>NW_026057582.1:95299716-95612970 GCF_023721935.1 Panthera uncia | reverse complement strand
CACAGTCAGACTGGTGTGTGCCTTCTCTTCCCCTCTCCTAGGGGCGGGATTCACTGTGGGGTGGCGTGGCCCCTCTGGGCTACTTGCACACTGCCAGGCTTGTGTTGCTGGGGATCTGGCATATTAGCTGGGGTGGGTAGGCAAGGTGCACGGGGGCAGGAGGGGCAGGCTTAGCTCGCTTCTCCTTAGGTGATCCACTTCAGGAGGGGCCCTGTGGCAGCGGGAGGGAGTCAGATCCGCTGCCGGAGGTTTGGCTCTGCAGAAGCACAGAGTTGGGAGCGAGCAAGTTCCCTGGCAGGAACTGGTTCCCTTTGGGATTTTGGCTGGGGGATGGGCGAGGGAGATGGCGCTGGTGAGCGCCTTTGTTCCCCACCAAACTGAGTTCTGTCGTCGGGGGCTCAGCAGCTCTCCCTCCCTTTGTCCTCCAGCCTTCCCGCTTTCTGAGCAGAGCTGTTAACTTATGACCTCCCAGACGCTAAGTCGCGCTTGCTGTCGGAACACAGTCTGTCAGGCCCCTCCGCTTTGCCTGCCAGACTTGGGTGCTCTGCTTGGCCGGCGAGCCACCCCTCCGCCCCGGCTCCCTCCCGCCAGTCCGTGGAGCGCGCACTGCCTTGCCGCCCTTCCTACCCTCTTCCGTGGGCCTCTCGTCTGCGCTTGGCTCCAGAGACTCCGTTCTGCTGATCCTCTGGCGGTTTTCTGGGTTATTTAGGCAGGTGTAGGTGGAATCTAAGTGATCAGCAGGACGCGTGGTGAGCCCAGCATCCTCCTACGCCGCCATCTTCCCTCCCAATCTCCAACTTCAAATTTGTTGATGAGAGAAAAATGGGTGCAACTATTTTATTTATTTATTTATTATTTATTATTTTTTTAAATTTATTTTTGAGACAGGGAGAGACAGAGCATGAACAGGGAAGTGTCAGAGAGAGGGAGACACAGAATCTGAAACAGGCTCCAGGCTCTGAGCTGTCAGCACAGAGCCCGACGTGGGACTCGAACTCACGGACCGGGAGCTCATAACCTGAGCCGAAGTCGGCTGCTTAACCGACTGAGCCACCCAGGCACCCCAGGTGCAACTATTTTAGAGAACAGTTGGATGCTATATGAAAAAACTGAAAATGTATAAATATCCCTTGACCTGGTAGTTCTACATCAAGAAATTTAACCAAAGATAATTGGTCAAAGATGTTATGTACAAAGATGCTTGTATAGCTTTGCTTCTGATTGCAATACCAAAATATGTCTATCAAGTAAATTATAGTTGATTTATACAATGGAGTGTTTTATCACTTTAAGTAGAAACATGTAAATACATTTGTGCTAACATAGAAATATCTCTCATTAAAAAGAAGTAAAAATCGATTATGATTGATTTATATTATAGAATATTATATCACTTTAAGTAGAAAGATATAAATACATTGTGCTAACATAGAAATATCTCTTATTAAAAAGCGCCTGTGGCTCAGTCCGTTATGCATCTGACTCTTGATTTCAGCTCAGGTCATGATCTCGCAGTGAGTTTGAGCCCCACATAGGGCTCTGCACTGTCAGGGAGAAGCCTGCTTGAGATTTGCTGTCTGTTCTTCTCCCACTTGTGCGCTCTCTCTCTCTATTTCTCTAATAAATACATAAACAAACAACAACAACAACAACAACAACAACAAAAGCAGATGCAGAGAAGTGTGTATGATGCCTGTAAATAGATTTTTTTAAAATGGATACACAAGAAACTGCTAACAGTGGTTCTCCAGGGAATGGGATTGCGAGGATTGGAGTAGGAAGGAGATTTAATTTTTACTATTGGAAACTGTTTCACTTGTTTCCCTATGTATATGTATTACTTTTTGAAATTAAAAGCATAAACTAGTTTAAATAGTATACAGAAGAGCTTAGTGATGGAATGCTATTGTCAGAAGACTATTTGTAGTCCTGAAGTAGATATTCATCAACTTAGTCATCCTGAGCTTCCATAGTACTGGAAGTACTGGTTCTTTTTCTGGAGCCTCCAGTGAACCAAGTAGAGTTCACCAATGTTTCCTTGACTCTGTGTTTTTACCTACTTCCTCTGCACTGAGCCTATATGCATAGTTGTGGAGAGGGATCCTGTTCCTAATTAAAAACCATTTCTCGGGGTGCCTGGGTGGCTCAGTTGGTTAAATGTCCAACTCTTTTTTTTTTTTTTAATGTTTATTTACCTTTGAGACAGAGAGAGACAGTGTGAGTGGGGGAGGGGTAGAGAGAGAGGGAGACACAGAATCTGAAGCAGGCTCCAGGCTCCCAGCTATCAGCACAGCGCCCGACTGGGGGCTTGAACTCACGAGGGAGCCGTGAGATCACGACCTGAGCTGAAGTTGGCCACCCAACCAACTGAGCCCCCCAGGCGCCCCAAATGTCCAACTCCTGATTTTGGCTCAAGTCATGATCTCGCATTTTGTGAGATCAGACCCCATGTTGGGCTCTGTGCTGGCAGCACGGAGCTTGCTTGGGGTTCTATCTCTCCCTTTCTCTCTGCCCCTTCCTGCTTGCACTCTCTCCTTGTCTCTCTCAAAATAAATAAACAAATAAATATTTAAAAAAAACTGCTTCTCTGTTTGCTATAGTCTTGTGGGACTTGTAAATGCAAGCCCCATTGGATATCAAAGTTACATAATTTGGGAACCTGCCATGGTAAATGTGTAGACAAGTTCCTTCCAAGGAGATGTTGGTGATCTGATTTTACTGGTGGAGTGAGTTGGAGAAAGAAGTCAGAGGAAGTGCCTACCAGCTCCTCTGGGTTTTGGGGAGGATCACAGCCAGTGCCTAGATGTGTGCTAATTAGAAGCTGGACACTCCGACATCAATTTGTAGAGTATACAGTAGCTTATAAAGTATGCAGTCAAACTCCTTCCAGGGAGAGCCTGGGAGATGGACTTTTTTGCCTGCTTCGTCTTGCTGTGCCCTGGGGTGATAGACAAGATAAGTCTTGTGCACCTGTTAAGAACCGCTTCTTTATTTGCTATAGTTTTGTGGGACTCAGGAACGCAAGTCCCTTGGTCAGAACTAGGTGATTTGGGGACCTCATTGCTCCTATGGGAACCTTAAAATTTGGAGTACCAGTTTTGTGGTCCAAACCCTTTGCTCCTCAGGGAGAAACTGGGAGCTAGGGTTCCCTTCTGACCATATGGCACTAGTTGGGGGTGGTGTTTATGAGGAGAGTGTCTTTGCCTTTCCTACCCATTTTGATGTGTTTAGTCCCCTGATGTGTAGAAGTCACTCAGTTTCTGTTTCTCTCAAGGGGAATTGCTTCATCTGTAGCTGCACATTCAGTGTGTTCATGGGAGGAGGAAAATTCAAAAGCCTCCTATGTCACCAACTTATTCCCTGAATCTCAGTTCATTTGAGTCTTTTTAAGATTCACTAAATCCTTATGATTGATTAAATCATGAATGCCTGTGACTTAAATGTTTTTGCCTTTCATTAGCTGATGAGATATTTGGTTAATCCTCCTGATATTCAATATATCTCTTGAGCTGGGGAGCAGTATACACAGGTGAGTTAGGGACCTTTACCTTATGAAGAGAGCTTTCCTGGTCCTCTAGGCATAGCTCATGCTCCCAAATCTCTATCTATCTATCTATCTATCTATCCATCCAGCATCTTTCCTCCTACCTACCTATGTTCATAGAGAAATGTCTTAGGCTCCAAAACAATAGGTATGGATGAATCAAATTCCTGTAGTAAGTTTTAATTGACTTATTGGATTATTTATTTGTCATTATTAACTCTGGAAAAAAAACATACTTAGAGCCAGTTAGAATTGCTACCCTTCAAGTACAGGCATCTCTGATTTTAAATGGGATGATGGTATCAGATTTGCAGCACAACGCAGAGGCACCAAGTGAATTCTAATTTTTTACTAGGGGAATTTTTAAGTAAGGGTGTTAGGAAGATAACAAAATAATTTTTTAAAAATTAGTATTATGAAATGAAAATTTAAAAGTCACAACATGTACAGACGTTCAACAAATTGAAATAGATATATATGAGTTCTGTTGTTAATTTTCAATCTCTCTTACCTACAGAACTGTAAATAACTGGAAAGAGTAAAGAAAACTGAAGCAGTAGTTCTGATTTTTCTGGATTATTCTTCCTCTATGCTGTCAGAATCCCTGTAGGCAATATGGTAGTGTTTTTCTTTCCTAATTATCTTATGCAAAATGTTAATAGCCTGTGTTACTACTGAATAGGAATTAGCATTAAGAACCATAGATGTGACCAACAATAACGTTGGATAGCCAAAAAGATGTTCTATTGATTTCAAAATAAGAAAAAAAATCACAAAATTAAAATCAATATATATTTAATTAAATGTTTTCAAAATATAACATTTTGTCAGCTAGTCAATGGGAATGCAACACAAGAATCTAAAGTTACATATATATTATCTTCCATAAAGGGTATGGATATATTTTAATATAGTCTATTTACCATGAGTTGGGGCTATAACACATGAAATTGAGGATATATGAATGGCCAATTAAGCGCATGAAAAGATGATCAGCATTATTACCATCAGTGAAGAGCAATTTAAAACTATAAGGAGATATTATTTCATACCCACTATGAGGGCTGGAATAAAAAATACAGATTATAACAAGTGTTAGTGAGCCTTGGAGATATCAAAGCTTCCTCATATACTGCTGGTAGAATTGTAAGATGGAGCATTCACTTTGGAAAATAGTCTGGCAGTTTCTCCAAAGGCTAAACATAAAGTTACCATATGATCCAACAATTTTATTCCTAGTTACATAGTCAAGAGAAATGAGAAATTGTGTCTACATAAAAAGTTGCATATAAATGTTCATGAAAGTCTCTTTTATAATAGCCCCAAAGTTGAAACAACCCAAGTGTCCATCGATAACGAATGGATAAAAAAAATGTAGTATACCCATACAATGGAATATTATTTGGTAGGTAAAAAGAAATGGAATACTGATACATGCTACAACATGGATGAACCTGGAAAATATTAATGTTAAGTGAACAGAGGACCACATATTTTATGATTCTATTCTAATCTAATCTAATCAAAACTAGGCAAATTTGTAGAGACAGAAAGTTGATTAGTGGTTGTCTAGGGATGGGGGAGAAGTTTTAGAGGTGACTGTCAAACAGTATGAAGATGGGGGAAGAGTTAAGATAGCAGAGTAGTAAGGGGACCCTATGCTTGCAATCATGCCTTGAACATAACTAGATAAACAGCCAAGTCATTTTATTTATTTATTTAAAAAAATTTTTTTTAACGTTTATTTATTTTTGAGACAGAGAGAGACAGAGCATGAATGGGGGAGGGGCAGAGAGAGAGGGAGACACAGAATCGGAAGCACAGCCAAGTCATTTTAAATACCCAATAAATAGATCTGAGGATTGAGAGAACAAATTGCACAACTAGGCAGAGAAACGAGGCCACATTGTGAAAGGTAGTAGGTGCAGAGACATGATTTGGGGGAGAAAAGAATCCCTGATGCTGTGGAGGCAAGGGAGCCCTGATCAGGGAGAGAGAAGTGGGAGAGAGAGAGCGTGTGTGGGAGCAAGCAATGTGCAGAGCATTGCACAAGAAAAATACTTTCCTAAAGAGGGCGCCATTGAGCTGGCTTGTTTATTAAAATAGGAGCAGAGGCACCTGCTGAGGGCAGCTAACCTACACACCAGCTTTTTGCTACACTTTACCACAAATTACAGGCCCTTGTGCATTCATGTGACCGCCTTTCTTGGCACCAGCCACAGCGTATTGAGACCCCCTAGAGGATCAACACAGCTCCATGCTGCAGTGGATCCCTAAAATTGGGAGTTTTGAAACCCAGCCAGAGCACCCTTGGGTGGGCAGAGCACTCAGACACACACAGAGTGAAGGCACCTGAGGGATGCCTGAGACCCATGAGGGGAGATTATTTGCTCTTCTTTGAGGGCAGCCTGAACAGTGGTAGGTGTGAACTCCCCTCTCTAGGAATGGGAGGGCAGGTGGATGCCACTTCCCTCCCCCACCCATCAGCATGGATGGACTTCACTGAGCAGCACAGTGCCCACAGTGGAGGCTTGAGTCACTTACACAAAGCCCCACCCCTTTGCAGTCTGCAGGTACTTTTTAACTAGGGCAAGTGTGCCTGAGAGTCAGAGCAGTAGTGGGTCCCTCCCCCAGAAGACTGGCACAAACCCCTGCACGTACCAAGTCTACTGACCATAGAGTGCTGCAAAGCTTCAGCTCTGGGGAAAATAGAATCTAGCCTCTTTTAACAAACAGGCCAAAATACATCTAGTTAAAGCTCATCACACAACTGGACAAGGTCTAAAAACTCCTCACAGAAGGCAAGGAGAAACTGCAGAGGTCTAACCTGAGGGAAAGAACAGTCAAAACACAATAGCAAGTACACGCAGCACACACCAGAAACACTTCCTGAAGCATCAGGCCCTGGATAGTATATGACCTCTTCTTAATATAGGCATTAGTTCTCAGAAGCAGGAAACATCACAGGCTTTCCTAACACAGAGAAGACAGAGACTAGACAAAATGCTAAGATGGAGGAATTCACCCCAAAGGAAAGAACAAGAACAGGTCACAGCCAGGGATCTAATCAAAACAGATGTAAATAATATGCCTGAGCCAGGATTCAAAACAACAATCATAAGGATACTAGCTGGGCTGGAGAAAAGCATTGAAGACACCAGAGAGTCCCATACTGCAGAGATAAAAGACCTAAAAACTAGGCAGGATGAAATTAAAAATGCTATAACTGTGATGCAAAACTGACTGGATATAATGACCACAAGGATGGAAGAAGTAGAGGAATGTATACATGATATAGAAGATAAAATGAGGGAAAATAATGAAGCTGAAAAGAAAGAAAAATACTGGATCATGAATGTAGACTTAGGGACTCAGTGACTCGATAAAGTGTAATAACATTTGTATCATAGGAGTTCCAGGATATGCAGAGAGAGAAAAAGGAGCAGAAGGTTTATTTGAGCAAATTATAGCTGAAAACTCCCTTAATCTGAGGAAGGAAATAGACATCCAAATCCAGGAGGCACAAAGAACTCCCATAAAAATCAACAAAAGCAGGCCAACACCAAGCCATATCTTAGTAAAATTTGCAAAATACAGAGATAAGGAAAGAGTCCTGAAAGCAGCAATGGAAAAGAAATCCTTAACCTACAAGGGAGACAAAGTTATCAACAGATCTGTCCATGGAAACTTGGCAAGCCAGAGGAGAGCGGCATGATATATTCAACATACTGAGTGGGAAAAATGTGTAGGCAAAGCTGTCATTTAGAACAGAGGGAGAGATAAAGAGTTTCCCAGAGAAACAGAAACTAAAGGAATTTGTGACCACTAAACAAGTCATGAAAGAAATATTAAAGAAGACTCTTTGAGTGGGAAAGAAAGACCAAAAGCAACAAAGACCAGAAAGGAACAGAAAAAATCTCCAGAAACAATGACTTTAAGGTAATAAAATGGCACAAAATTTATATCTACCAATAATCACTCTGAATGAAAATGGACTAAATGCTCTTATCAAAAGACATAGGGTATCAGAATGGGTAAAAACCAAGACCTATCTATATGCTACTGACAAGAGACTCATTTCAGACCTAAGGACACCTACAGATTGAAAGTGAGGGGATGGAGGACCATTCATGCTAATGGACATCAAAAGAAAGCCAGAGTAGCCGTACTTCTATCAGATAAACTAGATTTTAAACCAAAGACTGTAGCAAGAAATGAAGAAGGGCACTACATTATAATAAAGGGGTCTGTACATCAAGAAGATCTAACAATTGTAAATTTTATGCCTCCAACTTGAAAGCACCTAAATATATAAATCAATTAATAAAATCATGAAGAAATACAAATTGATAACACTACAATTATATATATATAATGGAATATTACTCAGCCACCAAAAAGAATATCTTGACCTTTGCCATGATGCGGATGGAGCTGCAGTGTATTCTGCTAGGTGAAATAAGTCAGTTAGACAAAGACAAATACAATATGATTTCCCTCATGTGGAATTTAAGAAACAAAAGAGATAAACATAGAGGAAGGGGAAAAAAAAGAGAGGGAGGCAAACCATAAAACACTCTTAAATATAGAGAACAAACTGATGGTTACTGGAGGGCAGATGGGTGGGGGAAGGGCTAAGTAGGTGATGGGTATTAAGGAGGGCACTTGTAATGAGTACTGCATATTGTTATATGTAAGTAATGAATCACTAAATTTTCCTGAAACAATATTACACTATATGTTAACTGGAATAAATAAAAACTTGAACAAATAAAAAGTCAAATACAAAGGCATGGGATTTCTTTTGGGGGTAATAAATATATTCTAAAATTGATTGTGATGAATGTTACATAACTCTGTGAATATACAAAAGGCTGTTGAATTATATACTTTAATGTTTAAAAACATTATAGTATAAATGTTTAAAAACATTGTATACTTGTATGTTTAAAAAATTTTTTTTTATGTTTATTTATTTTTGATAGAGAGGGACAGAGCACAAGTGGGGGAGGGGCAGAGAGAGAGGGAGACACAGAATCCGAAGCAGGCTCCACTCTCCGAGCTTTCAGCACAGAGCCTGATATGGGGCTCAAACTCGTAAACTGTGAGATCATGATCGGAGCTGAAGTCAGATGCTTAACCAACTGAGCCACCCAGGTGCCCCTGAATTGTATGTTAATTATATCTCACCAAAGCTGTAACAAAAAAAGTTGAGGGAAACCTATGGAGAACTGGAATGACTATGTGATTTCTGTCTTCTCTAATGTGATTATCTACTTCTTATGAAATGATATAAATTGAATTCTGAAAGATAAGCAGGAATTAACCAAATGAAGATTGGGTGGAAGAGCATTCTAGGCAGTTGGAACAACCTGTGTAAAGGCTCTCAGGTGCGAACTGCTTTGGTGCTCTTAAGGAAGGGCGAGCAGGTCAGAGCCTGGTGAGCAAGAGAGATGTCATATATTTCAGATTTGATGGGCAGAAAGAGCAAAAATCCCTCAAGAGTTTTAGGTCATATTAAAGACTTTTTAGTTTACAGAAGAAATGGTAACCATTGAAAGTTTGAAAGTGGAATGCTGTCATGATGTTTGCAATGAAAAAATATTGTTTTGTTTGATGAGCTGATAATGGTTCAAAGGGCAGCTTAAGTGGCTGTGCAAAGATGAGTGTGGAGCAATTGTAGTGGTCCAGACAAGATACAATGATGACTGGTAGTATCTTGGTAATGATAGCAAGAGGATTTGAGATTTATTTTGAGGATATATTTTGATTTCACTAAGACTTGATGATACATTAGACACAGGTGATGATGTAGGTATCAAGGGTGAGTACCAGATTTATGATTTGAAGAGTCACTACCATTAACTGTGTTGGGGAATAAAGGAGAATAAGCAGATTTGGAATGCTACAAATAGTATTCTCAATGTCTGTCGATGGATCGTTGTAAATCTTACTCAGTGGGAAGAATTGCTTCTTTCTTGGAACTCACGATAAAAACAGACCTTCTTGACGTTTCATAAATAACACAGATAAACGGTACACTAGCTGCAGATGTTCAGAATGAGTCTATTGAACTACGTCACATACTGTATCATATAGACTAAAGTAATTACACTTGGTTATGTTTGTTTTTATGTCCTTTTCTTTTGTTGGGCTGAGCTCCTTGATGACTGTGTCTCTTTCTTACTCATATTTTGAGATCCTAATGCATAGTGTGGATTTTGGTAATAAATACTGACAAACTGAATGAGTGAATGATGAGGGGAGAGGATACATAGCAAAGTGTTAAAACTAACACAATGAGCTGGAAAAAAAAGAGAGAGAGGATAAATTGTGACAATAATGACTCAAAGATGCAGGGAAGAGATGAGATTAAAAGCACAGACTGAAAGAATGATGAATAAAAGAAGGGATAACTTCTTTTGACGGAGGCAGATAGAAAGTAGGAGTGAAGACTGCTTCAGATGCAAAGATGAGGCAAGGACATGGATGTCATTGGTGCTGAGTAATTCTGTAAAGGGAAGGCTAATAGGTTGAATATTAAAATTGTTCAAGAGGACAATAGGAATTTTAGAGAGAGAGAATAATTGAGAGAATACAAGTTATCAATGAATGGAAGGGTTAATAGGCTTCCCAGGTCTCATAGAATGAAAGGCCCTTGATGATAGATACTACCTGGCTTTCAGGTCTATGTTTCATTTGTTTCAGTTTCCTAAATATTTCACATTCTCGTCTGCTTCAGGCACTTGTACATGTTATTCCCTCCGTCTGGAATTTCCTTCTTTATCTAGTTTTTTTTTTAAGAGAATTCTTATTTATTCTTTAGGATCCACCTCACATCTCATATTCATTTGGAAACGTGTCTGATTTCCAAGCATAGTTCTATTCCCTTTTGTGAGATCCCACACACCTGAGTTTATCTCTATCACAGCACTTATCAAATTCTATTGCATTGTCTGTGTACACATGTTTTCTTTGGAAACTATAAGTTCTTTGATGGCATGACCTCTGCCTTGCCCATCTCTCTGCTCTCGGCACCTTATTTCATACAAGGCATCCAGGAGTACTCACTGAGTGTATGCTCAATGAATGAATTATAGAAATCTTCTCTCTTGAATAGTAAATATTCATAGGACATTTCCAAACTTAGCCAAGATGAGGATTAATTCTGTTCCTTGAGCATCTCCTTAAACTGTCATTTGAGTTCAAGACCCTTATGATATGACCCTATCATCTGGGTACAATCCTTATGATAAAAGTGATTTTCATATTTCAGGAGAAAGAGAGGATAGTAAAGAACAAGAAATTTTCATGTAAAAGAACCAAGAGCTGCATATAGATTGATCTGGTTAAATTATTTCAAGAGGAGAAACACACACACAAATATACCATCAGGCTTTTCCTACATGCAGAATAATTGGTATGTGGGAGGATACCAGAAAAGAACATTCATCTTCAGAATTTCATGTGCTCTTAAGATTGTGTATGACTTTGAAGGACAAAGTGGTATGATTTTGAACTACTCTCTGCTTCACAGAAATAGCTTTGCTGCACAGAAATCCTGTAATGGGATTTTACTAGTGTCTCCAAAAGATTAATAAATGTATTAAAAAATCATTTGTGGCTGTAAGGAAATTGGTAATGTCCAACTGTGGAAGGCAGCATGAATAGTGGAGAGATCTCCCAGCTTAGCCTCCAACTAGATTTGTAATCTTAGGCAAAACTCTGAGCCTCAGTTTCACCATCTACATGTAATAAAGGCTTTGGAGTAGTTGTCCTCTAAGAGACCGTATCCAGTAGAAACATTCAGTGACTATTCATTGGCTATTTGATGTGTGTGTGTGTGTGTGTGTGTGTGTGTGTGTGTGTGTGTCTGCGTGTTTCTGTAAGAGAAAACAATGATTTCTCTAAGGCTCAAAGGGTTAAGTATTTGTAAAAATAGAGGAATCATAACTTATTAATTCAAAAGTCAGGTATTTAAATTCCCAATAAGGTGAACATGAGGCAGTCCTCAGAAGAATATGTACTTACATGAGTTTCTAAACATGAAGAGGAATAAAACTGAATAGAGGGCTCTGGGGTTAGACAGATGTGGTTTGAATCTTGGTTCTGCCACTTATTGTAAAATTTGGGGAAAATTATTTAACCTCTTTAAATTAATTCTTCATCTGTAAATAATAGTTTCTGCCTCTGTAGGGACTCAAAAGGATTAAATGTTACATAATGTTTTAAAATATTTAGCACACACACAAAAATATTTAGCACAATGTTTAGACTATTGTAAGTCCTAAATAATAATAATAATAATAATAATAATAATAAAATACTTGAAGTTGACTTTGGTCTTACGTATATAAAATGTGGTGTTAACTGGTTTGTGTTGCCAAAATTTGGGCCAGGAGGGAGTCTTAGAGGCATATGAAGAAAGAGCAGCTAGGGAGTGAGTACTGATCTTCTCTGAGACTAAAAGTAATTCAAGTTTTTCACTTTTTTAGATGAGGAAATAATCTCTGAGGTTGGTTTTGACATACCCAAAGTTATATAGGTAAACTTCCAGCAAAAATGCAATAGAAAAGAAAACCACAGGAGGATGTTGTATGAGGCCACTAATGTTATGTTTAATGATATCACAATATATATAAGAAGCTTTCTGTATGGCTGAATCATACACCTGAGTAAGAGTGGGTGTGAGCTTTGAACCTGAGCTGATTTCTATATATGCTCAGTGGGGGAATCTTTAGTTCAGGAACAGCAGCTGCTGGACTGTGTTCTGGACTATGTTATTTTTATAAGTGGGATCCTGGAAGATCCCACTGACTTGAAACTTTAGGACTGCAGCTACATGAGACAAATGTTCTTGACCTAGATGAGCATCAGAATTGCTTGGGAGAAAAACTTTAAATATCCAGATAACTTGGTCTCATTACCAGAACTTCTAATATTTAGATCCAGAGAGGGAGGTGTCTTTATATTTATCTCATATTTAAAAAATTCCAGATAATTTCACACACACACACACACAGAGATAGATAGATAATAAGATTTAGATAACAGAAACACTATGCTGTACAGAATTTTTTTATAATGAGAATTTGCACTTATAATGTATCCCATTGTTGATATTGGATCTATGAGGGTAAAGTATCCTAAATCTCTACTTATGAAAAATCTCCTCTGGTGATACTGATGCCCATCAGGATTGAGAACTCCTGATATAGGGAATAAGTCTTAGGATTCAGTGATTATTTGTAAGTTCATTGATTATTATAGATTATTTATAATCACTGTATTGTTGGTATTTAAAATTTATTTTCCCCAGTTGGATAAGGGATTTAAACAAAACACAAAGAATGTATTCTAATGTCTTAAGGGATGCTTATATGGTGTAAAATTCCCCAACTCAGAGAACAAAATATCCTTTACATTTGATAATTGTCAGTGAGTGACTGGCCAAGGGAAGTGATGTGGCATAAAGAAAAGAGCATTAAGCTTGGAGTCTGGTGGCCAGGAGCCCTGGGATCTGGTTCCAACCTTGTTTCTTAACAAGCTTTGTGAACTTTGTAAGTTATTTTACCTCCTATAAATTGAGGGGGACTCAAACTATATTATTTCTGAGAGGCAGTGTGTCTCAATCCATGGTTTATCTAATAATACATTTGGTAGTTACACTTGAAAACTAAGTTCTCAATTTTGCATTTCAGAATCAACCTCTTGAATACTTGAGAGCAAAAGCAGATGATCACACTGATCCAGGGTGTGGTGTGGTAAGGCAGCATGTCAAGACAATAAGCATGCTAATTGTGTGATTCTCAGGATTGACCATGCTTGTGGGTATGCAGGATAAGTTCGATCAGCTGTGAATCTATGTGTTGGTAATTTTTGGGGGGAATGTCAGAGGGTACTAGAGATAGTGGTAAAGTTGAAAAATAGGTATGATAGGAAATATGGTGGTAAGAGATGTGTAATGGAGTACAGTTTTTGGTCAGAAAATGGAATAATGGAATCTAATTTCAGAGGTGGAAAAATTCTTTGTGCTGACCAGGAACATCTGGTGTTGGCTGTGGGTTTGGGTTCTGTTGTGGAGGTGAGGCGAAGGTCACTAGTACTGAGGAAGTGAAGGAATTGTGTGACCACATCCTATGTAGGTTGTCCATATCCATATTGGGATCTACCGGATTGGTGGTAAAGAGTGAGAGGAAAACTAATAAGATGTCAAAATTATTGGTGAAGGTGAGACCAGGATCAGAAGGTTGGTGAATAGCTAGCACAACAGTGTTTATGAGGGGAAAAATAGATGATCTGAGGGACTTTTGCATGAGTGGAAGAGGAAATTTCTGGAAGTAACAGTTTATTTAAGAGTGATACTTATATCATTTTCTCCCTTGGTGGAAGTGTGGGAGAAATAGCAGCTCCTATTTGAGAGCCCACATTACACTGTGATGCTGTTTTGCCTAGAGATTATCATTGTCACTTAGGGGATCTGCCATGGCAGAAAGAAATGGTACCTAAAATATTCAAATAACTTGGTGACCCTACTTTTAAGACTTTTTTCCCCCATCTAATTTCCCCAACATTTGACTTTCTTTGGGGATTAACTATCCTCCCCAGTCCTCAAACTTCTATTGAAGAGTAGTAGATATGTGGTTCTTCAGCCTTAACAGAAGCCGATTTCCTTGAATGGAAAATTTAGCAAATCATTGCAGTAATGCATATTGATTTCTCCTGCTCCAGCAGTCGGATCAATGTGAGGAGTAAATGTCATTATTTTCTGTGCTGTCTACAATCCTGGATGTATTCACAGAGAGGCCAATGGTAAAGGCTCTGAAGTTTTACTTAGAATAGTTGTGAAATAGTCTGTTGCACTTCTGGAAAACTCAGGGAAGAAATTAAGTTATATCTGTTTGTGGCCAAGGCATTGCCAGAGATCAGAAGTCTGGGATTTTTGATTCTGCTCTGGAATCCAGAAATGGTGGCTTTCAGTTCTTGCATCTTCGTGCTATACGACTGCGGAACGAACTCTTAGACCTCAAGATCACGTCGAACTGCTTATCTGTGAATATGCAGAATAAATACCTATACTGTTTCTGAAATATAACCATTTATCTTGATTTAGATAGAAGTAAATATAAACAAACTGCACAGTTTTGTAGCAAATAATGTACTATAAAAACAAAAAAAATTTAGAACTTAGTTTAATGTCATTATTTTACAACTGAGTAAACAGAGTCCAGAGAAGTAAAGAGATTTTCCCTAAGTTACCATCCAGTTAGAGGAGTATTGAGCCTAGGACCCTGGTATACCACTCTTCTTTGGTTGCTTAATGATGCTCAGTGTGAGAATATGTATGTATGTGGAAATAGTGTGTAGTTTGAAGACCAAACAGTACTTTGTCCCATGTTGGTATTTGAACTGTTTTGAATTTTAGATAATATATAAAGAAAAATAAAAAAATGTTCAAAAGACACTGAATTTTTCTGTCAAGGCTTCAAACCAATTTTGGTAAGACTCTGAGAGTGGTCTTGGTATGTGCAGAGAATGGGGTTGGTGTGGGGTCCAGGACAAGTTGAGTGTTGGTAAGTTAACCAGGAGGCCCTGGTCTGGGAGGCAAAACAAATATAGCCATTTAAGGCCCAGGAAATGTTTGAAGATGACACCTAGATAAATGCTAAATTGATGGAATGGATCCACTCTTTGAAGGAAATAGGGTTGGGGCTTCCAGGCAAAGTGTCTTGGTTTTCCTTGACATGATGATGGTGTAATGTTACAAAATTTCCAAATAGTCTTTAAAACTATCAGATGGTGCCTGCCTCCTTGCTTGCTTGCTTTTTTTCCTTCCTTCCTTCCTTCCTTCCTTCCTTCCTTCCTTCCTTCCTTTTTTTTCCTTTACAGGAAATTTCTGGGGAGTTTTGGGAGACAGTAGTAGAGTGGTTAGAGTTAAATTTCCTAGTGTTTTCAAACAGTATCATTGAGATGCTATTTATTTTGCCTAGAGATCCAGAAGAAAGGTGTCTGTCCAATTTCTTTTTCTCAGAGAAAAGGTTATTGTCCATAACTGTATACATTTTAACATATTGGAGATATTTATTTACAGTGGGGAAATAATTTTTAAAGGATATTTTGTTTCTTAGTGCCAAAGTTAGTTGAAAAAGAGAAAAATTCATTTGATCAGGAGAACATATTGGTCATACACTGTGGAACAAATGAGCCTATTTTGACTGATTTTTTTCTTGGTGAGTTGACTGATTTTTGGGCAAAATTGGATGGCTACTTTAGCATGATTCACTCACAGCCATAGGATAGCTTTCTCAACACAAAGTGAATTACAACAAATTTTTTTTTTAAATTTAGCAACTATTAAATTTTTTAAAGTTATTTATTTAGAGAGAGAGAGAGGGAGAGAGAGAATTCCAAGCAGGCTCCATCCACATTGTCAACATGGAGCCAGATGTGGGGCTTGAATTCATGAACCATGGGTTCATGACCTGAGCCAAAGTCAAGAGTCAGACACTTAACCAACTGAGCCACCCAGGCATCCCAATAAATTCTTACTTTATTTGGAATTGTTAAAGTATAGTATATTCTGAGAGTTATCACTGACATTATATACAGATAAGCTCTTTTGGAAGAAAAACCAGACATTGAAATTCATCCAACACAAATCCCATGTTGCAAGTAACATAACTTTTATAGGTTCAAGTACTGAGCCAATCAATTGAAGTTCTTAGAAGCATGCACCAGAAGCTGGCTATGGCTGACTAAGCAGAAAAGGAGTTTGTTGTCAAGGTGAATAAGTCAGACAGAGAAAGACAAATACCATATGATTTCACTTACACGAGGAATCTATAAGACAAAACAAATGAACAAACAAACAAATAGCAGGATCAGACCTATAAATACAGAGAATAAACTGATGGTTGCCAGAGGGGAAGAAGGTGGGGGATTGGCAAGATGGGTGAAGGGGAGTGGGAGATATAGAACAAATAAGTCATGGGAATAAGAGTTTCAGAGGGAATGTAGTCAATGGTATTGTGATAGTGTTGCATGGTAGCTACTCTTGTGGTGAGCATCGCATAACATATAGAATTGTTGAATCACTAGGTTGTACACTTGAAACTACTGTAACATTGTGTGTCAACTATACTTAAATTCAAAAAAATGAAAAAAATTTGTTAAGAGGTTATTGGGAAGCTCATAGAATAATTGGCCTCACTGAGGTTAACTTCTCAGGAACCATGTCCAAAACCATATCTCAGTAGCACCACTGACATTCTTCCCAGCTCCAATGACACGCATGTACCAGTAACTTGGCCTTGCAATTGTTCCCAACCCCAAATCTGGGCACCTTTTCTGTCTCTACAGAAACAAAATATGAATCACTTCTGAATCTTAGCCTCGCATGGAGTCCAGAGCATGTGTCCTTGTGTTATCATCTAAGGAGTATGGGGTAGTGATTTTTCTAGGTTCTACCTTGATACGAGATATAACTTAGAAACATAGCAAGGTGTTCAAAATGTGCTAGGTCTCTAGAAGGCATTAAAAATACCTACTACCCTGTGTATTTTGGGGGAGACAATGTAATTTCATTAGGCCTCAGTTTTTCCATCTGTAGAATGGAGTTAGTTATTGTTCTTCATTTCCTTTCAAAAATCTGGTATATAAGCAAATAATGTCCAAATAAATATCCAGGTACTTTTTTGTACTTCTGGGAGTTCATGATTAGCCATGACAGGTTTGACTTTCATATTGCCTCCCAAGATTTCTGGAAGGTAATAATGACATTGCTGTGGAAATTTATAAACTTATCCAGTGCTCTATTTATGACTACATTTCCCACTATAAAGGTCTGCCCTACCAGAACAAAGAATAGGTAGGTCATGGCAAAATGGGTTGTCTTCCCCAATTGAGGGTTCAGTAGATATATGTCCTACTTCTTGAGTATTGGGAAATGAAAGTTATGGCTCAGCACATTACAGAGCTATTTACAATAGCTTCTCCCACAGTGACTTACTATAATTTTGGTCCTCAGTGTGGGGAAATGTAATCAGCAAGGCTTCAACTGTTTCATAACTTGATTGAGCATTTACTAATTTGCTAGAAACTGTGCTAAGTGCTTCCCATATATTATCTTACTCAATTCTTACTATAATTCTGTGATGCATACATCTTATCATCCCTGTTTTACAGATCAGGAAACTGAGTCTCAGAGAAAGAGGTTATTATTGCAAAGCCACAGGGATGTAAATGACAGATCCAGGGCTTGACTTGAAGTCTATCTGATGCTATAATTAAGTGCTCTTAACTACTCTTTATGGTGTACTGTGTAGCCGTTAGAACTCTGTTCACAAAAAGGTCTGGTCAACCCTGAAGTGTAGAGCATCACCAAAGCCCTCCAAATGATGTTTGGTTCAAGTGAAATCATAACTCCAGTCTGTCTAGCATCTGTAATTTTATTCTCAGGGTCATCTTTACTTCTCATTTGACCTTTCCAGGTGACTTGATTCAGACTTAGATGTGTTCTCCTTTCCCCAAACTTTTTTGTTTGTTTTTAAAAAAATTTTTAGTTTGTTTTTCTAATCCAGTTTGGTTCTTGTCTTGGATAAAGATATATTTTTCTCACACTTTATTAATTCCTGACTATGAATATCTTGGGACTTCTCTTCTGGGTCCTCCTCAGGGTTGGTGCTAATATATGATGATTCCTAGACCCTTAAAAACTGGGCAAGTGAATGCAGAACCTTTTTCAGTCATGAGAAACACCGTCTACTCATCAGTTTCAATGACACCATCCTATCCCTTTCTTTCACCTCTATTTCTGCATTCCCCAAAGCACAATTGATACCCTTTGCTTCTATTTTTTTCTATTCTATCACCTTTGGAGAGGAAATTTTATCCATCCAAGGGCTTCAATGATCCCCAATGCTAAGGACTTCCAAACCAAGACTTTTGACTCCAACCTCTTTCTCAACCTCTATTTACATATCTCTAGTTGCTAGTGGATATCTGTCTGAAGACAGCTGTCACTCACAGCATGACTAAAATAAAACACTTAATCTTTTCTTTATTTTCTGCCTCATTCCTCCCTTTAAATTTATTTCCAACTACTTTTATCCAATATTAGAACCACTATTGTACCTTTTGGTATCCCAGGAACAGATATTTTGAATTTGGATAGTTCAGTATTTTTCATAGAAGGATCATAAACTCTTATCTAATAAGATCTAATCCCATCCCCTTCTCTGAACTTCAGTAAACTAGGGGTTCACAATAAAAAGTGAAGTTTATCTCAAAACAAATGAACATCATTGGGGAAAAAAGAGAGTAAAACCAAGAAACAGACTCTTCACTATAGAGAACAAACTGATGGTGGGTTACCAGAGGGGAGGTGAATGGTGGGGGGATGGGTTAAGTAGGTGTTGGAGATTAAGGAGTACACTTGTGATGAGCACTGGGTGTTGTATGGAAGTGCTGAATCACTAAATTCTCCACCTGAAACTAATATTACACTGCATGTTAACCAACTGGAATTTAAATAAAAACTTGGAAGAAAAAAAGTGGAGTTTGTCTTGGACACTGAGAAGTAGGTAAAATCAGAAGGATCAAACCAAACAAACACATTAGAGTGGAAAAAAACATAACTGGAAAGTTAGAAGATTGTTATTTTTTAAAATGTGCTGCTGATATGAGTTCTTTGAACTGACCTCTGGCCAGTGGATTTTGTTCACCCTTATTATCTCATGTGATTAAAGAAGCAACCTCTTCTGTTTCCCTGATTCTATTTCTCTCATTCTAACACATCTTTCATTTTTTTAAGTTTATTTATTTATTTTGAGACAGAGAGAGCAAGTGAGCAGGGGAGGGGCAGAGAGAGAGGGAGATAGAGAGTCCCAAGCAGGTTCTGTGATGTCAGTGTAGAGCCTGATGCAGGGCTTAAGCCCACGACCTGTGAGATCATGACCTGAGCTGAAATCAAGAGTCAGACGCTTAATCGACTGAGCCACCCACACACCCCTCTGACACATCTTTCATTCCAACAGTAAATAGGATATATTTTTTGGGGAAGGATGGCAATGGGGGTATATCAACCTGTAAGCTATAAAAGCTACTGTATTGACTGTTAAGTTTTAAATGGATTTGTCATCTACCTTGGCAGATTCAAAAGCATATTTTATGACTTGCTTTAAAATAAAGTTCAATTTAAGTCTTTCATTATATCCCAAGAGACTTGTCTTTTTGAATTATTTAGGTCTTGCTAACAACCCCATGACATATTATCCCTTAGCTGTGATGGATTGAGATAGGATAGATCTGCTTTTAGTGCCAAAGAATCCTCAAGACACCACTTCAAATCTAGTTCACAAATTATTGTCTCCTCTTTGAGTCCATCACATTATTAATTACAGTCAGGAATAATTTAAGTGTCTATTCTGAAATCATGAGTTGTTTCCTTAGTGTTGAGAAGTTATGACAAGTTATCAAATAATGACATCATGTGATATAGGGATATAATGCCCAAGGTAATAGAAATATTTGGGGACACATTTGCGATGTTTTGACCTGGCTAAATCTCTTAAGATGCCAGCAAAGTGTGGAAAAGGAGGTCTTTTGTCATCATTTTAAGTAAAAACTACCGCGGGGTGCCAAAAATTTATGTGTAACATAAATGTCTCCTGATCTTCTCATGTGATGACAAAAGGGGCTCAGATTTATATTTATATTATATATGCATAATATATATTATATAATGTCTAATATAACTAATAATTATAATTATGTATAATTATTTATATTAATTTATATTAATATTTATATTAATTCTGCATTTATATTAATTCTTAAATCAAAATGACTTTTGAAACTCCTGACATTAACTTAGCCCCATGAAGTATTCCCCCAGACATATTTATGAATCCTTAAAGTGTGTCCTGCAAGTGCATAAAGACTAGTTCATCAAATGCAGTGACTACCATTATTTTTTTTAGTTTTTTCTTTTTATTGTGGTAAAAACCACATAATATAAAATTTAACATCATAACCATATCTTTTCATCATAATCATTTTTAGGTATAAAGTTCAGTAATGTTACACATAGTCACAAAAGTGTTCCAATCTTCACCAGCACTTGTTACTTTTGCATTGCTTTCCTCTTTCTCTTTCTTTCTTTCTTTCTTTCTTTCTTTCTTTCTTTCTTTCTTTCTTTCTTCTCTCTCTTTCTTTCTTTTTTATTTCTTAATGTTAACTTAATATTCTGAGAAAGAGAGAGAGAGAGAGAGGGAGGAAGGGGCAGAGAGAAAGGAAGACACAGTAGACTCCAGGCTCTGAGATGTCAGTACATTGATGTGGGGCTCAAACTCATGAACCACAAGATCATGACCTGAGCCGAAGTTGGCGCTCAACCTACTGAGTCTCCCAGTAGCCCCCTTTTCCTTCCTTCCTTCCTTCCTTCCTTGTCTCTTTCTTTCTCTTTCTTTCTTTCTTTCTTTCTTTCGATAATAGCTATCCTGACATGACAGGTGTGAGGTGATATCTCACTCACTGGGGTTTTGCTTTGCATTTCTCTAATGATTTGTGATGTTGAGCATCTTTCATATTCTCTTTGGCTATTTGTATATTATCTTTGAAGAAATATCTAAGCCCTTTGCCTATTTTTATTATTTGATTTTTTGTTGTTGAATTTTAAGAGTTCTTCATATATTCTAAATATTAGGCCTTTATCAAATATATGATCTACAAGTATTTTCTCTCACTTCCTGTTTCCTTTTCACTCTGTTGATATGTCCTTTGGTACACAAAGTTTTAAAGTTTGATATAGTTACATTTGAGTATTGTTGCTTTTGTTGCCTATGCTTCTGGTGTCA
This sequence comes from Panthera uncia, assembly GCF_023721935.1. NCBI lineage: Eukaryota > Metazoa > Chordata > Mammalia > Carnivora > Felidae > Panthera > Panthera uncia. The sequence continues at coordinate 95,591,571 of NW_026057582.1, read as the reverse complement.
TGTACAAGAAATCATTCCCAAGTCCACTGTCATGGAAATTTTGTATGTTTTCTTCTAGAAGTTTTACAGTTTCAGGTCTTGCATTTTAGGTCTTCAAACCATTTGAATTAACTTTGGTATTGGTGTAAGATAAGCTTCCAGTTTCATTTTTTTGATATGTGGATATCCAATTTTCCCAATGGCATCTGGCAAAAGACTGTCCTTTCTCTATTTTATGGTCTTGCTATCCTCATCACACATCATTTGACCATATATACAAGGGTTTATTTTTGGGTTTTCTATTCTATTTCATTGGCTTATTTGTTGGTCTTATGGCACTATCATATTGTTTTGATTACTGTACCTTTGTAATATATTTTGAAATTGGGAAGTGTGAACCTCTGACTTTGTTCTTTTTAAAAACTGTTTTGATCTTTTTAAAACTGAAATTCTGTATGAATTTAATTTTTTTATTTCTGCAAAAAAATGCCATAGGATTTTGACATGGATTGCACTGAATCTGTAGCCTGCTTTGGGTAGTATGGACATCTTAACAATATTATGCCCCCTATCCATGAACTTAGGATATCTTTCTATTTATTCATGCCTTCTTTAATTTTTTCAACAATGTTTTATAGTGGTCTGTCTTTTGTTTCCTTGGTTAGGTTATTCCAAAGTATTTTGTTTTAATTTTTTATGTCTTATAAATGGAATTGTTTTGACCACTAGTATTTACTCCAGTGCTCTCTACTGACCACAAATACGAAGCTGCTTGAGGAAGATTTGCCACTCTATGCTGCAAATGCCCATTAAGGACATGCCATTGTCCATTACAAAGGTGTTGTTTACTTATGTCCCTCAAAATACCAGTGATAAGGGCACTAGAATGCTGCCAGATTCTCTGCAGAAGTAAAGTGAATAATTACCTCCCCACACTATTCCCTAAACCTCCAGACTGTTCTGCTTATGCCTCATCTCTCAAAGTCCATTTAATTTGTTCATCCACCCTTGACCACAGTCTTATGGAGACTTGCATCAGTTTTAGGACTTCACCCTTTGAGCATAACCTCAAATCTAATATATGGGCTTCAATGTGGTTAGTCAGAAATTACCATCTGTAACTATCTCTATTCATATATATATCATCTCTCTCTCATCTGTGAAGTTTCAGTCTAACCTGAATGGACAAGGTGATATTGAGTGATAGAGAAGGATCCCAAGAAAGCTGGAAAAACCTATATACTCCAGAGAAATCCTTGAATCAATTCAACATATCCTCAGAGATAGCTTTAGCTTCTTGCCCCTGGATAATTTCCAATGCCTAGTGTTAGGGATGTTTCTTTGCAGATTTCAATAATTTCTTGGGCAATAAGAGAGTCTGGTATAGGTTGAAATGATCATGCAAGTTTCCTGAGTGGCTTCCTTTTCTGAAAAGATGAAATACTACAAGGATGATGGCCCAAGGAAGTCCTCATTGGGAACAATATGGCCACTACATTGAAAAAAGATATAGGATCAAAAGGATTAAGATTCCCTCTTCTCTCATGTCCTAGGCTTTCCTAGTATTCACCATGTGGATAGGTGGTTTGCTGGGAAAATGTGTAGGCTGGAACCAAGGGATGCTGGTCTCTAGACATGTTGCCTGAGTAGGCAATAGGAAGCCCAGCAGGGTGGGAAAGTGTGTGTCTGAAGTTAATGCAGGGAGAGAGGACTTGATTTTGCTGACTTATACCACTCCATAGTCCTTCCTCATATGACACACACACATGACACACACATTTAGGGAATAATTCAGATTTTTTTTTGTGTGTGGATGAATATGTGTAATTTTATTGACAAATGTCAAGATATGCATCTTTGCCCTTTGTGTAGGTGTAAGACTACATTTTTTAGTTTGGCTCTGGTTTATAATGTATCTAACTATGATTTGGATGTCTAGATGAGAAATGTCTGAAACATACATTTTTTTTTCTCCCAGAAAAGCTTATCAAGACTAGTTCCACAGAATTGAATTGAGAAAGAAGGGTAATACATTAATTTCAGCAGAAAATTGACTCAGCTGAAAAAGCATGATATATTGACATCTTAGGTCATAAACATGATGGGTTTTGGGAAGAGAGATTTAATTCTTCCTAAATTAAAAAAAAAAGTCATTGTGGATATTGGTTTGGTACATGTGATTCATTTCCCCTATCATACCTCAAGCACAACTGATTTTTGGGAAAAGGTGAAACAACTATGAATATACAACTATTTACTTTCTGGAAATAAAGTCACCAAACTTTATTGCCATTCAGAGGCAAAGATTGTTCAGACATCCTAGCAGTGAACCAATAGAAAATAAATGATTTATCATGAAAAATGCATTCTGAGAGGCTGTTTGGCCTGCTCTTCTTATACAACCATGGATTGGGTGTACCTCAATTATTCTGGATGATTTCACTAGCAGTGGTTACAGCACCCAACTACATCATTTGAGGGGCAGAGCAGCCAAAGATTTAGTTTAAGATTAAGAGACTTGGAAAGTTCAAAGTCAGCATCATGCTCCAGCTTTAGACATGGCAGTTCCTACTGTTGTGAAGGAACTTAATTCAATGAAAATTTGTTGAGTTCCTAATGTATGCTACATACTATGACAGGCACTGGGGAAATGAAAATGAATGAGGCATTATTCTTGCCCTTGAGAAATGTCAAGTGCTGGTAGAGGAGACAAATACACAAAGTAATGATAACAATAACAGTGTTAACTATGATGATGGCTAATTCTTATATAATGCATACCACATGCCCAGTACTATTTAAAGAAATTTATATATGTTACCCAATTAAATCAATAAACTAAAATTAAGTAAGATAAGTGAGACATATATAATAATAGGGAAACATATAAAGTACTGTGGGAGCAGAAATGAAGGATCAATGAATTCTATGAGGATCAAAAGATGAAAGAAAGCTATAGAGAGGAGATAATATTTGAGCTCAGCCTTGATGAGTTAATGGGAGTTCACCTAGTTGATAGAAGGTAGAGTGGAAGTGAGGGTTTTTTAAACAGAATAAAGAGCTTAAACAAAGTCATGAAAGTATGGTGGGTTCAGGACACAGTGTAAATGACCTTCAATATTTTAAATGACTGTCAGGAAACCTTAGAGGAAAGTATTATGAGTGGCTTATGACAGTGGGACTAGGAATGGGTTGGGAGAATAAAGGGAGAGAAGAATGTATTTAATCCCACAACTCAGTAATATAATGAACTGGGTAAATTCTGGGATTCTGAACAACATATCAGAAAGTTAGTTCTCCTTCTCCAATATTAGCCATGGAATAAATAGGTTTTTGTCAGACAGGCTCCCATTTTAATGCTTCTTTTCTCCTTCCCTCAATCAGTGGGTGATATTTACTCTTTGCAAGAATCAAGTTCTCTTGTAAATCTATTTCCAGAGTTTTACATGCCTGCTTTCTTCAGGTGGATATAGGCGGAAAGACCAAGGTCTTAGAACAGTCTCCCATTTGCATTATATTTGCCTGTCTGAATCAGACCACAGAATCCTAACATATGAAGCCCATAATTCTTTCTAACAATAATAGATCATTGGACAGAATATCAAATGGTAGGACTTTCCTCTGTGACATTAGCTTCAAACAGTATGTGTCACATCCTCAGTTTCTCTTAACTGACTTGCAAATGGTTATCCTAACTTATTTGTAGTTCCAGACATTACTATCTCTTGGGGATAATGAATTATTCAAAATTTCAGACCTGTAAAAAGCACTTTAAGTAATATGTCTTTAAAGAAAAAATGTTTTTGGTAATTTAGGTGAAATTTTTTAAATCCTATATTCCAATTCTAATGAAAAGCATCAAGAAGATCTGAATAATTGGGAAAACAGAATATTCCTCATTGAATGTCTTAACATTGTAAATTTGTCATTGTCCACAAATAAGTGTAAAACTAAATTCAAATGTATCTTAAAATTTTAGCAGAACTTTGGAGAACACAGTACACAGAACATTTACTCTGAAACTTGTATACCAGTGATCTTGTACACAGACAATCCTAAAAATTCCACCAAAAAACTGTTAGACCTAATAAATAAATTCAGTAAAGTTTAAGGGTGCAAAAATAAACAAACAACAATCAGTTGAAGTTCTATACACTAACAATGAAGTATCTGAAAGAGAAATAAAGAAAACAATCCCATTTATAAAGGCATCTAAACAATATAATTCAGCTAGGGAGATGAAAGATTTATACACCAAAAACTATAAGACACTGTTGAAATAAATTTTGTTCATGTAGAAGTAAAGAAACAAAACAAGCAAACAAAGAAAAAAGCGATAAACAAACAAACAAACCCCCGGACTCTTAAATATAGAGAACAATGTTGAACAACAGTGGTGAGAGTAGACATTCCTGTCGTGTTCCTGACCTTAGGGGAAAAGCTCTCAGTTTTTCCCCATTGAGGATATTAGCTGTGGGTCTTTTGTATATGGTCTTTATAATGTTGAGGTAGGTTCCTTCTATCCCTACTTTCTTGACAGCTGTTATCAAGAAAGGATGCTTTTATTTTGTCAGATGCCTCTTCTGCATCGATTGAGAGGATCATGTGGTTCTTATCCTTTCTTTTATTAATGTGATGTATCACGTTGGTTGATTTGTGAATATTGAACCACCTCTGCAGCCCAGGAATAAATCCAAATTGATCATATCAAATAATTCTTTTAATGTATTTTTGGATTTGATTTGCTAGTATCTTGTTGAGAAGTTTTACATCCATGTTTATCAGGGAAATTGGTCTGTAATTCTCCTTTTTAGTGGGGTCTTTGGTTTTAGAATCAAGGTAATACTAGCCTTACAGAATGGGTTTGGAAGTTTTCCTTCCATTTATATTTTTTGAAACAGCTTAACAAGAAAGAGTATTAACTCTTCTTTAGATGTTTGGTAGGATTTCCTTGGGAAACCATCTGACCCCTCTTGTTGGAAGATTTTTGATTACTGATTCAATTTCTTTCCTGGTTATGGGTTTGTTCAAATTTTCTATTTGTTCCTTTTTCAGTTTTTCTAGTTTATATGTTTCGAGTAATTTATCCATTTATTCCAGATTGCCCAATTTGTTGCCATATAGTTGCTCATAATACTGTCTTTTTATTGTTTTTGGTCAATTTGGCTAGGGGTTTATCAATTTTGTTAGTTATTTCAAAGAACCAGCTCCTAGTTTCTTTAATCTGTTCTTCCGGTTTTGTTTTTGTTTTTGTTTTTCCTTTCAATAGCATTGATTTCTGCTCTAATCTTATTATTTCTCTTCTTCTGCTGGTTTTGGGCTTTATTTTCTGTTCTTTTTCCAGCTCCTTTAGGTATAAGCTTAGGTTGTGTATTTGAGACATTTTTTCCTTCTTTAGGAAGGCTTGGGTTGTTATATACTTCCCTCTTACAACTGCTTTTGCTGCATCTCAAAGGTTTTGGACTGTCATGTTTTCATTTTCATTGGGTTCCATGTATTTTTTAATTTCCTCTTTAATTTCTTGGTTAACCCATTCATTCTTTAATAGGATGTTCTTTCACCTCCAAGTATTTGTGTTCTTTTCAATTTTTTTCTTGTGGTTGATTTTGAGTTTCATAGTGTTGTCTGAGAATATGGATAGTATGATCTAGATCTTTTTTTACTTATTGAGGGCTGATTTGTGACCCACTGTGTGATCTATTCTAGGTAATGTTCCATGTGCACTTGAGAAGAATGTGTATTATACTGCTTTAGGATTAAATGTTCTGAATATATCTGTTAAGTTAATCTGGTCCAGTGGGTCATTCAAAGCCATTGTGTCCTTGTTGATTTTCTGATTAGAAGATCTGTCCATTGCTTTAAGTGGGGTGTTAAAGTCCCCTACTATTCTTGTATTATTATCAGCGAGTTTCTTTATGTTTGTGATTAATTGATTTATATATTTGAGCACTTTTGAGTTGGGGGCATAAATATTTACAATTGTTAGATCTTCTTGGTGGATAGACCCCTTAATTATGATATAAAGCCCTTCTTCATCTTTTGTTGCACTCTCACCACTGTTGTTCAGCATAGTCCTAGAATTCTTAGTCTCAGCAATCAGACAACAAGAAGAAATAAAAGGCATGCAAATTGGCAAGGAAGAAGCCAAACTTTCTCTCTTTGCAGATAACATGATACTCTACGTGGAAAATCCCAAAGACTCCACCCCAAAACTGCTAGAATTGATACATGAATTAGCCAAGTGGTAGGGTATAAAATCAATGTACAGAAATCTATTGCATTTCTATACACCAATAACAAAAAAATGGAGAGATCAAGGAATTTATCCCATTTACAATTACACCAAAATGCATTAAGATACATTGGAATAAACTTAACCAATGAGGTAAAAGATCTGTACCCTGAAAACCCTAGAAAGCCCATGAAAGAAATTTAAGAAGAAACAAAGAGATGGAAAAACATTCCATGTTCATTGATTGGAAGAACAAATATTGTTAAAATGTTGATGCTACCCACAATGATCTATACATTCAATGCAATCCCTATCAAAATAACCCCAGAATTCTTCACAGAGCTATAAGAAACAATTCTAAAATTTGTATGGAACAAAAAAGGACCAAGAATAGCCAAAGTAATGTTGAAAAAGAAAACAAAAGCTGGAGGCCTCACAATTATGGACTTTAAGCTCTACTACAAAGCTATAATCATCAAGACAGTATGGTACTGGGACAAAAACAGACACATAGGTCAATGGAACAGATTAGAGAACCCAGAAATGGACCCACAGATGTTAGGCCAACTCACTTACTTCTTAATGATTGAAGATATTTGCAAATAACATATTGGATAAAGTGTTAGTATCCAAATCTATAAAGAACTTATCAAACTCAACACCCAAAAAACAAATAATCCAGTGAAGCAATGGGCAAAAGACATGAACAGACACTTTTCTAAAGAAGACATCCAGATGGGTAACAGACACATGAAAAGAAAGATACTCAACATCACTTATAGTCAGGGAAACACAAATCAAAACCACAATGAGACACTACCTCACATCTGTCAAAATGGATAAAATGAACAACTTAGGGAACAACAGGTGTTGGCAAGGATGCAGTGGTGGTGGGAGTTCAAACTGGTGCAGACACTCTGGAGAACAGTGTGAAATTTCCTCAAAAAATTAATAATCAGCTACCCTACAACCCAGAAATTGCACTAGTAGGGATTTATCCAAAGGATACAAAAATGCTGACTCACAGAGACACATTCTCCCCAATGTTTTTAGCAGTGCTGTCAACAATAGGCAAATAATGGAAGAGCCCAAATGTGCATTGACTGATGAATGGATAAAGAATATGTGTACATATATACAATGGAATATTGGTGATTGAAAAGAATGAAAGCTTGCCATTTTTAACAATGTGGATGGAACTGAATATGTTATGCTAAGCAAAATAAGTCAGAGAAAGTCAAATATGTGATTTTACTCGTATGTGGAATTTAAGAGACAAAACAGATGAACATAGGGGAAGGGAAGGATAAATAAGATAAAAACAGGGAGACAAACCATAAGAGACCCTAAATACAGAGAACAAACTGAGGGTTGCTGGCGGGTAGGTGGGTTGGGGGATGGGCTAAAGGGGTGATGAGCATAAGGAGGGCACTTGTTGGGATGAGCACAAGGTGTTATATGTAAGTGATGAATCATTAAATTCTACTCCTGAAACCATTATTCCACTATATGTTAACTAACTTGGATTTAAATAAAAATAAAAATAAAATAAATATAGAGAATAAGCTGGTAGTTGGCAAAGGAGAGATAGATATGGGGATGGGTGAAATAGGTGAAGGAGATTGAGAAGACACTTATTGTGATGAACAATGACTAATGTATAGAACTGTTGAAATATTATATTGTACTTCTGAAACCAATACAGCACTATGCACTGTATGTTAATTATATTTGAAAGAAAAAAGAAACCACTAGAAAAAGTAAAAACAGAAATGCCATATGATCCAATTATTTCACTATTGGATATTTATCCAAGGAAAATGAAGACACTGATTTGAAAAGATATACCCACTCTTATGTTTATTGCATCATTATTTACAATACTGAAGATATGGAAGCACCCTAAGTGCCCATTGATAGATGAATGGGTAACAAAGATGTGGTGTATATATAGTGGCATATTACTTGGCCATAAAAAAGAATGATACCTTGTCATCAACATGGGTGAGTATAGAGGGTATTATGCTAAATAAAATAGTTAGATAAAGACAAATGCCATATGATTTCACCTATATATAGAATCTAAAAAACAAAACAAATGAGCAAATAAAACAAACAGACTGTTACATACAGAGAAGTAACTGGTGATTGCCAGCAGGGAGGTGGGTAGGGTAGATGGTGAAATAGATGAAGGGGATTAAGAGGTACAGACTTCCACTTATAAAATCAGAGAGCTATGGAGATGAAAAGTATAGCATTGGCAATATACTAAATAAGATGGTAGGTAATAATGTGGTATCATGACAAATGGTGACTATACTTATCCTGGTAAGCAATGAGTAATGTATACAATTGTCAAATTACTATGCTGTATATCTGAGATTAGAATAACATTTTATGTCAACTATACTTCAATAATAAATAAAAATATCCTCTTTGTAGTGTTGTTTTTGTCAGTGGGAATTGAGGGTACCTGAGTTCTTCATTAATGGGGAACTGGGTAAGTAAAATGCAATGGATGTATACCTTGGAAAACAATACATCAGTCAAAAGTAATAAAATATATGTTCATATACTAATATGATCACATCTTAAGAATAATATAACATTGAATGAAAATAGGATAAGATCTCTAAACACATTACTGTTTATTTACATTAATTATATATATATTTAATGTAAATATATACATATATGTATATATATGTGTGTATAAATACATACATATGTATGTGTGTGTGTATATATATATCAAATTATATATATATATATATATATATATATATATATATATCTCAAAACATTCTGTGGAAAGAAAACATTATATGAAAGACATATATACATCCAAAGGACATCAAACTTACTAGAGTGTATACTAGTGGCTCTCAATCAAGGATGATTTTGTCTCCCAAGGGACATTAGGCAAATCTGATGACATTTTTGGTTATCACCATCGTGGGGGTGTGTATTAGTTTCCTAGGGTTGACGTAAGCAAATTACCAAAGTGGATGGCTTAAAATAAAATCTATTCTTTCTCAGTTCTGGAGCTTAGAAGTTGGATATCAAGGTTTCAGCAGGGCTATGCTGTCTCTCCCATATTCTAGAGGTTGCTGGGAATTCGTGGCACTCCTTGACTTGAAGCTGCATAATTCCAGTCTCTTCCTCCCTAGTCACATGGCTATATTGACTCCATATGTCTTTCACAAGGTTTTTCTGCTTTGTGTGTGTCTTTCTGCGTCTCCTCCTCTTTTTATAAGGATGCCAGTCATTTGAATTGAGGGCCCACCTTACCTCAGTATAATTTCATCTTTACTTACATTTACTTACATCTTGGGACTTGAATATACCTTTCCTGGGAGAAGGACACAATTCAACCCGCAATGGATTGCTACTGGTATTTAGTAGATAAAGGACAAGGATGCTGCTAAACATCCTACAACGCACACGACAACTCCCACACGAAGAATTATCTGATCAAAAATATCAGTGGTACCACAGTTGAAAATCTCAGGTATACACTTATGGGTGCTAGAGGGAGTGGGAGTAGGAACTGGAGATAAAAGGGAAAAATGAAACAGAGGGCTTGACAAGAACATTAATGTTAGAATGCCATGAATTAAAGAATATTATGAACTCAAGTCATTGTTCTTAAAGTCCCCCCCCCAAAAAAATCCCAAATTTTGACCACATAAAGTGATTTGTTTTATTTTTTTTTCCTCTTTTAGTTTTCTACGTTGGACCTTTTTCAGATCCATATGTCTCTTGTAGGATGTAGAAATGCACACAGTATTTCTCTTCTCTGTCTTTACGGAGGTATAGTTGACAAAAATTGTATATATTTAGGGTGCACAACCTGATGATTTAAAATAGATATACATTATGAAATGACTACCGTGATAAAGATTATTAATGTATTCATCACCTTACATGGTTAACTTTTATTTTTGTGGTGAGAGCACTTAAGATCTATTCGCCTAGCAAATTTCAAGTATGTAGTATTGTTAACTATTGTCACCATTCTCTACCTTAGATCCTCAGAACTTATTCATATTTTAACTGATAGTTCACACTCTTGAACCAATGTTTCTCCATTTCCTTCCCACTGGCTCACCCCCCAGTCCCTGGCAACCACAATTCTACTCTCTGGTTCTATGAGCTCAACTTTTTTAGATTTGAAATATAAGTGAGATCATACAGTATTTGTCTATCTGTTTGGCTTATTTCACTTTGCATAATGTTTTCCAGGTTCATTTTTATTGTTACAAATGGTAGTGTTTCCTTTAAAAATTTTTTAAAAATGTTTTCATTTATTTTTGAGAGAGAGAGAGAGAGAGAGAGAGAGAGAGAGACAGAGCACAAGTGGGGAGGGACAGAGAGAGAGGGTAAAATTGAAGTGTAGTTGATACATGTCACATTAGTTTTAGGTGTACAGCATAGTGATTTGACAAATCTATGTGTTATGCTATGCTCACCACAAGTGTAGCTACTATTTGTCACTATACAATGCTATTACACTATCACTGACCATATTCCCATATTCCCCATATGCTGCACCTTTCATCCCATGACTTATTTATTCCATAACTGGAAGCCTGTGTCTCTCACTCCCTTTCACCTATTTTGCCCATTCCCCCACCCCCACCCCTCTGACAACCATCAGTTTGTCCTCTGGATTTATAGGTCTGTTTCTGCTTTTTTGTTTTTTGTTTTGTTTTTTAGATTCTACATATAAGTGAAATCATATCATATTGGCTTTTCTCTGTATGATTTATTCCACTTAACATAATATCTCTAAGTCCACCCATGTTGTCCTAAATGGCAAGATCTCATCCTTTTTTACTGCTGAGTAATATTCCTGTGTGCATGTGTGTGTACCATATTTTATTTATACATTCATCCTTCAATGAACTCTTAGGTTACTTCCATATCTCGGCTATTGTAAATGCTGCAATAAATGTAGAGGTGCATATATCTTTTCAAATCACCGATTTCATTTTCTTTGGATAAATACCTAGCAGTGGAATTACCAGGTCATATGGTGTTTGTATTTTTAGTTTTTTTGAGGAATCCCCATGCTGTTTTCCAAGGAGGCTGTACCAATTTACATCTCTACCAACAATAGGGAATGAGAGTTCCCTTTTCTCCACATTGTCACCAACACTTATTATGTCTTTCTATTTTAACCATTCTGGAAGGTTTTTAACTGGATTATTTGTTGTTGTTGTTGTTGTTGTTGTTGTTTTTTTATATTGAGTTGTGTAAGTTCCTTATATATTTTAGATACTAACCTTTTATTGGATATGTCATTTGCAAGTACCTTCTCTTATTCAATAGGTTTCCTTTTATTTTTTTTGATTGTTTTATTTGCTTTGTATTTTGATGTAGTCCCAATAGCTTATTTTTGCTTTTATTCCCTTGCCTCTGAAGACTTATCCAGAAAAATGTTGCTATGGCTGATGTCAGAGAAATACTGTCTGTGCTATCTTCTAGGAGTTTTATGGTTTTAGGTCTCACACTTAGGTCTTTAATCCAACTTGAAATTATTGTTGTGTATGGTGTAAGCAGGTGATCCAGTTTCATTCTTTTGTGTGTAGCTGTTAGTTTTCTCAACACCATTTGTTGAGGAGACTGTCTTTTTGCCATTACATCTTCTTCCCTCCTTTGTCAAAGATTGCTTGACCATATAATTGGGGTTTTTTTTCCTTGGTTTTCTATTCTGTTCCATTAACCTATTTTCATGCCAGTACCATACTGTTTTGATTACTACAGCTTTGTAGTATAACTTGAAGTCTGGAATTGTGATTCTTAGTGGTTTACTTTACTTTTTCAAGACTGCTTTGGATATTCAGGATCTTTGTGGTTCCATACAAATTTTAGGGTGTTTGTTCCAGTTCTGTGAAAAATGCTGTTGGTATTTTCATAGGGATCACATTAAATCTATAGATTGTTTTGGGTAGTGTGAACATGTTAACAATATTTGTTCTTCCAATTGATTAGCATGCAATGCCTTTACATTTCTTTGTGTCTTCAATTTCTTTCATCAGTGTTTGATAGTTTCAGGGTACAGGTCATTCCATCTCTTAAGTTTATTACTAGGTACTTTATTACTATTGGTGCAATTGTAAATGGGATTATTTTCTTAATATCTCTTTCTGCTGCTTTGTTATTAGTATACAGAAATGCAACAGATTTCTGTATATCAATTTTATATTCTTCAACTTTACTGAATTCATTTATTAGTTCTAGAAGTTTTTTTGGCAGTCTTTAGGGTGTTTGGTATATGGTATCATGTTACCTGAAAATAGTGATAGTTTTACCCCTTCATTATCAATTTGGATGCCTTTTATTCCTTTTTGTTTTCTGATTTCTGTGGCTAGGACTTCTAGTAGTATGTTGAATAAAAGTAGTGAGACTGGACATTCTTGTCTTGTTCCTAACTTTAGGGGAAAAGCTTTCAGTTTTTCTCTAGAGAGTATGGTATTTGCTGTGGGTTTTTAATATAAGGCCTTTACTATATTTTGGTATATTTCCTCTAAATTCACTTTGTTGAGAGTTTTTTTTTTTGAGAGTTTTTATTATGAATGTATGTTGAATTTTGTCAAATGCTTTTTCTGCATCTATTGATATGATTATATACTTTTTACCATTCATTTTGTTGATCTGGTATATCATGTTGATTGATTTGGAAATATTGATGCATCCTTGCATCATTGGAATAAGGATTTCCTTCTTTTTTTAAGACTGAATAATATTTTATTGTGTGTTTGCATATATGTACACACACACAGCACATTTTCTTTAACCATTCATATTTCAACAGACAAGGTTGAAATATATATAGGTTGTTTCTATATCTTCTGTACTGTGAGTAATGATGTATAGACCATGGGAAAGCAGAAATATCTTTGATATAGTGATTTTATTCATTTTGGATATATACTCATATGTGAGATTCTTGATCATATGGTAGTTCTATTTTTAATTTTTTAAGGAACATCCATACTGTTTTCAATAGTTGCTGTACCAATTTACATTCTCACCAACAGTGCATAGGGATTCCTTTGCTCCACATTCCTGTTATTTTTTGCCTTTTTGATAATATCCATTTTAACAAGTATGAAGTAAAATCTCATTGTGGTTTGATTTACATTTCCCTAATAATTAGTGATATTGAGCACCTTTTCATATAACTCATTGACTATTGTCAATATAACTATAATAACTATATATCTTCAAGAAAGTGTCTACTCAAGTTCTTTGTCTATTTTTAATTGAGTTATTTATTAATTGCTATTGAGTTGTATGAGTTCCTTACATATTTTGGTTATTAACCCCTTATCAGACAAATGGTTTTCAAATAATTTCTCCCATTCTATTGGTTGCCTTTTCATTTTGTTTTTTCCTTTGTCATATGGAGATTTTTAGTTAATATAATTACATTTGTTTATTTTTTTTGTTCTGTGTGCCCTTGATGTCTTGTCCAAAGTATCAATGTCAAGGCCACATCAAGAAGCTTTGCCTCATTTTCTTCCAGGAGTTTTATGGTGCTAAGTCATACATTTAAGTCATACATTAAGTTTAATTTAAGGGTCCAATTTCATTACTTTCTTTGCCTGTGGATATGCAGTTTTCCCAGAACCATTTATTAAAGATACTATCCTTTCTCCATTGGCACACAGTATTCTTGATTCAGATGGTAAATTTTTATATAAGGGTAGTAAAATATTTTCTGTATTGTTTTCAAGATTTTTTCAAACATTTTCTTGGTCTCTTTGTCATGACAAGTATAATGAGCTGCTCTCTTAGTAATATTTTAGTTTGTAATTATTCTTGGGTTCTTTCCTATCTAACCACAACTTGGATTTCAACATCTTATAGGCATATATGAATTCATTTACTTAAACAATTGTCTTTAATCCTGATCCACATTGCATTTCACTTGAAAATTTTCATCTCACTTGCATGATTTATTCCTATTGGCTTGGCATTTCACTACCTGGAAGAACTAAGATCTGCGAATTTGGCTGTACTATTGTGAATTGCCTTTCTAGATCTCTTATAATAATGCTAAATAAGAAAGGTCTATGTAGAATGTCATTATTAATTTTTTCTCAAGAGAAGCACCTATTTATTTATTTTTAAGATATCTTGCTGTAATATAGTTTTGAGTCCACCAAAAATTATTCTTCTCTCTATCCTGCCTATACCCACGGTATATCTTTTTGTTGTTTTAAATAGTCTTTGCCACGGAACTTTTTCAGATATGTCTTTAAAACTAAATAAGTTAAAACTGTTGCTTCATTTGGTGTCTGGGTATATATTATTCATTTGAAGAACCCTGGTATATAAGTTTTTAAAATAACTGTGTTAGTTCTCACATACTCTGTTACCATATAGTTTTTTTTTTTTGTTCAGTAAGGTAACACTTTATTTTATTTACCATCAATCTAAATTTCCAATTTAATTTGCTTGTAAAAATGGTATGCTTTAAGATCCATAGTCATTTTCTGAAATTTCCATATTGCCAAGGTTGATATTTAGCTAGTGTATGTATATATTGTCATCAGCAGTGTCTAGTCTAACTGGCTAGTGCTAAGCCTTACTGGTTGCTAAATATTTCAAATATCATCTAGACAAATACAGATATACCTTAGAGGTATATGGTGAGAGAAACCAGCAGCAAAAGGCAAAACCAATAGCAAAAACTCGATAGTATTGAGCATTTAATGAGTGTTATGTGCCAAGCAAGATACTGTGTGCTTTAACACATATTATCTCTTTGAGTCTTGAAAATAACACTTTATTATACCCATTTTATAGGATGATGAAATCAAGGAAGAGGTGAGACTTACGCAATGTCACATAGCTAGTTAGTGGTGGAGGCTAGATTTGAATCCAGTCTATTTGGCTCCCAAGTCTGTGCTCCTAAACTATATGCTCTCCTACCATTTATCAAACTAAGTTTCTGATAAAGAAATAAAGACATAAAGAGCTGGGAAGCAAAGATTCCATGACTTTCTCAGAGAGATCAGAACAGGAAAATTAATTCATCTTTGGCTGGGTGATGAGTCATATTCTAATTTTTTTCAGAAGGCAAAATAAAGGGAGAAGAGCTCTAACCTTACTCTCTTTTTCAATCTATTTTCCACTGCCCAGGATACAGACTGATGTTCCAGCCAAATATTTTACATTCCCTATCCACATTCTGTGATTTTCCTCTTATGTCTGCTGCTCATGCCTCTGTCTAGAATGCTCTTCTTGGTTTACAGAAGTCCCTAATCCATCCTTTTATGTCCAGGTCAAGAGTCACTTCCTCTGTGAGAATTTTTACATTGCCCAGCTAGAAGTAGCCTTGCTCTCTTTAATTGCAGCAGAATTTTATTAGTGTCCTCTAAACACACATCAAGTTTTCCTCGGATCACTGATAATATATGCTTAGCTCACAGTCAATCGGGTTGAAGGAACACTACCTGTGTTCAAGTCCCAAGCCTGCTACTTGCTACTATGTAAAGTTCTAAAAGTTACTTAGCTTTCTGTGCCTCAGCCTGCTTATCTTTAAAATTGGTACATATCTCACATGCTTCCTGGGAGAATTAAGTAAGTTTAACATCTTGGTATTTAAAGTTCTCAGAATATTGCCTGGCAAACAATAAGTGCCATTTAAGTGTTTTCTGTAATTACCATCACTGTTATTATTATCACTGTTATTATTATAATATAAAATTTTCAGTTCCTTTAGGGAAAGATCCAAGACTCATTTATCTTTATATCATTTAATTTGCTTAAGAAAATGCTTGGCATATAGGAGGCATTCAGTAAAGTTTTGGTGACTGAATGAAGAGGAACACAGATGCAGTAGAACATTTTGCTTAAAAATATGGACTTTTGAACTGGCTTTGAGTTCTGGTGTTATCTTTACCTTGCTGTGTTGCTTTGGGCTGCTTAATGCCTCTGATATCAGCTTCTTTATTTATAAAATGAGGAGAATAATGGCATCTGACTTACAGCGTTGTTATGAAGATTGCATGAGATAATATATGTGAAGTACTTGCTCAGTAAATTGGTATAGTGGGCATTTAATTCAGTTAACTATTTTTTTTACTAAGTTGAAATCTAGCATTTTACTAGGTGAAATCTAGCATTTAAGGGCAAGTGAATGCCTTTACATTGGCCATCTTGGAAGCACTAAATTTGAGCTTATAAAGAAGTAAGGGCAAGTCTGCAGCCTCAAATGCTGGAAGCTGATGAAAAACAATAACCAAAATCTTTGACCCAAAGTCGAGAATCAGAATGACTTGTAAGGCTTGAGTTTCTTAATTTCTAAATATTATATTTAGAGGAGTGAAGTGGTCTGTGTGCTGTGTCTTACCTTTTGTTTTGCTGTAATCTGTTTTCATTTGTTCTGAAATTTGCTACTTTAAAAATATTTCCAATACAGTATGTGCTGAAACACAAGGTTGCACTTCACAGAGGTCTTGAGGAAGGAGCACCACCTTAGATCTGAGGGGAAGGGGAATAATACCTCCTGTGTGCTTTTCAGACATCTTTTTATTTTATCCTAACAACTTTTTTTAAATGCATTTTGCAGACAAGAGAAGTGAACCTGGCCAAGGTCATAGGGCCAGGAAGGGTAGGAAGGATTTGAGCACAGTTCCTCTCATTTTCTCTGGTTTACCATATGTTTCCTGTGGAACCTGCTTCATATGACTTAGGCCTTCTTTTTATCTCTCTGCTGCCTCCATTTCTGTCTTTATTCTAAAGAATAACTTTAGGACCAGAATAGAAAACAAAACAAAACAAAACAATTTCCTAATTTTCATTTGGCCTCCTCCTGTGATAATGAGGTTGGGTGTTTCTTTCAAAGGCCCTCTTCAAGTTCTCTGTCTGCTCTGACCTGCCTTGCTTTCTTCTGTTGACATGTGACAAATCTCTTGCCCTGGAATATTATAATGATTCTGTTGGAGGAATATCACATCCCATAAAGAAATGATTCAAAAACAAACTGGGGTTATTACTGAAGGCTAAATAACTTGCAAGTTTCCAAATATTGGTGAGCAGACAGGTTGCATGGGAATCATGTAGGGAAAGTTCCTTAAATACAACATCTTACATCCCACTCCTGGAAGGATTAATTTAGGATGTCAATGGTGAGGCTAGAGAATCTGAATAAAAAAAATCTCCCCTGATGTTTCTGCCACACAACCAGGTATATGAACTCTGGTCTAGATAAAACTCATTGACCAGAATTGGGAAGAAACATATTTCCCCACCCTAGATGCAGAGGAAAGAGATCCTGTTCCTTCTTAGAATGTATAGGAAGTTTCCTTACACCAGGAGCCAGAGCATAAGACCTGGAGCCAACAATGCCTGATACTGGCTAATGCAACAGCAGGAAGTATTGTGAAAGGCTCCCTGCATGACCTAGGATCTAAGTGACATAAAGAGGAATAAATCATGGCCCTGCTTTCAAAGAGTTTGCAGTCTCACTGTGGGAATATGCCCAGCCCATGTGATAAGACTGGTGATTTGTAAATCATATTAAGTACAACATTACAAGGTTCAGACAATAGGAGTGGGAGTTCAGAGGAGCAAAAATAATTAAGGTGATATACATGAAGCTCTATGACTGGAATGTTTAGCCTGGAAAAGTGACATTTGTCTGGCAGTAATGTAAAGAGGGATTTACCTTTGTTAATTGTGGACCCAGAAGGCTGAGATCTCTGGTCTCTAGGTGAAAGATTGAAGAAAACTTAGGTTGGCTTTGTAAAAGGGAAAGGTTTTGTTTTGTTTTTTTGTTTTTTGTTTTTAAATACAAGTTATTGTCAAGTTACCTAGCATACAGTGTATACAGTGTGCTATTGGCTTCAGAAGTAGATTCTTATGATTCATCGCTTACATACAACACCCAGTGCTCATCCCAACAAGAGCCCTCCTCAATGCCATAAAGGGAAAGGATTTCTAACCATTAGATATTCATTTGAAGGGAATGTAATAGAGGGGGTTCAAAGGACTGATAGAACTTACCTTAGGTACCAGTGCTGTGATGCCATGGTTTCAAGCAGGAAGTGATGAGAAAGTCAGAGAAGAGAGGGGAATGAAAGGGAGAAAGTGATCAAGAGGCAGAGAGTGAGGTACAGAGTATGTGAGGCAAAATGTGAGAAAGAAGAGGATTTGAGAAGGGGCACATTCAGAGAGAGCAAAGGGACAAGTTTAAGGTGTTTGGGCAACCTTGTAGTAGCCATTGGAATTTCAAATGGGGTTGGATCTTGTGTATCCAAAAATGGGATCATAGTTCAGAGGTGTGGGAGATGTTGTTACTCTGACAGAATTTCCTTGAGTGTCAGATTGTATGTTTCTGCTCAATCTTTTCTTATAATGACTGTTGCTCTTTGTGTCAGGAAGGGACATGATTGCTGAATTTAAATTGGCTGTCATAAAAAAAATCCAGGAAGCACTTACCTAATGGAAGAGAAAATAAAGAGAAAGATATACAATGAACTTGCTTTTTCCTGTCAATGAGTAGCATTCTTAAGCAAAACCTGAGGGCATATAAATGTAGAATGTTATTTCTAATGACTAGACATTTATTTTAAACATGATTTTTCTCTTTTAGCAGGAATGGTGAAAAGGGTAAAATACATCCTTAAACTGTTGCAAAGTATTCGATTGTGAAAGAGCAGTGTGTAAGATGCTGGGAATTAAGTTCTCAGGGAATGGCTTTGGAGACTTTCTTCTTTAATTATAGATTAAAGCAGACCTTGGCAGTGTCCTTTTGGATCAATATGAAATACAGAGCATAAATCAATACTATTACACAGTATTGTGTAGAAATTCTTAAAAAGAAAATGAAAATTACAAATTGTCTTAAAGAAAAAATGATTTTTACTTGACAATAAATCCATTTTGACCAAATTAAAAATTATGCTGTGTAGATGCCTCTGTGCTTAGATTTCCTATTTGTTTACCAGAATGTGGTCATTTTTCCTTTTGCTAAAATGGCCCAGGATTAGACATCAAAGTCCAAAACCAGATATACCATTAATTAGTGGAAAAAATTTTAATTTCCTAGGTCCTAGTTCCTTACCTACAAGAGAGTTGGACTAGATTACCTTGAAGAGCCCCAGTTTCTCAACTGTTTTATGACCTTGTTATCAGAAGGATCTTTGAAATTTACTGATTCCAAAGAATTTGAGGAAATGCTAGCATATACGAAAGTATTGAGATTAGAGGAGGAAGGTTTGGTAATGAAGAGTAAAAGTGTCTATTTGCCTAGAGCAGAGAGGTAAAGCTAGTATGAAATGATTGGTAGAGATATTGAACCTTTTACTTATATTGAATTTAATTCTTGGCCAAAAGTTTCTGGTGCATTGTTGTATTTGAGGAGGAGTTTTCACTCTGAAAGGCAATTGGAAGCATTATACGTTTTTGAGGAGGATGGTATGTTTGAAATGATGCTTCAGCAATTTGGTGATTTTTTTAAAAGTTTATTTATTCTTTTTTTTTTTTTTTTGAGAACGAGATTGAGAGAGTGTGAACAGGGGAGGGGCAGAGAGAGAGGGAGGGAGAGGATTCCAAGCAGGCTCTGTACTGTCAGCACAGAGCCTGATGTGGGCTCGAACACTTGAACTGTGACGACAGTCATGACTACAGTCATGATACAGATCATGACTACAGTCAAAATCAAGAGTTGGACTCTCAACTGGCTGAACCACTCAGGAACCCCAAGATTTCTTGAAGTAATATTTATAAATCAGTTACAACAGTATGTGGCATATGCAAGTGTTTGTGAAATAAAACAAAATGGTTTATTTTGTAGGAAGAGGGGAAGGCTGGTTGGGAAACCACTATCAATATCATCTTTGCGCTGGGAGAGGAAACAAATGATACTTGTTTTCTGAACGTGCTATAACAACTTGATTTTCTCAGACTTTCCTTGCTTCCTTTCTCTCTCAATTTTAATCAGGAGACCATAGTTTTTTTTTTTTTTCTTTCTAAGCGTGGGCTCAACTAACTAGAGCTGATCCATATAATTATCTTTCCCATTTCTGAATTTCTTTTTCACAGATACATCTGTGAACAAAACTATAGATTACAGAGAAGTGTATCAGACTCCAGAGATTGGGTAAACTTTTATTTTCAAATAAAGCCACTTACCTTGAATAGTTTCAATGAAAAATACGTATAGTTTGCAAAAAGGCTGGATAATAAAGACATTTAACTATTAGTTAAGAGCCCTTGTTTAACTCTTGCTTTTCCATCACATAACTTGATGTGATATTAGGCAAATCATGTGATTTTTCTGAGCCTTCGTTGACTCATTTGTGAAATAAGAATTATAATACCTAGTCTCCTATCTCATGGAACTGTTATCAATGTCTAGAACAGTGCTTATCATAGGCATAATACTTGGTAACTATTTCTTCAATGAATAAATGGATTTAAATTAGAGAACATATATGGATATATATACCAACTTATACATAAAAGCTATTATTATTTTAATTGATTCCCTATAATGGAAATTCCTGAATCTTCTGTAGTAAAATAGTTTTCTAGGTTTCTACCATTTCATTCTACTCCCTGCCAGAAGTCCGACTTCAGGGGTGATATGAAATGTCAGCTTCTATGCAAAGTTGCCACCCGGCCTTAAGTAGGTGATAGTCATGACACACTTTTCTGGGAACAAGAGGAGATAATTTACTTTGGGAGAAATGGCAGGACAAAGTTAGTAAGAGGACTGTGAGGGTGAAATAGAGTTGTTTCCATTTGAATCTTGGCTCAACCATAGTTACTTGCTGTGGGACTTTAGCAATTCTTGAACTTGCATGCTTGAAGTTTTTCTTTTTTAAAAGAGGATAATAATAGTAATACCCTACCTTAGTGTTTTTATGACATAAAATACTTAGCAAAATATATGACATCTAGTAAAGATTCAGTAAATGTTACAATATTTTTTGTTATTCAAAGGAGGGATGAGTAGTATTACAGACTGATGGTAATAGAATACAGGTATCTTAGTGCATAGGATATGAAAGAAGTGGATAAGAAAGGGTTGGGCATGAACATCCAAGATAGAGACATTCTAAGTTTGGAGCACATATGTATCTCAGAAGATGCTTAAGTAGCAGGGGAAGAGTTTGGGCTAGGTAATCAAGATTCTATTTCTTTATCTTGGGTCTTATTAAATTTAACATAGCTTTGGTATGGGAAGAACAAAGAAAATGATATTGGCTATGAAACTTTTGGATCCTTTGACATATTGGAAAGGTTCAGCAGTGAGATGATTATTAAAAGAAAGTCTGGTAAGAATATAATTATTTTTATTATTAATTTTGTTCAGTTTGGGGAATGAATGAAACCTAAAGAATAGACATATGCTATAATTTTAAAGCTCTCTGTGGGCTATGATTTCTAATCTTGACTCACCTTACCCTTCTTCCTCAGGAATTAATTAAATCTCTCTATCTTATATAATGCAAGTAATCATTCAATTATTATTAATTGGCCACATACTGTTTATCTAGGTATTTGGGATACATCTGTGAACAAAACTGTCAAAGATCTCATCCCTATTAAAATTAACATTAAAATTACGTTTAAATTAACATTTTAAGTTCAGTGGGGAGGAGATGAGAAGACAGTCAATAAACAATATCATAATAAAAAGTAAATTATATAATATATTGCAAGGTGGTAAGTACTATTGAACAGAGAGACACCAGAGTTGAGAAAGGGGGATTGAAAATGTAGGGGACAGGTTGCAACTTTAAATAGGATGTTCAGAGAAGACTTCATTGAGACAGTGACATTTTAGAAAATACATGAGGTTGTTGAATTAGCTATTTGTATATATGAAAGAAAAACATTTTAGGTGAAGGGCATAGCCAATGCAAAGACCTTAGTGGTGATACATGCCTGGTATGTTTGAAGTAGAGTGAAGAGACCAGAGTAGCTAGAGCAAAGTCAGTGAAGAAGAGAATAAGGGGTCAAGTCAAACAGGTAAAGTGAGAATGTATAGGTCATGGAGAGCCTTGTAAGGATTATAAGGATTTTGGCTTTTAATCTAACTAAACTAAAATTAGGGGGAACATGATTTGATTTAGGTTTCTAAAGTTTCTCTCCAGCGGCTATGTTGTACATAGGTGGTCACAAAGAAGCGCAGAGTGGGGATTCCACTGAGGTTTTATTGAATAGTCCAGGAAAGAAATGACAATGGCTTGAAGGGCATTTGCAGTGGAAATGGTGAGAAGTGTCATATTTGGGGTATATTTTAAAGGTAGAGTCAGTAGGACTTGCTGATGTATTAGATGTGGCATGTGAGAGAAAGTGAGGAGCCAAGAATGACTTCATGTTATTTAGCCTGAACAACTGAGATGGAAAAAGTTGAGGGCGAGGCAGGTTTTAACGGCCAAATAGCAGGAGCTCAGTTTTGGACATTCTGAGTTTGAAATGTCCATTAGATATTGTAGTGGGAAGAATTCTAAATATGTCCCCTTTCCCCACATTTCCACTTTAATTTCTGGGACTATGAAAATAATGAGATATCTTGCCTGTGAATATGTTATGTTACATGGCAAGGGAATTTTGCAAATGTAATTAAGGTTGCTTATCAGTAAATCTTAAAACAGGGAGTTATCACATCAGCTCTTTAAAATCATAGTCTTTCTCTCACTAGTGACAGAATAAGGTAGCAGAAGGGAAAACCAGAAAGATTTGAAGTATGGGAAGATCTCTACATACTGCTGCTGGTGTGAAGATGGAGGGAGCTATATGACAAAGAATGTGGGTGTAGAAGCTGTAGAGTAGCCTTTAGCTAACAGCCAGCAATAAAAGGGGGATATCTATCCTACAGCTGTAAGGAACTGAATTCTGTCAACAACTTGAATAAGATGGAAGCCAACTTTTCCCTAGAACCTCCAGAGAAGAACTTATTCCAACCAACGCTTTGATTTTGGCCTTGTCAAATCCCAAGCAGAGAACCAGTCCAGTCCACCCAGACTTCTGACCTACAGAAACTGTGAGATAATAAATGACTGATGTTTTAAGTGACTATTCTTGGTAATTTGTTTTACAGAAATAGGAAAGTAAGGGAGATATATGTGGAGATGTCAAGTAAGCAGTTGGATATATAAGACTGGAATTCAGGAAAAAAGATTTGGATTACAAATATCTGTTTGAATGTCTTTGGCATAAAAATAGTATTTAAAAACCTCCAAAGGAGTGAAAAAATATGGAGTAGAGACTTCAGAGTAGAGTGAGCCCAATATGTATTTAAAATTTTTTTAATTTTTATTATATTGTAGTAAGAACACTTAATATAAGATCTATTCTTTTTAAGTGTGGTTTTTAAGTGTGCAATACTATGCTGTTAACTATAGGCACAATGTTGTATGGCAGATCTCTAGAACTTACACATTTTGCATTACTAAAGCTCTATACCCATTGATTAGGAACTCCCCATTGTCCCCTTTTCCCTCTGACCACCTAGCAACCACCATTTTGCTTTCTGCTTCTATGAGTTTGACCATTTAAGATACCTCATATAATTGGAATCATACAGTATCTGTCTGCTGTGGCTGGCTTATTTCACCTGGCATAATATCTTCCAGGTTCACTCACATTGTTGCATGTTGCAAGTTTTCCTTCTTTTCAAAGGCTGAATAACATTTTATTGTATGCATATACCACATTTTTTTAATCCATTCATCCATTAATGAACATTTAGGTTGTTTCCACATTTTGACTATTATTAGTAGTGTTGCAATAAATATGAGAGTGCTAATATCTCTTTGAGATCATGATTTAAATTCTTCTGGATAAGTATCTAGAAGTAGGATTACTGGATCATATGTTGTTCTATTTTTAATTTGGGGGGAACTTCCATCCCCATAGGGGATACATCTGTTTGCATTCCCACCAACAATGTACAAGATTTCCAATTTTCCCACATCCTTACCAACACGTCTTCTGTTTTTTTAAAAAATAATATCTATCCTATTATGTGTGGAATGATATCTCATTGTGGTTTAGATTTGCATTTCCCTGATGAGTGATGTGAACATTTCTTTCATATACATTTTGGCCATTTATGTGTGTCTTATTTGGATAAATGTCTATTCAAATCCTTAACCCATTTTAAAATCAGGTTATTAATTTTGTTTTGTTTTGCTATTAAGTTGAATTCTTTATATGTTTGCAGATTAACAGTAATAAAAACAGTATGATCCTGGCATAAAGATAAACATATAGACAAATGAAATAGAACAGAAAGCCCAGAAATAAATTCATGCATATACAATCAAATGGCACTTGGCAAGGGTACCAATAATCCACAATGGGAAAAGAATAGTCTTTTCAACAAATGGTGTTGGGAAAAGAGAATATTCACATGCAAAAGAATGAGATTAGACCCTTACCTTATAGCATGCACAGTAATCAACTCAAAATGGATCAAAGACTTACATGTGAGACATGAAACTGTAAACCTTCTAGAAGAAAATATAAGGGGAAATTTTCATAAAATTGGTCTTGGCAATGATTTCATGGATATGATATCAAAAGCACAAGCAACAAAAGCAAAAATAAACAAGTGGGATTTTGTCAAACTAAAAAGTTTCTGTATAGCAAAAGAAACAATAGAGTAAAAAAAGCAACCCATGGAATGGGAGAAAATACTTTCAAGCCATGTATCTGAAGTCCTTCAATATTGAGTCAAGGGGGAGAAGAAAGGGAAAGGAAAGGAGATTGAGAAGGAGGGAGCAGTAGGTAGGAGTAAAATAAAGAGATTATGATAACTTGAAATCTTGTGAAAAAAGTATCAAGGAAGAGTAATGGATTGTGTCAAATGCTGATAAGTCAACTAAGATAAGGCCTAATAATTGACCATTAGATTTATCAACATGGAGGTTTTGATGACTCAAGAGCAGTTCTGGTCGAATAATATAGACAAAGAGGAACTCATTGAGGTGGGTTTAAAAGGGAGTGGAAAGAGAAGAATTAGAGACACAAATTGTAGAGTACTTTGTGGGAGGATTGCTGCAAAAGGTACAAATAAATTAGGCAATAACTTGTGGGGAAAGTGAGTCAGTATAGAAGTTTTCTTTTTTTTTAAGGTAGGAAAAATAGTAGCATGTTTGTGTTCTGTCTGGAAAAATTCAGTAAAGGTGAAAAAGTTGATGAGGGGAAATTTTCTGGAGATGTCCTTGAATAGGTGAAAGGAGTGGAATTTAGTATGAAATTGTAGGGAAATGTTTTAGATAGGGATATGTTAGTCTGTCTTAACAGGTGGGAAGGCAGAACAGTCAGGGATGATGTTGTCAGGTGGATTTATATGTTACTTGGAGTCTGTGTAT
The DNA here is from genome assembly GCF_023721935.1 of Panthera uncia. Classification (NCBI taxonomy): domain Eukaryota; kingdom Metazoa; phylum Chordata; class Mammalia; order Carnivora; family Felidae; genus Panthera; species Panthera uncia. The sequence goes on along the minus strand of NW_026057582.1, from coordinate 95,566,008 downwards.
TTTAGTAATCAGAAATGACAAGGTCTAGTATATGACCATGGGAGTCCATAGTTGAGGTAGGATAAAGATCAAGATGATGGAAAAGAGGATGCTGAGGAAGACAGAGGCCAGGTTTTAGAAGGATCATTTATATTTGTGTTGAGAGTACTATTAGGATTATAGTGAACCAAGAGCTAAAATTAGTGAGGAATGAGGGGAAGTTGGTCTGTGGATTGCTGGATAGGAGATGATATAATCTAATAAATTGAGATTCAGAGCTGGAGGTTTTTAGGAAAAGGGGAGGGAGAATTAAAGTAGTAATGAACACCCAGGATGATACATTCTGTACCACTGAGTCCAGTGGTTTGATGGCTACAGAGGGGAAAAAACAAGCTCCATTGTAAGAGATTCAGGGAAGTAGTAACCTTATGGGAGGTGGGTTTATTAGAACAAGATGGTAAAGGGAATTGTCAGAGAGGTAGAGGTAGAGGAAGAAAGTAGAAAGATTTTGTTGGTTTCAGGAGTTGGGGAGGGGTGGTAAGGGGAAGAAATATGAGGTACGTAGAGCCTTATGAGGATTAGAATGTAGGCAGTGAGGGGGGTCTTGGAATCTGAAGATTCTTATAGTAACTGATATAATGAGGGATAAAGGGCTTAATTAGATTAGTGCTGGGGGATTCAAGCAAATAGCAGCAAGGCCATGAGTGTGGGGAAGTAAGGAATGCCAATTATTAACATATTTTTGTCCATATTGGCATGTTGTGCAGCCAAGTTAAACATGATCTAATTTATGATAAACAAACAACCTCACTTGCACAATAGGAGCCTGTTGGAAATGCCAGCACCCTGGTGGAAAGTCACCAGTGGCTCAGCTCCCAAGAAAAATGTCAAATACTTGGCCTGATTCTAACTGGTGAAAAAACAGGACAGCAGAATTTCCTCTCAAGCCATTCATCCCTGAGCCAGGTTATCATTGTTTGTGATGTTTAGACAAGAGGTGATAGGAAAGAAACAGGTCTTGTGGGCGTGAGTGACACTTCACTTCCCAGGAGGAAGGAAATTATCTCCAAGCAGCCAGGTATGAGGTACTGCAATGAGCCCAGATGGATACATTTCTAATTTGTTGGGAAATCTTCTGAATTTAACAGTTTCTGGTACCTCCATGAAAATCTTGTAATGACCTCAGAGTAAAAGTTGAATATAGAAAACTCTTATGGGTGTGAACTCTTACAAAAGTGTTGATAGATGCACTGAATCTTAGAACTAAGAGGAGACTTAAGATCAATAGAGATCATTTTTTTGTGGTTTCAGAAGTTTTACATTTTGCGGGGGAAGCTGTATTATATTTTATTTTTTAGAAATCTTATGAAGAACCACAATATACATGAAACAGAAAAAAATAAAACTGCATTGGGTGGTTTTTGAGATGCTTTTGAATTTGTTTTCTATCATTTTATTAAACTGTTGAGAACCATTGGGAGAAACAAAGGTTTGTGTAACATGCAATTGTGACAAAAATTGATCCAAATGCCTTGTCTTGGCTTGGGTTAAAAAAGCATACTTTGTGACAAGGTTTTAAATGCAGGTAGTTTCTGTCACATACTTTTGACAAGGTTTTGAATGCAAGTTATAATCCCAGGGAGTACCAGTAGGCGAGTGGATAATGACACAGGAAGGGGAAAACAGCCAATACATGATGCAGATGCATTAATGTGTAGGTCACCACTATGGGCAACTGGGAAGGCAGTGAAGAACATACCTCAGAGCTACCCTACCTGAGACGAGAAGAAACTGATTCATTTATCTATCAACCACTGTGTTATATTGGTCAAAGTTGCCTCAGGGTGTGAACTCCTTGGAACTTCTTCCCAACTCTGTGTGTGGAAGAACACACCTCTGTGGACAGGGAAAGCCTTTTGGTAGAGAGTTGGAAGTACTGACAGTAGGAAACCATAAGTGTGCTCTGAATGGTGAGTATGAAGGGCAAACAGGTGGGGCACCAGTACTATCTGAAATATCCTTCTTTTGAAAGGTGGAGAAGAGGGTGTCCTGAAGAGAGAGAGAAATGATCGTAGAGCATGACACTGGATCCTTTGTCTCTGACTGCTCGTGCTATAAGCACTCCCTGCCTGTCAAAAAAAAAAATGCATGTGTTAACACATATATGAAGTTGTTCAACAAATATTTATTAAGCACCTGTCTGTATGTTCTGGACAGTATTTTAGGAACTTGAGATATACCAGTGAACAACATATTCCTGGTCTTATTATGCATGTATTCCAGTAGAGAAATTAAGGCAACAAATAATAAATGTAAGCAATAAGTGAATTGCATAGTAAGTTAGAAGACAGTAAGTATTATGAGGTAAGGGTAAGGGAAATAAGGGGTGAAATAGGAGATTGAAAAGGGGAAAAAGAACCATATTCTGGATGTAGTTTGAAAGCAGAGCCAACAGGAGTTAGGATGAGAGGGAATTGTAATTTTAAGTAGTGTTGGTCAAGGGAAACCTCATTGATGGGCACTGTTCATGAGAGGTGAGGGAGATAGTCATATTAGTATCTGAGGAAAAATACTTCAAGTAGAGGGAGTAGTCAGCACAAAGGCTTCAAGGAAGGAACCCATTTTAGCAATAGCAAGGGACCAGACTAGCTGGAGCAGAGCAAGTGAAGAGGCAATAGGATATGAGGTGAGAGAAAAACAAAGAAGGCAAAAAATGTGAGTTTTATAAAACTTTGGGTTTAGTCTGAGTGGGACGGAAACTACTGAAAAGTTTTGAGCAGATGAGTGAGATTATATGACTTAGGTTTAAAAAGGATCACTTCGGTTGTTGCTTTAAGAGTAGACTTTAAGGGGCCAAGGGTGGAAGCAGAGAGACCAATTAGAAGGTTTCATAGTAATCCAGGTGAAAATGAGGGTGTCTTGGACTGGTGATAGCAATGGAGATAAGAAGAAGTGGAAAGATTCTGGACCCATGTTGAAGGTGGTGTCAACTGTTGAAGCTCGTTTTGGGTGTAGACTATGAGAGAAAGGAAGGAAGAAAGGAATCAAGTATAATGGCAAAATTTTTGGCCTGAGCACCTAGAATAGTGCTGTCATTGTTTGAGATGGTGAAGACTACCAGTGGAATAGGTCTCTGGGAGGGACAACAGGAATTGAATTTTGAGTTCTTTGAGTTTAAGATGTCAAGTAGACACCAAATGGACACGTTGAGAAGGCATTTAGGTGTGTAGGTCTGGTATTTTGAAGAGATGTCTAGGCTAGCATGTAAAGTTGAGAGAAGTTGAGAGACAGATGGTATTTAAAGCCATCACACTGAATAAGATCCCCAAAGAACAGGGATAGCCAAGGAAGTGTTCTGGGTCACTACAAAAGTAAGAGGATTGAGATTAAAGGAGGAACTTACAAGGAAACAGAGGAGGGACCCATGAGCAGGAAGAGGGCTAGGAGATTGTGGTGTTTTAGAAGCATCAAAGTGATGAAGACTGAGATGACATTGGAGTGAACATCATGGAGGTCATTTGTAACCTTGACCAGACAAGTTTCATTGGGGTTACACAGGAAAGCATCTTATTTGCATGGCTGTAACTGAAAACAGAAAGACGAATTTGTGAAAGCAGACCTAAACAACTCTTTTGGGAGATTTTGCTACAAAGGAGGACAGAGAGTTGAATATGAGATATCAGGGAAAGTGGGTTTAAAAGATAGTTTGATTTTTAAAGATGGGAGAGATGAAGCACATTTCTGATAGAGAAGATCTACTGGAGCAGGAAAATCAATGTGAGAGAGGATGGTGAGAATTGCTAGAATGATGTCTGTGACTGGGCTTGAGGGGATAGCCTCCAGTGGATAAGTGGGAACATTGGCTTTTAAGATAGGATAATAAATAGTTGAACTTTGGAACTTGCAGGAAGGTACTACGTCTTACATGTACTGTGTATGAATACAGATATTGTAGATGTATCCATAAAGTACTGATTAAGGATTTCTTTAATTAAGTAAGAATCACAGTCATTGGTTGAGAATGGTGATTGGGGGCATAGGGTTTAGAGGCTGAGAAGAGAAGAGGAGGTATGAAGTAATCATACGGATTGATGTGGGTGTGACTAAGAGAATAAAGTATGACTGTTGGACAGCATTAAGAGCCTATTTGAGGTTCATGCTTATGGATCTGAAGTGAGACCAATTATAGATTGTACTTTTTTTTTTCAGTCATATTCAGCTGCACAGGGGGCAGGCATAGTATAGGCAGAAAGTTGGATTTAATTAGTGTTGTGACTTTGCCATAGTCAATGTGATGAAATAAGGGAGGGGTAAGGGAAATGAGGGGATACAAGGAAGTGAAGTGATTATGATTATTCACCACAGAATAAGCTGGGTAAGGAGGGAGGAGGAGATATCAGTAGGCAAAGGAGAATAAGTTGGCAGGACCAATGAATTGGGAGTCTTATCAGGGATCTTAGTATTGATGGAGTCTGGGCACCAGAGGGTGTGAGCCAGAAAGGTAGGTGGTGATCAGGGAGTGAGATGCATGAAAATTAGTTAATAGAGGGATTGCAATTATGTAAACACAAGGTCATTATGGACACAGCCAAGGGAGTGAGCAGCTGAGGTCAAGTGGAGGACAAGGTCATCTGCAGAGAGGAAGTCTAGGAATTGAAAGGCTAGGATGTTGGAATCATGTGTATATTGAAATCTTCATGAATAAAGACAAAAATCGTGTTATATAGGAAAGAGAATAGAATAAAATATATCAATAAATACACAGGGTATTATCTGAGTGGTAGATTATTGTTGCTTTAAGTTTATTTCTAATAATCATGCATTATGTTTATAATCAAAAGTAAATAACTAAACCAGGTAAATTTTTGTTTCAGTTGGACTTCAGTCAGGAAAACAGGAATTTATATAACTTTATGCAGGTATTCAGGTGTTATAAACCACTGGGAAGTCTGCAGGAATGAAAGTCAGGGGATCAGCCATCAGTTTTCATTTTGCAAAACCCCCATGGTCCAGAGTCAGAGTGCTGTCACCTCAGAGGCAGATAACTGCAGGAAATTTCTGCTGACTTTACAGCTTCTTCACGTCCTGAGATGAGTGAATGGCAGGGGAATGCAGAGGCTGTTGGAAAACTTATTTGTGCAAAGCCCATGTATTTGGTGCCACTGCTGGAGAAAGAAGAAAATGGCTACTGCATCTTTAATCCTTTCAAATCTCGTGAAAGCATCACCCTGGCAGAATGTAAATCATATCTATCCCTCTGCAAGTAAGGGAATCTGCATGTTGTAGTCTTAGGTGCCCAGCCCCTGTGATACAGGGGAGAGGATAGGAGTGGAATGGAAATAAATGCTAATTATAGAACAAAACAAAACAAAACAAAACACATTAAATAATATCTAGTCTACCAAACATTCCTTCATAAAGTCAAAATGCATTTCATAGATCAGTTTTTACTGTCCCGTCTTAAGCTTGGAACTATGCCTTCTTAACTTAATTTCTCCCTGTCTTATATCTACTGAGTCCAAAGAAGAAGACCCTTTTTTTTTCTAGTACCATTTTTGGAGACTGTAGGATCCAGCATCAATGGAGCGGTTTCTTAAAAACTGTGTATATGTGTGTAAGTGTGTGTTTGTGTTCAGTGCACAAATATGTTTACCCCATAAATATTCCTAGTCTTTAAAAATTTTTTTTAATCTTTATTTATTTTTGAGATAGAGACAGAATGTAAGCAGGGGATGATCAGAAAGGGAGGGAGACACAGAATCTGAAGCAGGCTCCAGGCCTCAAGCTGTCAGCACAGAGCCTGACACGGGGCTCAGACTCACAAACCAAGAGATCATGACCTGAGCTGAAGTCGGACGCTCAACCAACTGAGCCACCCAGGTGTCCCTAAATATTACCTAGCCTTAAAGGAGGGAAGTTGTTAGTTTTCTTTTTTTTTCTTTTTTGGAAGGTGTTGATTTTCAATGGAGGACAGTTACCAATGTATCCAGATAGAGTTTAAAGAATAAGAATAACAGAATAAAGGGAGAGAGCAAACTGAGCCAGCATAGCCAGGGATAGCTTTATGCAAAAGACAGCACTTGATCTAGGCCTTCAAGGATAGGGAAGTAGAAAAACCCTTAAACAGGGTTTTAGTTTTGGCTCAGCACTTAACTAGCTCTGTGACTTTTGTTGTCCTCAGAGCTGTTCACAAACATTTCTGCTCTCTTCCTTTTGGCTGGGTAGCAGGATAGCACTTCTCCAGCCTGTTAAAATCAGATGTGGTCTGTGACTTCCTTGGGCAATGAAATGTGAGTGGAAGAGACATATATTACTTGTGTGTAGAAGCATCAACTTGCTAGTGACTGATTCCATCTTTCCTTTTCTTTTTTTGGTAATCATGTAAGCATGTTCTAAAATGGAGCCTCTGTCAGTCTGAGTCTTTGAGAGATTATGAACAGATATGCCAGGCATGTAGCATGAGAAAGAAATACACCTTTGCTGGGCTAACCCACTGGGATTTTTGGAGCAATTGTTACAGTGGAGTAACCCTTCCCATCCTGACCCTTAGGGTGACCTTGTGCAAGCCCCTTCATGTGTGGAAGCACCAGTGTCCATGGTTAAGATGAAAGACTTAGAATCAGTAGATTACTTTAGATAATGTTTCTTTTCCAGTGGAATATTTCAAAAGAGATCTACCAAGAAACCTAAAGTGTAAATGGTTGCAAGGAGTCCTGGTTGTCATCTAGGCGAAAAATACTGGATAGAGAGCAATAATGTTTTGTCCAGCCCAGCTCAGCTCATTATAAGTTTCTTGGATGACCCAGAATCTGGCAATTCTGGCAGCTTGGTCTTTTTTCTCTCCTAGAGCAAATCTGACTAGTATGAATTTCAGTAGCATAAATGAGTTTTCCTGGGATTTCTACTCCTGGTAAAATGAACACTGTGATTCTGGCTTACAGAATAATCTGCAGAGTCTGACCGAAATGGCTTTCTGGTTTCCCCCTGACACTCTATGACAAAGACAGCTGAAGATTACCTATTCCATGTCAAGAAACCAGTTATGTGACTGGCAGATAACGCTGAGGATTTGCCACTGAGTTCCATTACTCATGCTAGAGTGGACTCAGGTACCTCAGCTGGGGAGACACTGGACCATCTTGTCAGTGAGCATGATGATGTTTCAGAAGCTGGGAAAAACTGTTAAATAGGCTAGTGTGGCCTTCAGAGATACCACTAGTTTGAACTTTTTCTAAAAGAAGGGACCTGGATGTCTCCTGACATCTCTTTCTTCCTCTCCTAATCCTCAGTGGTAAAATGATCATTGGATTCAGACATGTACACCCATGGAATGGGTCCAGAGGACAGATAAAAGGCAAATCAATTCATAATGGATATTGACTAAATTTGAAAAAACAATTAGAGGTTATTGTCCTTAGGTCTTGTATTATACATCCATTGCATCTGAGAAAAAGACCATTTTCCTCAGGTCTGGTATTTTATTTAAATCCTGTTGAGATTTGTGCTATTTCCACCACTGGAAATTGTCATGAGTCAAAGTATTTAACACCCACTCGTGGTTTTATACAACACACATGTTTTGAGTATCTCCTGTGCTTAAACTGCTGTGTTAGGATACCATGGATAATTATTTACTTCAACATTTTATTATAAAAATTTTCAACCTTAGAGAAAAATGTAAATAATTTCATAATCAGCAACTGGCTTATGTAATTACACATCTAAACGCATTTATTCTTCTATTTATTCATCAATCTATTTGTTGTCTCACCTAAACACTTGAGTATACATATCAGAAACCACAAAAGGTTTTGAGCAGGGACATAATAAAACTTAAGCTGCCTGTTATGAAAATGTTTTCTATTAAAATATGGATGTGGTGGTGTTGGTCCTAGTGGTTATGCCCTTCTTACTGCCTCTGTCCTTCCTTCTCTTAGTTTTAGGAGAATCAGTCATTGATGGATGGGAAGGGTAGAGAATTTCTATAAGGTAGTTGGAAGAGATTAGGATTGGGCTGAACTACATAGGCATGCTTTCATACACGTACTACAAAGATGATACTGGGATGTGATCATGTGACATAGGGCTACTTAATGTTTCTAGGCCTAATTTATCCAGAGCATCATTTCCAAAGTGGGCAACTACTGTGATAGGAGTTTTATCTCTCTATATATTTTTGTCATCTTTGCAGTAGCCCTTTGGATTGTAATTACTCTTCTCATTTTTCTGAGTCTCAAAAAATTTAAGTCACTTGCTTGAATTATTTGGCTGGGAGATGGTACCACTGAACTCAGACTCTAGAAACAATGTTCTCTTTCCTTCATTGGCTTTTGTCCAGAGCTGACATTTATTCTAACACTTGTAAGCCACAGTGCTTCAGAAGTGTTATAAAAGCAAAGGAAATCAGAACAAATGATACCTCTTCTAATAGACAAATAATAGGATCCCACAGTCACATGGTAGCAATTATCCAATGTTCCTTTTGGTCTGTGGACATTGGTGAGGAGAAGATTTTCCTCCTGGGCATTCTGCTAATTTGCTATTGCTGGCACAGATATGCACCTCTCTCCTGGCCTGGCCTCTGATGATCTGATTGGCTTCTGTTCACCAATGGTATACTTTCTTCCCCTCGCCCCTCCCCCCCCCACGCTTTTAAGGCACTTATTGCCCTTCCTGGCCCACCCATGGAATGTCTTGAAGATTTCCCAACCTCATCAGGGACCAGGTGCTTTCCCAATGCTCATATCCTAACAATAGGAATTCAGATTAGGGACTTGCTTCTTGAAGCCAATCCTCTCAATTTATGTGTCAACTTTGGTGGTAAAAGGTGGGAAAAAAAACGAGAGATTGTTAATTCTGAGAGATTTACATATGTCTCTTTTTAAAAGAATAGTGATGAAAAATATATAAAATTTACTATCTTAACCATTTTTAAGTGTACAGATCACTAGTGTTATATATATTCACATTGTTGTGAAACAGATCTCTATAATGTGTTAATCTTGCAAAACTAAACTATGCCCACTAAACAGCTCCTTAGTTTTCCTTCTCCTCAGTCCCTGACATCCTGTTTGTATGACTACCTTAGATACCACACATAAGTGGAATCATGCAGTATTTGGGCATGATTTGGGACTTTTTGTGACTCACTGACTTCACTTGATATTTGTCCTCAGTGTTCAGCCATGTTGTAGCATGTGACAGGATTTACTCCCTTTTTAAGGCTGAATAATATCTCACTGTATGTATATACAACATTTTGTTTATCCGTTCATTTGTCAATGGACACTTGGGTTGCTTCCATCTATTGGTTATTGTAAATAATAAGATCATGAATAGGCATGTGCAAATATTTTTTTGATATCCTGCTTTCAAGACTTATGGATAGATACCCAGAAGTAGGATTGTTGGATCATATGGCAATTATATTTTGAATTTTGGGGGAGAACCTCCAGACTATTTTCCATAGTGGCTGCATCATTTTACATTCCCACCAACAGTGCAAGAGGGTTCCAATTTCTCTACATCTTCACCAACATTTGTTATTTTATTTTTCAGTACTAGCCATCCTAATGGGTGTGAGGCAATATATGATTGTGGTTTTGATTTGCATTTCTCTAATGATTAGTGATGTTGAGCATCTTTTCATTTGCTTATTGGCCATTTGTATATCATCTTTGGAAAAATGTCTATTCAAGTCCCTTACTAATTTTTAATAGATTTAATTTGTTGTTGTTGAGTTCTAAGATATATTTATATGTTGGGAACATTAATCTTTTCTCAGGTATATAATTGCAAATGTTTTCTCCCATCCTGTAGTTTGCCTTTTCACTCTGTTGATTATGTCCTTTGATCATATGTACCTCTGTTTTGAAGATGAGCTTCTATGCTAAGTATAAGAAGAACTTCTCAGATTGGACTTATCTATCTCTGGTATAGCATCTACATTTAACTATCACTTAATTAAAGTCTTTAAAAACAGGTACTGTGTACCATTCAACTCAGTACCCATAGTGCCTAGATCAATAAGTGTTTAAAATAAAAATGAAATTAAATTAGTTTCTCCCTTAGTTTTCATTTATATACACAGGTTTTCTTCACCCAGGGTCAACTTCCTCTCTTTTCAGGGAGTTTCAGAGCAAGCCAGTTCATCAGTTAGGCCTTGAGTGGGAGGATTTCAGCAAGAAGGACTGTTAGGAAGAGGAAGTGGTCACCATCCATTTCCATTGGCAAAGCATTTTCTAAAGTCTGCAGATATTTAGGGTCAGGAAGGGTACCAAGGTATAAAGAACACTGGGCAGAAGTCAGAAGTTTTGGATTAATTCAAGAGATGCTACTCACATAGGATGGGATCTTGGGCAAGTCATTTAAGTCTTTCAGGAAATTTGTTTCCTTGCATTTAGATGAAAGTTTTGGGGGCATCTGGGGTGACTTAGTAGGTTGCATGTCTGACTTTGGCTCAGGTTACAATTTCACAGTTTATGAGTTTGAGCCCCACATTGGGCTCCTTGCTGTCCAGGGCAGAGCCTGCTTCATATCCTCTCTTCCCCTCTCTCTCACCCTCCCTTACTCATGGTCTCTCCCAAAGATAAATAAGCATCTAAAAAAATAAAATGAAAGTTTTGAGCTCTACAGTCTCTTTCAGTTTTCATGATTAATCTGTAATTCTCATGGGCATTTCCTAATTGTTCATGGAATTGAAGTGTCAACTTGCCTTTTCATCAGATTTGGTATTCTAGGAATTCCTGAACTTATCTGTAATCTCTCTTTTACATTTCAAAAGAGGAAATAGCCAAAGTAGCTAGGGCAACTATTATCTCTTAGTAATCTTGATATGAATTCTTATGATATTTGTGATACAGCAGCCCTTTATAAAAGAACACTAATATTATTTAGTTAATTTACTTAATAACTACCAATCATGTAGCTTTACAAGGAGCTTAGGGGATAATAAATTAATACTAATTATGGCCTCATTTTCATTTCTTTATTGACTCTGGCAAACACTAATCATGATTTTGCACTAGGTTAGCATTTGTTTACTTCACAGATTTTAAGATGGCTGGAGGGACTGGTTAAGTTTCCATATAGAGTTGGTGTTGATAGATTGAATGACTTTTTTCTTTGTCCCTCAAATATTGGAATATGTGTGTGTTTGAAATGTCCCAGAAGTCTAGAAGTGTTTCATGATTCATTTAAAAGGGCTATTAGATGGAAAGCAGAGAGTCCTTAGCTGTAGTTGCTGTTCCCAATGGGATCCTGCTGCCATCAATTATATTAGGGAAGAGTGCAAAGTCATGGCACGTCATTGCTAAAAATAGTCCAGACTGTAGATCAACTCCAAATCACTGCTTATGCTGCAGCTACATACCCAGGCTTGTTTTGCTGCACCTGAGTCTAGGGAATCCTGAAGCCAGGCATTCAGTCACATCTCCCCTTCACACTGCCCCAGCAGACCCCACCACTCCATACACCTACCACACCCTCCCCACTATGCATACACCACACACAATACCACCCACACAAATACATAAAATACACCACACACACACACACACACACACACACCACATACAGCACATATACAGAGGAACTGAGAGATGTAATGCTTCACTGAGCATTTGTGTGTGAAATAAGAGGCCCATGAGCAAGAGCAGCTGATTAAGGCAACTAAGTTGCTGTCGGACACATAGGCCTCCCTCCTTCACCTCCCTCTCTGGCCTCTCTCCTCCACCTTTCTGTATTTGTTCCTGCTTTGGCTCTGTTCCCCAAGTCTTTGTCACCACACCACTCAGAGTCTGACTGAATTCCCTTTCAGAATTAAAGGGTCTTTGTGCTGTAAAACACTCCAACACAGCCTGGTGTGAATTATGATGTATTCAGGGGCAGCCAGAGGCCAACTGGGTTCACTGTCCTTCTGTGATCCTCTCAATGCTGCATCTGGCTATAGCAGTGCTGCCTGACAATTTCGTTTTCCTTGAGTGACACTTGTCCTAGGAGTTTCATCAGCTAAGTCCTTCTCTTGTACTTGAGGGCAATGTTTTTGGGAGCTTAGAATAAGTGGAAGTCTTCCTAGAAATTTTAACTCCTCGTCATTTTGATCCAATGCACTACTGGTTCAGCTTTGTGGGTTTTGGGTTGGTTGTGCTGGTGACAGGTGAGAGATTAAATGTCATCTAGGGCATGAAGGCAGTCTCACTCTGCATTAATTCATTTATCAGATATCAAGCAAGGGAAGGTAGGGGTGAGACTCAGGGCACTTTGGAAAAATTCTGTACTTTCTAATTTCACCATTTCTATACCCTCAAGTCAGTTAGGGAGAGGTGGGGTGAGTTTTAGCCAATTATATACAGGTTCTGCATAGATGACATATTAGTTTCTTAGGGCTGCCATTAACAATTACTATAAACTCGGTTTAAACCATCAGAAAATTATTCTCTCACAGTTGTGGAGGCTAGAATTCCAAAATCAAGGTGTTAGCAGGTCTTTACCTTCTCTGAAGGCTCTAAGGGAAGAGTCTGTTTCTTTCCTGACTTTCTTTTAGTTTCTGGTGTTGCCAGCAATACTGGGGGTTTCTTGGGTTATCGATGCATTACTCCAATCCCTTCCTCTGTCGTCACATGGCATTCATCCTGTGCATCTCTGTCTGTGTTTCTGTTTTATCTTTTTGTAAGGACACCAGTCATATTGATTTAGGGCCAATCCTAATTGAGTATGACTTCATCATGACCTGAATATATCTGAAAGATCTTGTTTCCAAATAAGTTCATATTCATAGGTAGCGTGTGTTAGAAATTCAACATATTTTTGGAGGGGTACATAATTCAACTCATGACAGATAGGTTGGCAGGTGAAACTGGCATCCACAGTCTTGGAGCTTCTCTCAAAACCTATGCAACAAAATGCAACAAAAACAGTTGCATTTCTTCATATCAAGATTTATTAAACTTCTTGGATCTGTGGGTTTATAGCTTTTTATCAAACATGGAAAATTTTTGGCCTTTATTTCTTTAGATATTTTTTCCATCCACCCTATCTCTTCTATCCTTCAGGGACTCCAATTACATGTATATTAGGCCACTTGATTTCCGCAGCTCATTGATGCTCTGTTGATTTTTTTTCTGTTTTGTTTTCTTTCTGTATTTCATTTTGGATACTCTATTGCTATATCTTCTAGTTTATTAATCTTTTCTTTTGTAATAGCTCATCTGCTTTTAATCCCATGTAGTATATATTTCATCTTGGACATTATAGGTTTTATCTCTAGAAATTGTATTTGGGTCATTTTGATATTTTCTGTATCTTCACTTACTACATTCAATCTATCTTCTATCTTCTTGAACATATAGAATAGAGTCATAATAACTTTTACTATCCTTACCTACTAATTTATTACCTATGTCAGTTCTCCATTGGTTTCAGTTGATTGGTTTGTTGTTGTTGTTGTTCTGGATTAAAAATTGTGAATTTTTAATTGTGTGGTGCTAGATATTTGTGTATTCCTATAAATATTTTCGAGATTTGTTGTAGAACCCAGTAAAATTATTTAGAAACAGTGTGATCCTTTCAGATCTTGCTTTTAAGTTTTGTTATGTAAGGACAAGAGCAGCATTTAGTCTAGTACACGGTTTCTTAACCTTGTCACTATTGACATTTTGGGTTGGTAATTCTTTGATTTGGAGGGCTGTTCTGTGCATTGTAGTATGTGTAGAAGTATCATTGGTCTCTATTTGCTATATACCATTAGCTTCTCTTCAGTGTGATGACCAAAATGTCTCCAGACATTGCCAAATGTCCCTTGGGAAGTAAGATTGCCCATGATTAAGAAGTATTGGTTCAGGGCTAATCATCTTCCCGCCCCTCCCCAGGCCAAACTTTTCTGAGCACTCTATCTGGTGTTTTGGGTATCATGAGGTTTTCCACTTTGGGAAGTTGGAACAGGAACTATTTCTGGCTCTATGGGAGACCAAAGGGTTTTTCCCTCTAACCATCTTGGGTGTTTTATCCTGGCTTCAGGTGGTTTCTTACTTAAAACTCAAGGAGGACAGTGCAGATCTCTAGAGCACTCTTAACTCTCTGTCTATGACTGTCTCTGTTTCTCTGAGAAGCTCTGTCATCTCTAGTATTCTGCTCTGTGAATTTTAGGTGCCTTGGCTTCCCAGCCTTCCAACTCTGTCTCATTAACTAAGAAAGTCAGCCAGGATATGTCTATGTCCTCTCTTTTTGTATCACAACCAGGAGACTTTAAATAAAAACTTAAATGCTTATTTGTTTATTTTGAGAGAGAGAGAGAGAGGGGGCGGGTGGCAGAGAGAATGGGAGAGAGAATCCCAAGCAGGGTCTGCACTCTTAGTGCAGAGCCTGACGTGGGGCTCAAACTCACAAACAGGAGCGAGATGATGACTTGAGCCGAAATCAAGAGTTGAATGCTTGACAGTCTGAGCTACCTAGGTTGCCCCAGATACTTTCTTGAAGGAGTAAGTTTGGTGGGCAATCATAGAGCTTACCTCACTTGTTTCATTTCTCAGTGATTATTGTCCTTTCAATGCCTGAGGTCTAAAGTTTTGAAAAATGTTTTTTTAGTGTATTTCATCTTTTTTAGTTGTTTTAAATAGATACAAATCTGATCTGTGTTACTACATCGTGGGTGGAAGCAAAAGTTAAAACTATTCCATTTTAACACACAGACATATACAGAGTGCATATATGTGTAATGGTATGGGTACACACATATGGAGTATACTTTTCAATGTTTCTTGAAACTCTAATCTTGGCTTATTGCTCTTTTTACTTGGTAGCTATGTTGTCCAATGTACCTGTGACCATTTAAATCTAAATAAATCAAAACTAAGAAAATTAAAAGCTCAGTTTACTTTGCAACAGCCATATTTTAAGTGTTCCATAGCCACATATGTCTGACGGCTACAGTATTGGGCCATCACATTTCTATCATCACAGAAATTTATATTGGGCAGTGTTGTTCCAGAGTCTATTTGGAAGAACTAATTCAAGCTTGTGACTGTAAGTATTACTTGTTCTCTAAGAACTCCAAATCTGTATTTTCACTGTGGATGTTTTTCCAACATTCCAGATCTGCATATCTAACACCCGTATATCTCTACATGGCTTCTTAAACACATTTTTGTCTTAAATTAAACTTACCAGGGTCTTTCTTCTGCTCAGTTATGACCTGATTTTCCCTCTTAGTGAGTGGCATCATCCACTGCCACCCAATTACACAGGCCAGAAACTGGACATTTGCTCTCATTTAATGTCTCATCCTATCAGTACTGAGTTCTATCATCTAAAAATCTCTAGTAGCCACACGCTTAACTATAGCACCCCTTTTCCTGCCTTTGTTAAGGCCCTGTCTGCTTTGTGCCTTGATTCCTGTGTAGGTCTGCTAACTGAATTTTTCTCTTTCCAACTTCATGCCTCCAATGAAAGTGCCTCAGTGCTACCTAACTTCAAGGATGTGAAAGAGTGTGATCCTACTAAGCTCCTGGAAGGAAGAGAACCAGACCTATTGGTAAGTGTCACTAATGACTATCAAAGAATGTAAGAAGATAACTACCAATTCATTATTTTTATATCCCTAATTTTGAATTTATTTTTCTTCTAGATCTGGAGAATGGGTTGCCTCCAACTATTTATTAGACTCCCTTGTGTTTAATGTCACTCATCCTTGGCTTAGCTAGCTTGTATATGCAATCAAGTTATCATCACTTTATTAAGTGTGGTGGAGCTTTTTAACCACTCTGTGAAAAGAAACAACTGATATTATTTGATATTCAGGTATCTGCCCTAGAGGATTTTAAGTTGATTTTTCAGCACTTAGCACAGAGCTTGAAACATAAAAGTATTCAAAATGTTTCTTGGGGCGCCTGGGTGGCGCAGTCGGTTAAGCGTCCGACTTCAGCCAGGTCACGATCTCGCGGTCCGTGAGTTTGAGCCCCGCGTCAGGCTCTGGGCTGATGGCTCGGAGCCTGGAGCCTGTTTCTGATTCTGTGTCTCCCTCTCTCTCTGACCCTCCCCCGTTCATGCTCTGTCTCTCTCTGTCCCAAAAATAAATAAAAAACGTTGAAAAAAAAAAAACAACAAAATGTTTCTTGAATAAAGTGAATGTGCTTTGCATATTAAATATTAAGTATTTTATCCTCCCAACTTTACTTTAATAATAGATCTTTTTTTAAAAAACCACCCCTAGAGAAAAGCATGGAAAGATTGAAATATTGACACTGATTATTTCAAGAGGTAGAATGGAGGGAAGGGGAAGTTTTTAACTCTTTTTTAAAAAAGATTTTTCTGTATTTTTTTTAATGTTTATTTATTTTTGACAGAGAGAGTGTGAGCTGGGAAGAGGCAGAGAGAGACACACACACAGAATCTGACGCAAGCTCCAGGCTCCGTGCTGTCCTTTGTGGGGCTCCACTCACAAACCATGAGATCAAGACCTGAGCTGAAATCAGACACTTTAACCAACTGAGCCACCCAGGAGCCCCTCTCTGTATTTAAAAAAAATTTTGTTTATTTATTTTTTGAGAGAGAGAGAGAGAGAGAGAGAGAGAATGAGCAGGGGAGGGACAGAGAAAGAGAGAGACACAGAATCTGAAGCAGGCTCCAGGGTCTGAGCTGTCAGCACAGAGCCCAAAGCGGGGTTCAAACTCATGAACTGCCATGAGATCATGACCTGAGCTTAAGTCAGATGCTTACCTAACTGAGCCACACAGATACCCCTTTCTCTGTATTTTTAAATTTATTACCCAAAGCAATGTATTTAATTTAATAAATCCAGGGAGATGAAAACAATAATAATAAAAATTCTCCACATTCCAAAACAAAACTAGAACAAACCACTAATGGCAGCTGGGTTGTGAACTGATTAGATGGGGATCCAGGCACTTTCTGGAGTTAAGACTATGGCTAGATAATAGCTCTAAAAAGAAAAACAGGGAAGACAAGGAAGGGAAAGGATTCAAGTAATGGAAAAGGTGTACTGATGGTTGTAACCACTCAATTCTGCAATTATAGTTAGAGAATAGGCACACACAATATGCAGACAAATGGATATGGCTATGCTCTTATAAAAATTTATTTACAAAAATCAGTCAGCGGGCTGGATTTAGCTCATATGCCACCATAGTTTGTTGACTTCTGTATCAGAGGAAAGGAAGGATTGAGGTAAAGTTGGCAGTAATCTGGGATTTGACCAATCAGGCCTGCCTGGAGGAAAGAAGTTCTTTGCATTCAGGGGCTTCCAGTGATAAGTATTCTGGTTCCCTGTGATGCCTCGAGCTATATTACTATGAGCTACTGAGACCAAAACTGTGAGTTTCCTTCCATTAGCCATATTAATAATCATACCTCTTTGGGAAGGTGTGTGACTAATAAATTCAGTCAAAAGTTAAATATTTCAACTAACATAACTTACTTTAGATATTATATACAAAGGTGAATTTAGTTATTACCATCATAACCTCAAACAGAGAGCTGATGAGTAGAATGGGCCAGGCCAGGTCAGGCCAGGCCAGGCCAGTGGGAGTCTACTTCATTTCCTTGTGTCTTTCAAGGTGCTTGTATCATCCCTTCATTATGTCTGTGGCTTTGCTGACCTCCTTGCAAAACTCACTGTTTGAATTCATTCTTGATAATGCTTTTTTCTTTTGGGCCATTTCTTGCCTGCTTGGTCTCCATGCAAGGCAGGGCCTCTCTCTTGCTTCCTTTGCTCTTCCTCCTGCTATTGGGACTTTAAGTTATCAGCCTGTCAATGGCTCTATCATTAGCACCCTTGATGTGTTATTTCTGTTGTGTAGATGCTTTCTCATTGCACTCACTTTGTGAGTCTTTATTTTCTGCTTCTCAGGACTATGCAGGCATGCATATAGAGGATGGTCCTGGAGTTGCCTTCCTAACAAAATCCACGAAAAGTATAGGGCCCTTTCTCTCAGTATAACCTTTAATTTTGGGGTAAAATAGGAGTCTGGGCTCCTATTAATGGGCTGTCAGGGCAAAAGAAAGACTTTCATATATATTATCCTTATGTCTTGGATATTTTCTTGACTCTTTATTTCAAAGCAACCTTGAAAGATGAGAAGATCAGAGTTTCTCAGTGCCCTGAGTGTTAGCATCTGTGGAAGAGCTGTTTGGTTGTATTTCTTTACTGCAGTTCCTATAGCTGTTTCTCCTGTCTAATGCTCCCTTGCAGGGGTGAACTTAAGAAGATGAAGTGTTCTGACACCATCATGCTGAAGCCCAGTAGAGGGCCCTCAGAGTCTTTTTTTTTTATGCTAGAATATATCCTGCTGTGGATTCTGGCTCTGTTAGGGTCATTAGAGAACCTCACCCACCCAGAGAAGGTCCTAACAGAGGTGGAGAAAATTTTGTTGTATGGAATGATGTGTCATGAGATTTTAAAAATGTTCACCTTCCAGGAGAGTTCCCACTGCTGATATTATTTACACATCTATTGATATCTTTGTTTGCACTGAAATCACATGGTATCTTAGTTGTCAACATAAACTGAGAAGTAATAATGAAATATTAACCAAACTTTTTATGCTTGTGCTCTGGATTGTTCTATCTATGGGCATTAAGCTAAAAGGTTCATAGCATTATGTTGTAGATAAACTTGGATGAGAATAAATATTTTACAAATGTAGCATCAGAAGATTTATGAAATGGCCTTTTTGGGACTGATCCAAGTACCTGACCAAAGAGAAGAATGGCCTGATTGAAATGTGTTCTCTCATCCTAATGTTTGGAAATAGGCATGAGAGCACAAGGTCCCAGAGTTCTCAGTTAGCTAAGCAGCTAATGTCGGCCCAAGAAGAGTATAAACTCGGTTCAAGAGCATTCCATTCAGTCTTGGGGAAGAGGTAAGACTCTTTCAGGTTTCCAGTGTTGGCCATTAAACTTCATTTCATAGGTCTTGACTTTACAAACTTGAGTACCATGCCATGAGTGTTTAATTTAGTCAACCTCATTAAGAGTGACAAGAAAACTAGAAATAATTACAGATAATAAGAAGGCTACATTTTCTGTCTGTATTCAGGAGCAGTCATGAATAGGATACGAGGACACATAAAGGACTGCAGTTGAGGATCTGGTGAAATAAATATCAAGGAATGGAGAGGTCCCTTGAGGGGTTGGGAGAACCTACTGTTTTGGGGTTGGGCCCTACATGAAATATGTGGGAGGAAGACTTTTCCCAGCATGGAAACCCAATCCAAACTTCTGATGGGATTATGGGTATCTACAGAGTATTATGGGGATTACTGGAATCTAATTCTCATAAGAATCATGGAAGAAGCCCATGGGGTTGAGCCACATATGTCCTTGTGCCCAACTCCATCCACTTGAGATATGCCTCAAAATCTAAATATAGGACCCTGGTGGGGTCTTTTATGAGGCTAGGGTTTTCCTGAGAAAAAAACTCTAGACTGAGTGAGTGAAGGAGGCAGGGTCTATCTTCCAGAATAGTGAAATGACAAGAGCACTAGCATCTTTTGGTCCTAGGGTTTTTAGACCTGCCTTTGCTAGTTTGCAGCAATGTAACCTTAAACAATTTACCTTTCTGTGTTTCATCTTCCTTTTTTTTCTAGAAAATTAGGGAGTAGTATTCCATAAGTTCCAAGATACCTTCTACGGCTAGGTAAGGATTTGAAGAAAAAAATAAAAACTAACTAGCAAGGAGAGGTATGACTTCTTCAAATATGCCCCGGATGATCACTGGCTAGCATGGCCCCTACTGAGTACTCTCCTTTGCTTTTTTGGAAGTTAGTTGATTCCTATGTTATTGTTTTCCCCCTCTGTCTAAGCCAAGCCCTTCAGGTCTGAAATTTGGGGGAATTGTTGAACAAATGTCTCCTCCCAGTCTCCACAAATTATGGCTTTGAGTGAGTTCGATTCTTTTGGTCAAAACTTGCCAGTTATCCTTCATGCTACAGCCTATTTCAGGATCTGTCATCTAGCTGGTTGTAGTCATTCCTTGACTCTCTTTTATAGACCAGGTCAGCCTATACTTTGTCAGTCAGTGGGTCTAATGAAGGCGCAAATGCAAAAGGAGCCTTTATATGAGGAATAGTAAATATGTGACCCATGGGCTTCTCCTTCTGCTTCTGAGCTCATGACAACCTCAGAGTCCTTCTCAGCACAGTGTTTGAATCAGTAACTCCAGATTAAAGTTGGCTTATTAAATGAAACATGTGTCATCCATAGTCTTTATCTTAGTATTGCAATGACACCTCTGCCAATTTTGTTTAACTGTGTATTCCTAAAGCATACTGATTACCGGCCACAGGGAACCTAGTCTTCCAGAACCCTCACTAAGATTTCCTGTATTCCCATCACCACATAGCCATCTTTGTTTTGTTATTGTCTATGTATGAGAATGATGCCTATCCAGTCTTCCATATGACTGTTAGTCCTTATCCCATGGGAAAACACACCTCTTCCACTTGCAAATATCTGTCAAAGGCCAATTACTATCAATACATACCAGCTGGTGAGAGAAAATATGCTACCAAATGGTTTCCACGGTTTCAGTAAACTCTCATGAAATGTTCTGTTATAGAAGATGGTAATTTCAGTAGAATCCAATGACCCTTCTGTTGTATAGACTGCAAATGTTTAGTATTCATATATACTAATAAAAATATCTGAAAAGCTGTTTTTTTCATTTGGAAAAATTTCCAGACGTCATTTCAACATTACTATATGGAACACAATCTTGTTTTCAGGAAAGAAACTCAACTTAAGGTCAATTCTGACCTGTGCTTACTTGGAATCAAAGGATTAAAAAGCTAGTCTAAAAAATTTTGTTTCAACAATAATAAATATAGCATTATAGATGTCAGCTGCTTATATTGGATAAAGCAATACCCTCAAACTAACTATACTGTGAGTTTACCTCTTTCCCTTATAGGCATACACTTTTTAAGAATGTCTTTTGCAGTCTGCCACAAGGTATATTTGTATATTAATTTTGAATAAAGTCATCAGGAAAAGAATGGTTGGTACTTGATGGACAAATATAATTAAAAAAATCTTCTCTTAACCCAGAAATCCTCTTCACAAAGGTAATAGAGAAAGAAAACACATTTGTTAATGAATAAGCATTAGCCAGAATGGGCCACATGTGACAGGCAATTTGTTAAGAAATTGCAGATTGAAAGGAATAACACCCCCTTATAGAGTCAAGCAGATATGAACCATTACATATATGTTTTCAAGATAAACAATAACTGATTCTTAAATAAGAGGACTTGACAACACCATTTGTTACACATAATTCATGCTAACTTTACCTGGAAATTGGGGTGACCATCTGTGTTAGATAAATTGCTTTATCCAGAGAAAAATAAACTTCTTATCTCTTTATATCAAGAGGTAGTTCTGCAAATTTGAATATGGTGCCCACTGAAATTTGGCCCCTACTCTCTAACAGAGAGTGGGAGATGGGGGTGCTATCTTCTTTGATGTTCAAACAGATGGTTCCTTTTTAAAGTTTATTTATTTATTTTCAGAGAGAGAGAGAATGAGTAAGACAGGGACAGAGAGAGAGGGGGACAGAGGATCCAAAGTGGGCCCCATGCTAACATCAGAGCGCCTGATGTGGGGCTCAAACTCAGGAACCATGAGATCATGACCTGAGACTAAACCCAGGTGCCTCCCCAACTCCCCTAAAAAAGAATGGTTCAAATAGATCATAAAATAGACAAAAGACCAGCTGACAAAGGCCCATTTGGTCTTCAAAAGGATTTGTATACATTTCAAAGAGCTGAGAAAGTACTTATAATTTCAATTTTTTAAAGGTAAATGCTCAAGGAGAAAGGAAGAGAGGAAATCTCTTCCCCTTATTTTCAACAGGGAGAATCAACTTATTTTTCATTTGTATTTGTGTTCACTCATCTAAACATTTGAGTAAGAGGAATCTAAGAAGACTGAACAGAGCTGTAGGAGCCAAAATGGTGAAAGAAAAGAATGTACCTAGAAAATGGGAGACCAGGTATGTGGCTTACCCTTATACACCCAAACATTTCCTGGCAGTAAAGAGCTCTATTTGCCCAGGAAGGAAATGGAAACTCTAGGGATTAAAGGTGGTATAGAAGGGATGAGAAACTAGTTTCACTGAAGCCCAACCCACTGTTCTTTACATTCTTCTTCCCAAGCCTGTGAGCTGGAACTATTATTTAGTTGATTTCTTCCTGTTGATATTGAAGACATTTAATTATGCAGCTCCTTTCCATCTTTTCTATGTTTATTGTTCACTTTGTCCCAGTTTTTCTTCAAACCTCAGCTTATTACAGGTTTTAGCCAACATCATACCATTTTAAAAATAATTCTAAGAACTCTTTTATATTCATACTTAATGAGGCATCTTATTTCCAACTTTTCTACTCTTTTAGAGATTCTGGGGTCATCAGAGAACCTCCAGGGCACCTACATTTGTGCCTCCTTATTTAGTCTTCTTTTTCCTGTTCTCATTTTAAAAACAATCTCATATAGCACTTATTTGAATATGTTTATTATTTAAGTCAAGATTTGATACTAGAGAATAAAAATTATTTTAAAAATCTTCCAAGGGTTAGTTGACATCATCAAAATGATCTATGACATCATTAAGATGCAGGTTTTCTCCACCTCTTTACTATGCTATCTTTTGGCAGCTTCCCTATGACCTCAAGCTGGTTGCGGTTGGTTTAGATACTATATTCAAGCACAATACATGGAGGAGAAGAAGGGGATTCCCAGAAGCAAATCATCTAATTTCCTTTCCTGTATCATTTGGCTGAGTTTGGATCTCAAGCCCATTTGTTTAAAAAACAGCGGTAAGAATGGAGTTACCATGTTTGTTTATTCTCAGTTGTTATCAAAATGTGGTCTCTGAAACAGCAACATGAGTATTACCTGAGAATTAATTAGAAATTTAAGACTTAACAGAGAAAAGCAAATATCATATATTTGCACTTACATGCGAAACCTAAAAGCAAAACAAGACAAATGAATAAACAAAAAGTGGAATCAGGCCTATAAATATAGAGAACAAACTGATGGTTGCCAGAAGGAAGGAAATGGTGGGGGGAATGGGCATAATGGTTGAAGGGGATTGGGAGATACAAGCTTCCAGGTATGGAATGAATAAGTTACAGGGATAAAAGGTACAGAATAGGGAATATAATCAACGGTATTGTACAGCATTGTATGGTGACAGATGGTAGCTATACTTGTGGTGAGCATAGTATCACATATAGACTTACCAAGTCAGTATGTTGTAAACTTGAAATTAAAGTAACATTGTGTGTCAACTATACTTCAATTTTAAAAAAGAAATGCAAGAAGTACAGAATCAGAAATTCTGTAAGTGGCATCCAGTCATTAATGTTTTTATAAGACTTCCAGGTGATTCTGATGTACACTCAATTGTTATTCTTAGCTTTAAAGCATATAGCAAAGAGAACAAGGTATTAATTTGTGAGATATATGGACAGTTGTAACCTGTCTCTAAGTTTGAGAAAGTCAAAGAAAAGTGATTAGCAGTATTTCTACAGGTAAACACAGGCTAGGGAAGCTCATGTCAACTTTACCATGTCTTAAGGCAAAAGGAGAGAGGAAAGTAGATTTTAGTTATACCTAGAACATTAAAGCAGTGCCTAGTCTAAGTAAATTGGTGGCATAAATGAAAGGTCACCTGGGATTTGAATAAGATTAACTCAAACTCCCATTTCAAGCCCTGGAGCAATCCAGTGTCTTCCAGAAAGTTGGAAGAATAATATGGTGATTCTGAGCTTGTCTCATCCCTGAAACACAGCTAGATCACCATTAAACCATTTGGAACACCTAGGAAATAGATCTGAGGATAAATACAACAATTTATATAATCTGAGCCAGGTGACTTGGCAGACAGAGGAATTAAAGGAACTAGAATTTAAAACCACTCTTAATACTAGCTGGTGTTGAAAAAGCATAGAACACACTGGAAAATCCCCTTCTGCAGAGATAAACAAAATCTAGTCAGGCCAAAATTAGAAATGGTATAACTGAGATGTAATCTCAAATGGATTCCATGATGGTGAGGATGGACAAAACAGAACAGATAATCAGTGATACAAGAGATGAAATTATGGGAAATAATGAGGCAGAAAAAATAGGGAAATCAAGGCAAAATAAAAGACTTGGGGAACTCGGCAACTTATAGATAATAGCATGTGTGTTCTAGGAGCCCCAGAAGATGGAGAGAAAAGGGGCAGAAGCATCACCCATCACCAAGTCAGATCATAGTCAAATTCACAAAATACACAGAATGAATGCATCAAAGGAAGACTGATTATGTTCTCAGCGTATCTATCCACAGAAACTTGGCAAGCAGAAAGGAATGGCAGGATATATTCAACATGCTGATAAGAGAAAAATATGCAACGAAGAATTCATTATCTAGCAAGGCTGGATTCAGAATGGAAGCAGTGGTCGAGTTTCCCAAACAACAAAACTTAAAGGAGTTTGTGAGCACTAAACCAGCCTTATAAGAGATTCTAAGGGAAACTCTGAGTGGAGAAAAACCAAGACCAAAAGCAACAAGGACTAGAAAGGACCAGAGAACATGCCCAGAACCACCAATTCTACAAGCAACACAATGGCACTAAATGGATATCTTTCAATAATCACTCTGAATATAAATTGACTAGAAGTTCCAATCAAAATACATAGGATATTAGAATGGATAAAAAAGAAGATCCATCTATATGCAGTCTGGAAGAGACTCATTTTAGACCTAAAGACACATGCATATAGAAATTGGGAGGATGGAGAACCATCTTACCATGCTAATGCATGTCAAAAGAAAGATAAGGTAGCCATACTTCTATCAGACAAACTAGACGTTAAAATGTTGCAACAAAAGATGGAGGGCATTCTATCATAATTTAGGGGCTTATCCTCCAAAAAAAATCTAACAATTGTAAATATTTATGCCTTCAGCTTGGAAGCACCCAAATGAATCAATTGATCACAAACAAAAAGAAACTCATAGAAAATAATACAAGAAGAGTAGAGGATTTTAACACCCCAGCAATGTACAAGTTATCTAAGCAGAAAATCAACAAGGAACCAATGGCTTTGAATGACATACTGGACCGGATGTACTTAATAGATATATTCAGGACATTTCATCCTAAACAGCAGCATGCACATTCTTCTCGAGTGCACATGGAAAATTCTCCATAATGTGTCACAAATCAGCTCTAGACAAATACAAAGATATCCAGAGCATACCATGTGTATTTTCAGACCACAATGCTATCACACTTGAAATCAACCATAAGAGAAAACTTGGAAAGAACACAAATACTTGGAGGTTAAAAAATATCCACTAAAGAATGAATGGGTTAACAAAGAAAGAGGAAATTAAAAAGTACATAGAAGCCAATGAAAATGAAAACATGATAGCCCCAAACTTTAGGATGCAGCAGAGGTGGTCGTAGGAGGGAAGTATATAACAATCCAGGCCTTCCTAAAGAAGGAACAAAGTTCTCAAACACACAGCCTAACCTTACACCTAAAGGAGCAAATGTAGCCCAAAAGCAGCAGAAGAGGGGAAACAAAGTTAGAGCAGAAATTAATGTTACCAAAATCAAAAGGTACATCAGATCAACAAAAGTAGGAGCTGGTTCTTTGAAAGAATTAACAAAATTGATAATCGCCTAGCCAGATTTACCAGAAAGAGGAAAGGACCAAAATAAATCACTAAGGAAAGAAGAGATATCACAAGCAACACCACAGAAATAGAAAAAGTAATAGGAGAATATTAAGAACAATTATATACCAACAAATTGGACAACCTAGAGGAAATGGATAAATTCCTAGAAAAATATAAACTAGAAAAACTGAAAAAGGAAGAAATAGAAAATTTGGACAGACACATAACCAGTAAAAAAAAAAACCAATTGAATCAGTAATCAAAAATCTCCAACAAATGAGTCCAGGACTGGGTGGCTTACCACGGGAATTGTGTCAAACATTGAGAACAGTGAATGCCTTATTGTTTTGAAGCTGTTCCAAAAAACAGAGAAGGAAGGAAAGCTTACAAACTGATTCTATGAAGCCATTATTACCTTGATTGCAAAACAAAAGATCCTATTTAAAAAGAAGAATTACAGACAAATTTCCCTGATAAACATGAATGCAAAAATGCTCAACAAGATAGTAGTGAATAGATTTCAGGAGTACATTAAAAGAACTATTCACCATGATCAAGCAGGATTTATTTCTGTGCTGCAGGGGTGGTTCAATATTCTCAAATAAATCAACATGCTACATTACATAAATTGAAGGCTAAGAATCACGTGGTCCTCTCAATAGATGCAGAAGAAGTACTTAACATACAGTATCCACTCTTGATAAAAACCCTAAAGAAAGTAGGAATGGAAGGAGAACATACCACAACATCATAAAAGGAATCCCCGTTATTCTCAACGGGGAAAAACTAGAGCTTTCCCCCTAAGGTCAGGAGCATGACAAGGATATCCACTCTAACCACTGTTGTTCAACATAGTACTGGAAGTCCTAGCCTCAGCAATTGGACAACAATAAAAACATAAAAGACCTACAAATTGGTAAGGAAGAAGTCAAATTTTCACTCTTAGCAGATACTCTATGTGGAAAACCCAAAAGTGTAGATCTATTAAGGGACAGAAATAGTGAAAAGCCTGAAAACACAGTCTTGCCAGACATGTAAGGGAGAAGAAGATTTGGTGCTGCCCACCAGTTTTTTCTTGCCTTAAACTCTGAGGTATGTATACTTTTCATCTTATCTGTATACAATGCCAACCACCGTGTTTATTCATTTAATAAATACATCTGTTCTTGCTGCAAAACAAAACAAAACAAAAAAACAACCAAAAAAACCTCCTGTGCCACCAGTGCCTCTTTGGCCAATGGCTCTTCTGGGAAAGGGTTGGTCTCTAACACGAGCTATTGTTATTCTACCTTCTATTCAAATCCGGCAGAATCCTAGGATCAAAGCTCTATGAGAATGTGTAAGGTTACAGTTTCTCTCTGCTTCCTAGCCTTTCACTACTGCTGCTTCCAGGGTGGAGAGTTACTGGGTCAAGAGATTTGTTTTTACGTTTTGGACTCTTCAAGATTCAAATCCATATTGCCATTCAACGTTGTTTTTGACTCTGCAGACTCTGCCAGGCTATAGCAGCCTGCTTTCTGATAGTTGCTATCCAGATCAAATGCCTTCCCTAGATATGGAAGCTGCTGTTGCTCTGAGCTCACTTATAAAGATACATTTCTCTCTGGAATTCAGTTCATCAGTCTTCTCTCTCTCTCTCTCTCTCTCTCTCTCTCTCTCTCTCTCTCTTTGATTCTATTGCTCATTGTAGTCCCACAGAAAAGACAAATCTAATTAAGTCTGAATTTATCTGGCTACCCCAGGAGTGAGGTTCTTTCTTCTTCTTCTCTATTGTAACTGAAAATGAAGACCAATCCTAGATGATTTGACACTGAGTAGAAATAGCTACTGAACTAAAGAAGTATAGATCTAGGTCCTGGGGGTTCTCTGGTTTCAATGTTGGTGGTTATTGAATATCTCTTAATTCATGTAGTCTTGTGCTATAGCATATTTAGTTTAAGTTAGCAAGGAGTTTTGTTTGTTTTATTTTCTTTTGCTGCAATGAAGATTATTCTTGATGTGGCCCGTGGTCACCAAAAAGATAATGTGAAAATTAAACACGGAGACAAAAAAGGTAAAAATTAGGAATACCTATGGATAAATGGTATAACAGTAAATGCTATTTTGAGTATATAGTTTTCAGGTATATACATCTCAACAAATTGAGCTACAGCTGTGTATTATAATAATGCAAAGTGGTCCCTAACATACTCAAAGACCAAAGTTCTTGCCCTTAACAATGGGGGGTAACTCTGGAATATGATCTTGTCTAAGAAATAGAGGTAGGGTGTTAATTCCACACCTTATAGAACTGGGGATAGGGGTCTCCTTATTATCCATTATGATAGATGATAGTAAATTGCACATGTAAAACTATAGAATGCTTTTGGGAGAGGAAGACTCCAGACAAAAAACTCTGTATGGTAACATGACAGCATTGCTGTCAAAATTGTCTTGAAAACATTTATTCTAGGCTGTATTTACCGATTATGCAGACACAATCTTTTTAGGGTATGTAAGAGCTCAGTGCAGACTTTAATACTGAGGAAAAGTAGAGAGTCCTGGGCTCTACACTACCTGGATAAATGGGCTCAAGTATGGCCATGCATACTCTTCTCAAAAGGGTATGCTTGCTTTTACCTTCCAACTGCTTGCCAGTACTTTATACTCAGGAAATTCAGGCCATAGCGATACTGATTTTTTTTGTGTGTGTTTTTGGTTTTTTGGTCTTAGGAGTACAATATCTCATAGGAAAATTCCTGTTCCAGGTCCCTTCCTCTTCTTACTTCTCTACAGTGTCAATATTAATTTTATTTTCAGGTCAGAGGCAGATATGCTTTTTCTTCCTTGCCATCCTTAACATTTTTTTTAATTGGAATTAAACTGAAATTCAACATTCGGGTGTTTAACATAGTGATTTAGCATTTGTGTACACTGTGAAGTGGTCACTACAATCTGTTCTCTATGTAAGTCCAGATTTTGTTTTGTTTTGTTTTGTTTTGTTTTTGTTTAGTTTTTTAGATTCCATGTATAGGTGAAATCATGCAGTATTAGTCTTTGACTTATTTCACTTACCATAATACTATCAAAGTCCATCCATGTTATCCCAAATGGCAGCATTTCCTTTTTTTTGTTTTTTGTTTTTATGGCTAATTAGTACTCTGTTGTATATATACCACATCCTGATGGAGTCACCCATCAACAACTTAAGATGTTTCCATATCTTGCCTACTTAGAATAATGCTGCAGTGAATAGAGGGGGGCATATACCTTTTCAAATTGGTGTTTTTGCTTTCTTCAGATTGATGTCCCAGTATTGGAATTTCTGGATCATACGGTAGTTCTTTGTCCTTTTCACAGGGACTCCTGTATTGAGCATAGTGGCTACACCAATTAACATTCCCACCAAAAGGTTCCCTTTTCTTGATATCTCTCAGTTGTTTCTTTTGTTTGATAATAGCCATTCTATCAAGTGTGAGGTGATATCTCATTGCATTTTTTACTTCCATTTTCCTGTTTATGGTTAGTGATGAGCATTTTTTCATTTTCCTGTTGCCATCTGTATGTATCTTTGGAAAAATGTCTATTCAGTTTCCCTGTGCTTTTTGTAATTGGATTTTTTTTTTGCTATTAAGTTGTAGGAGTTCTTGACTGATGATAGACATTAACCCCTTGCCAAATGTATTTTCCAAATGCCTCCTCCATTTGCTAGCTTGTCTTTTAGTTGTGTTAATGTTTTTGTTCATTGTATAGAAGTTTTTTAGATTAATGTAGTATCATCTGCTGTTGCTTTTGGTTTCCTTGCCTGAGAATGAGACTCAAAAAAACCATCACTAAGATTGATGTTAAGGACTATATAGCCCATATTTTGCTGTAGTATTGCTATGGTGTCAGGTCTTACACTGAAGTCTTGACTTTTGTGTATAGTGCGAAATAGGGGTTGGGTTTCATTTTGTTGAGTGTAGCTCAGTAAATACCATTTACTGAAGAGACTGTCTTTTCCCCCTTGTATATTCTTGCCTCTGTCCTAGATTAACTGAGCATATAAATGTGGTTTTTTTTCTGTCCACTGTATGGTGTTCTGTTGATCTATGTGTCTGGTTTTATGCAATACCATACTCTTTGATAACTATAGCTTGGTAGCATAGTTTGTAATAAGGAATAATGATATCTTGGATTCATTCTTGATATTGTTTGGGCTATTTGGGGTCTTTTGTGGTTCCATGAAAATTTTAGAATTGCTTAGTGTAGTTTGTGAAACATATCTTTGCAATTTTGATTGAGATTGCATTGAGTGTATAAACTACTTTGGGTGGAATGGATGTTGAGCAATATTGTTTCATTCCATGAGTTTGAAATATATTTTATTAGTATTCAGTTTCTTTCAGCAATGTCTTATAGATTTCAGTGCACAGGTATTTAACTTCATTGCTTAAATTTATCTCTGGACATTTTTGCTATGGTAAATGGGATTTTTAAAAATTTCTAAGCATTGACTACTGTATAGAAATGCAGTAATTTCTATATATCTATTTTGTATCCTGTAATATAGCTAAATTCATTTATTAACAGTTTTTTTTGTGTGCAGTGGACTCTTTAGGGGGATATATATATATATATATATATATGTAAAATGGTATGCATTTTATATGTGGTTCCCATATATATCTTATGTATGGGTTCCCATATATATTTTATGTATGGGTTCCCATACATATTTTATGCATGGTATCATGTTTGCAAATAGTGGGTTTTATTTCATCCTTTGCAATTTGCATGGATTTTATTCATTTTTTCTTGCCTAACTGCTGTAGCTTCAAGTTCCAAAACTGTGTCGAAAAAGAGTTGTGACAGTGGGCTTCCTTGTCTTGTTGCTGACCTTAGGGAAAAGCTTTCAGCTTTTTACCATGGAGTACGATATTCACTGTGGATTTTTCAAATACAGCTTTTATCATGTTGAGGTATGTTCACTTGGTTCAGCGGTTTTATCATAAATGGAATTTGAATTTTGTCAAATGCTTTTTTTTTTGGCATCTGTTGAGATGATACAATTTTTATCTTTCATTTTGTTAATGTGGTATGTCACATTTATTTTGTGTATGTTGAACTATTCTTGCATCTCTTGAATAAATCCCACATGATCTTGGTTTATTATCCTTTTAATGTACTGTAGAATTTCATTTCCAATATTTTGAGACTTTTGGCATGTATGTTCACCAGAGATATTGGCATATAATTTTCTTTTTCAGTGGTAATTTTGTATGGTTTTGGTATCAGGGTAATACTAGCCTTGTAAAATGAGTTTGGACATATTTCCTCCTCTTGAGTTACTTAGAGTTGGATGAGGATAGGTATTAAATCTTTGAATATTTGGTACATTTACCACTGACCTGTCTGGTCCTGGACTTGTGTTTTGGAAGGTTTTTAATGCTGAGTCAATCTCCTTAATAGTAATGTCTATTCAGACTTTCTATTTCTTTATGATTTAGTCTTGGAAGATTTTTAGTTTACAGAAATCAAATGGATCAATTTCTTCCAGGTTGTCTAGTTTGTTGGCATAACTATTCATAATAGTCTCTTAGGATTCTTTACTATTTTGTGGTATCAGTTGTAATTTCTCCTCTTTCACTTCATTTTATTTATTTGAGCTCTTGTTTTTCTTAAAGTCTAGGTAAAGGTGTGTCAATATTCTCTTCTCAAAAAACTCGTTAGATTCACTGGTCTTTTCTATAGTTTTTTTTGTTTTCTACTTCATTGACCTCTGCACTGATTTTATTTCCTTCCACAGACTTTGGGATTTATTCTTTCATACTTGGTTTAGGTATAAAGTTAGAATTTTTGAGATTATTCTTGTTTCTTGAGGTAGGCCTGTATTACTAGGAATTTCCCTTTTAGAACAGTCTTTGCTACATTCCATAGATATTCATACGTTGTATAGGAGTAAGGTGTTAAAGTGGGGTGTGTTAAATTGCCCCATAATTATACTGACAATTTCTCCTTTTAGGTCCATTAATACTTGTGTTAAATATCTTAGTGCTCTTATGTTGGATGCCTCCTTCTCTAGGAGACAAAGAATCTGATGCAGGCTCCAGGCTCCAAGCCATCAGTACAAAGCCTGACGCAGGGCTCAAACTCAAGAACCATGAGATCATAACTTGAGCAGAAGTTGGACACTTAACCACCTAAGCCATCCAGACGCCTCACCCCAGGTTTCTTTGACTTTCCAGTTGCATGCAATATAATTTTCCATCCCTTCACTTGCAGGCTGTGTGTGCTTCAGAAATGAGTCTCTGTAAACAGCATATAGATGTGCTTTGTTTCTCTTTTATCCATTTAGCTGTCTTTTAATTGGAGGATATAGTCCATTTATACTTAAACTCATTAGTGACAGGTATGTACTTAATGACATTTGTTAATATTTTCTGGCTGTTTTATGCTTTCTCTCTGTACCTTTTCCTCTCTTCACTTCTGGTTTGATGATTTTCTTCAGTGTTACGTTTAGATTTCTTATTTCTTCTGTGTATTTACTATCAGTTTTTGTTTTAAGGTTACTATGAGGTTCACATTTATCCTCCCTTGGGAATTTTATTTTCATTGAGTAAAGGTAACACATAATGTTACAGTAATTTCAGGTGTACAACATATTGATTCGACAGGTCTATAGATGATGCTATGCTCATCACAAGTTTAACTACCATTTGTTACTATACAAAGCTATTACAATACATGTTTTTAAAAGGATTTTATCTCCTATTTTTTTTTTTTTTGAGAGTGAACACATGTGTGAGTGGAGGAAGGGTGGAGAGTGACTGAGAAAGAGAATCTTAACCAGGCTCCATGCTCAGTGCAGAGCCTCACGTAGGGCTTGAATCCATGATTGTGAGGTCATGACCTAAACTGAAATCAAGAGGCAGATACTTAACCAAATGAGCTATCTAGGAGCCCCACATTGTGTTTTTTGTGTCACATTTTTCATCTCTTTATTTTAGGTATTTTTTTAATGTAGTTCTAGTTCTACTACTTTGGTCTTTTAATTTTCAAAGTAGCTTTGAGTGATTATTCCACTATTTTTACTGTATAATTTTTCAGCGAGATTCATACTTTTGTATGTTTTCTTATCATTAATTAGTACCATTTCTTTTCCCATTTCAAGAAATCCCTTTACCTTTTCTGGTAAGACCACTTGAGTGGTAAGACCTTTTGCTGGTCTGGAAAACACTTTGTCCAATTCTGAATAATAACCTTGCTGGGTGGAAAGTATTAGGGGTTGGAAGTTTTTTCCTTTCAGAACTTAGCATATATCATGTCATTCCCTTCTGGACTGCCAAGTTCCTGCTGAGAAACTGAGAGCTTTATGGGACTTCCATTGTATGCAACAAGTTGTTGTGCTCTTGGTGCTTTTAAGATTCTCTTTATCTTTAATTTTTGACATTTTAACTTTAGATTTCTGTGCATCTTTTGGTTCATCTTTTTGGAACTGTGTGGGCTTTTTGGACCGAAGTCTGTTTTCTTCTCCAGGATAGGAAATTTTTCAGCAATTATTGCTACTTTTTTTGTAAGATAGTGCATGAGCAGGGGAGGGGCAGAAGGAGAGAGAGAATCTTAAGCAGTCTCCATGCCCAGTTTGGACCCTGATTCGGGGCTTGATCTCACTACTCTGGGATTATGACCTGAGCTCAAATCAAGATTTGGACACTTACTGAGCCACCCAGGGACCCCAGCAATTATTTCTTCAATCAGGTTTTCTGCCCCTTTATTTCTCCTCCTTTGGGACCCATAGAACATGAGTATTACTCTGCTTGATGTTGTATTAGGTCACATAAATGATTTTGTTTTTAAAAATCATTTGTTTTTGCTGTTCTGAGTGTTTGTTTTGTATTCTAGATCACTGATGAGTTGTTGTGTTTCATCCAATCTGCTGTTGAGCCCCTCTAATTTTTTTTTTCAGTTATTCTTCAACTCTGACTTTTGGGTATTTAAATTTTCTGTTTTTAAACTTCTCAATGTGTTCATTCTTCTCCTGAGTTTGTTGTTTATCTTTGTGAGCATTACTTTTAATTCTTGTATCGGCTAGGTCACTTAACTCGGTACCATTAAAGTCTTTTCCTAAGCTTTTGTGTTCTGTCATTGGGAACATATTACCCTTGTTCGTTTTTGCTTGACTGTGTGTGTGTGTGTGTGTGTGTGTGTGTGTGTATTAGGCAAAGCAGTTATATCTCTGCCTTGAAGGAGTAACTTTGTGTGTTACGGCTTGTTCAACGTTGTGTTGGGTCTTGATTGTCTCGAAAACCATCGTGATGGTCTTAAGTGCAAAGATTGATATGTTCTTGATAAGTTCTCATTATTTAGGGTGTGCCAAGACCTATAAGTGTCTTGCTTCCAAAGGGATGAATCTTACTGAGCACTAGTTTCAAGTTAATTGAAAGCCAGATCCTCAGGCAGCAGTTTTTAAGTTAGGCAAATACATACATTCCTGGGTGGCAACAATTGTAATCCCTGCTGGCCTCTAGACTAGGAGATCTGGAGGTGTCCCCTGGGTAAAACAATTATAAAAAACAGGGCTCCACATGAATGTTTAAGAACTCCTTTCTGGGAGGTATTTTCAAGCTGTATTGAGGCCATGGAGGTATGCAAGGATGACATCCCCCTACTTGAGATGGGTTGAGAAACCCAAAGCATATCCTTAGGCTGATATTCCAGGCCACGTAAATAGGCCTGTTTCCCAGGAAGACGGGCTGTGTTTAAGAATCCTGTCTGTGCAGTGTTGGAGTGGCCTGCCAAGAACTGTGTCTGATTATCTTTCCATGGAGCTTAGGAATTCCAGCCTCTGTCACACCCACCTCCTCTGGCTAAAAGGGCCAGGTGATTAAGGGGCATTTCTTGTGTGGATTGTGTGCATCTGCTGACTTGAGCCTAGGTAGTTAGTGACTGTATTGGATGGGGCATGCTCAGTGGCTTCAGAAAGGCAGTGGAAAATGTCTTAACTGTACACACTTGGGGGCTTCTGGAATGTAGTGGGAGAGGGACATATCCATGTGTGGGCACTGGCTTTAGGTTGGGAATGGGAGAATAGTACAACTGTTTGTAATAGCTTGATGCAGCCAGGGAGCAGGAAAGTGCTACAATTATTCTCTTTCTCTAACTTGAACAGGACAGTGGGTTAGGTCCTCACTACTGACACTTGCCTGTCTTGGTACTGGTAGGGGACAGCTTCCTAGCTCACCCTCCTGGGCTACCAGGGTAGGTGGAGAATATAAAATCAGCTGGCTTCTGCTGGTATGTCCCTCTTGGAAGAGAGTCAAACTGCTGTGTGGTTGATTTCCTTGTCCATCTCAGGGTGAGTAAGACTGTAAGCCCTTTAAAAGGGGAATCTATTTGTATAGCACTTAGGGTTTCTTGGACATCAGCCTTCTGGTTTTGGTACACTTGGATTAATGCAGATCCCAGGTGGTAGATGCTTGATGTAGGGCACCAAGCCCTTGATCCTCTGGGAGGAGCATCAAACTAGTGAGATCCCTTCCTACTGTGTGTTGCTACACCAGAAGTAGGGTTTTTGGTAAGATTGTGTCTCTGCCTCCCCTACCTGTCTGGATGTGGTCTCATTATCCTTGGTTGTAGAGAAGCAGTTGATTTAATTTTCAGAGGAAAATTACCCTTTCTAGCTGTAGATTTGGTATGTCTGGGAGGAGGTGGGTTTAGAATCTTCCTATGCTGTCATTTGTAGAAGTTTCCCTTGCCATCCTTTTAAAGCAAGCTTGACTAACTTCTAAGCCACAGGCCTTTTGTTTCATTAATCATGCTAATGAATAGAATGAGCCAGAAACCTGGAGTAAAGTAAGAGAAAGAGTCAAAAAATAAAAGGGGCCAGTAAATCAATGTTTCAGGATTGTTTGGGGAGGAGAGATTGAGTTAGAGAATCTGGCAGGGGTGGGGGTGGTGGGGGGGTGGGGGAGGTGAGCATATGGCCAAGATGGACTAAAGCATTTCAGTGACTTCTGCTGTATATTAATTAGGTAGGTAGTTAACCCTTTACCACAGATGTAGATTTAATTTTTTTTATTTTTATGTTTTTTCAAATAAGTGAATAAAAAATTTTTTACAAAATAAAAACAAAACCTCCTATACCCCTTCACTAATGAACAACTGGATATCCACTTTAAGAGCTTAATGCCTTTTTTTCAAAACTTTGTTCTACACTTGAAAATGTAGTCCTCATGGGGCTTTTGTACCTCACTAGTCAGAAGTATTTATACTTCAGGGTATGGGGTGTATTGTAGACTGGTGGGGTGGAATGAAGTTCAAGAGAAACAGATGGGGCTACACAATGCTGGAGAAAACAGAAATGAAAGGGAAACCAGGAAAAAGGATGAGAAATGTGGCTAATTTCACACCTTTGCTAAGAGCTGGTTATACTGCCTACAGTGTAGATTCTAGCTCCCAGGGTCTGAAGGCTCATTATATTTTTACTTAGTTGATAAAGTTAGAGAATTTGGGGACAAAAAAAAAAAAAAAAGGAAATGGGAAGGGAAGGTATGGGTAGCACAGGAAAGAGTTTTCCGGTGGGACAGGTTTGACCTCTTATGTTGGGAGTCACTTAGGGAAGAAAATTAACATTGAGCTAATAAAAATTAAATCAATAACATGAATACTAAGTATAACTTAGGAGTATTTGTTAGGCACTGTGCTAAGCACTGTGCTTCCTGTCACAATAATGTTGAGTTGTTTAGAATGTATTAATACATGTTTGTAGGCAGTGCTAGAGACTTTGAGTTAAAACAACACACCTCTTTCCTTCACATTTTCTTTGCCTATTTTATTTTCCTTTTAAAAGTTTACTTAAACTTGCTATATTATAAGCCTCTTGGTAAACTGCTTGAAACTTCACTTGCTTTTTTTTTTTTTTTTTTTTTTTAACAAGAGAAGATTCAAAAAAACCCTAAAACCTATATACAAACTAGGAAAGCTATAGTTGCATGGAATGGATACTTTACTTTCTTGTTGCTTGCTTGTTTTTTTTTTTTTTTCTTTGAACAAGAGAAGATGTAAAAAAAAAAAACTACATACAAACTAGGAAAGCTATGATTGCATGGAATGGATATCTTAGCCTCATACTATGATTTCTAGTTGCTTTGACAGACTCACACAGAGCTTTTCTTCATAGATTTTCTGGCCACTTTGGAAGTAGTCTTGCGGTATGGCCTCTAGGCTATATTCCTCACTCTCATCCATATTCTGAAACACCAACTGCTGGCCTGTTAAATATTTCTGTGGTTTTTACTCATGACTTGTTGGGCTCTATGCTCTCTGACTTTACAGTCATATGATGTTCTGAGCCTGGAGTAACTATTGATTCTTGGTAGGTAGCATCTTCTAAATACTCTCAGGTATTTATGGATCCTAGGATACTAGGAAGAAGTAGATGAAGGGTAAAATTAAAACCTTGAGTCAAGAATACCTTTTACTACCCTACTCTTTTTATAATGATACTCCTGAATGGTGTCAACTCCTTGGCTTTATATTCATCAGTTTTGATAAAACATTAAGTCAAACCTTTATTTGTTTCCATTTTCAAAATTGGTTGGTAGAATAAAGCTACGAGTCACAAGGAGGCAAGAAAATTTCTCATGAGGCATGAGATATTAGATACCATGTAAATTGCAGATGCATAGATGATCAAGCCAAATCTCTACATTTTGCAGATAAGTAAACTGAGGCCCATCATATGTTAGAATTGTATGAGGGCTAGGAAACCTGGAATAGGTCTTTGTTCTGAGTCCTTGTCTCCTGCAATGTAGGTCTTAGATGAGCCAATTCTTTTCATAGTGAGATCACCAGAGGAAGAACTCCCTCGAGTAGTTCAGGAGTCATAAAATTGGTGAGAAAGTTCACAACATGTTTGCCAGTTAATATAATTTCTGTTCAAGTACAAAACATCATTATTGTGACTTGAGGTACTTGATAGCACATATGACTGCTCACTAATGAAACCTAAAAATACTCCAGCATGTGGGCTGTAACTTTGTAGGTGTCTGTGACAATAAATGCAGAACCAGAAATAAAACTGGGGGTACAGGGTGTTGCTTAGCAATACAAATGAAAATAGGATGAAAATAGTTCTTCAGCAGAGAAAAAGTTGTTTACTAGAAGTAAAGACACAGTGGGGGCTTATTTTTTTTTCAACTTCATCTTCAGTGATGCATGTGAACTTTGTTCTCTGAAGTTAAAGGTTTATCACAGGCACTAGCAACATCAGAAGAAATCTTTTCATCCTTTCTTTTTTTATGAGGGAGATGTGTGTGTATGCGTGTGTGCGTGTGTGCGTGTGTGTGTGTGTGTGTATGGAGTGGGCCACATGCACTTGGGAGATTAAGACTTTGTTTCCTTTCTTAAATGATGCAGCATCTAGTGGAAAACAAAACCCAAACATGTAACACACATATCAGAAAGTAAAGAAAAATGAAAGTTATAAAAAAACTTTGTGCTGGTTACATGAATATGTTAGTTTACTTGTCTCATCATAACCTCATATGGTAAACATAATCTTCCCAATTTCACAGATTGGGAAACTGAGGCTGAGAAATGACTTGTTGAAGTGATACACTTAGTGCAGACAGAACTGGGGTTCTAATTCAGATTCCTTTGTACAAGGCCTTGGGTTTTTGCACTCAAATAATAACCTAAGGAGGATGAGTTCCCTGGGTGTTAAAGTCGGGGATATGTATGACAGAGGAGTCTGTGCACTGGGAAAGCTTCCTATAGGAAGTTCTTCATTGGTTTAAAGGACTTGAGGGACGAAGGGAGGAGATAGGTTTTGTTAGGCAAAAATTATGTTCTAAAGAAAGATGGTCTCAGTGTCCAATAGAAATCTGTCTGGTAGGTTTTGAAAAAATAACTGGATTGCGATCACCTTGAATGCAATGACCTCAAAAGTTTGAGCTGCCACCCAAAATTTTAGGGACAGACTGAATATGAGAGTTTTCAGTGACCAATCTTCTACTCCAGAAATGTTTGGCTAGAAGAAAAGGGAGAGGAATGGCATTCCAGGATCCAGTTTAATTTAACGTGTCAGTAGTAAAAAGACATAGGCCAAAAGTAAGAAGGCGAGGTGACTGGGGAGATGGGTTCAATAGGTGATAGGGATTAAGGGGAGTGCACTTGTTTTGATGAGCAGCATATGTTGTATGGGAGTGTTGAATCACTAAATTGTATACCTGAAAATAATAAAAAATGAAGTGGAAAAAAGAAGACTTCAGCATCCCTCTGATGTTACAGAAAATAACCTCATGAGCCATTAGTAAAGGTGTTGATTCACTGGAAACCTGCTTAGGACGTTCTTTTTTTATGATTTAGAGATGAATTCATTAGAAAATTTGTTCAGTCATTCAACTAACAAAAGATCGCTGAGTGTCAGATACTGGAGCCATTGAAAAGAACCAAATCTCCAGCCCCCTCAACATAAATGTGTTATAAGCAAGTAGGTATAAATGGTGTTAGGTGTTGAGTGCAATACTGGAAGTATGTAGGACATGAAATGGGTTCAGATGTTCCAGAAGACCCTTAAACAGTCTTAGTGTAGGGCTGAGTGTGTTTGAGAATTAGCCATTGATATTTCTTCTTTCTCTTTGAAAAATTGGAACTACTGTTTCTGAAGTTTGGATGACAATGCTTTAAACACTTCAGACCAAAAGAAAATGTTTATTTGTTGCTATAAATGAGAGGAACTTAAAGATGATGTGCCATCTGTTAAAATGATTTTTTCTCTGTTTAGAAATGATGCATATTAGATACAGCCACATTTCCTAGTTGAAAATGGGGGGAAATGCTTCTTAGTGCCCCACATGAGAACAAATCTTAAAATTACATGTCATCTGGGGCACCTGAGTGGCTCAGTCGGTTAAGCATCCGACTTCGGCTCAGGTCATGATTTCACAGTTCATGAGTTAGAGCCCCGAGTCGGGCTCTGGGTTGACAGCTCAGAGCCTGGAGCCTGCTTCAGATTCTGTGTCCCCCTCTGTCTGCCCCTCTGCTGCTTGTACTCTGTCTCTCCCATTGTCTCAAAGATAAACATTAAAAAAAATTAAAAAAAAAAACACATGTCCTCTCCATAGATAATTTCTACTCTGGGTTAGTAATCAAGATATCAGAATACCTATGTCCTTTGTAATCTGTAAGTTGAACCCTCCAATGCTGGCCTTGGGAAGATCTTTCTTGGTTCTGAACTTTCTCATTACGTATCCAAAACTGCTTGGACCTTTAAAAAGGGAAGCAAATATCACCAGCAGAGGGCTGAGGAAATGTTTGGGTAATAATTTTTATTCAACACTCTTTTTGATAGAGAGTAAAGGGACTTTAGAAAAATCCTTTTGACTGGTCAGTCTCATGTAGTTTAATATATACCTCATTTTTATTTTGTAACAAACATAATAAATAGGCCTAAGAAAGAAAAGAGCCACCTGGGCTTATACAAAGATCCCCCCCAAAACATAAGAAGGAATAATTGAAAGGATGAAATAAGGAATATGGCTGTAAGAAGATCTGTTGGGAGGGAGGTATATTAAAGGTCAAATGACTATGCCTTCCTACTTCTGCTTAGAAAGGAGTAAGTTTATATAAATTAAATACATAGATAGATAGGTAAGCAGGTAGGTAAGTAGGTAGATTCATGATTGATATATAGATTATAGATATTGATAGAATAAGCCATAAAATATATGATCCTGTTCTATAATGAAAGTGTAGTAAAACAAAAAAGGCTGTGAAGTGTTATTTACAGATGTATCTGATTCCTAGGGCTACGTTAACAAAGTACTAAACTGGGCAGCTGAAAACAACACAAGTTTACTCTTTAATGAATCTGGAAGTTTGAAATCAAGTTGTCAGCAGGACTTTGTTCCCCCTGAAGCCTCCGGTGGTGAATTGTTCCTTGTTTTGTCCAGCTTCCAGTGTTTGTCAGCAATCCTTAATATTCCTTGGATTATAGACGCATTACTCCTGTCCTGAGTTGGTCTTGTCTTAGTGCCTTTGTATCTCCTTTACTCTGTGTATCTGTTCTGTGTCCAAATTTCCACTTCTGGTAAAGGATGACAGTCACACTAGATTAGGTTTCACCCTAATCATCTCCTCTAACTCAGTGTTTCTATAAAGACCCCATTGCTAAATAGTCACATTCTGAGATACTGGGGTCTAGGACTTTGTCATACCTTTTTAGAGAACCCATTTCAACCCGTAACAGTAGGAAAAGTGGAGTTGTTAAATAAGGACCTGCCAGTGTCTCTTGCAGTGTCTAAAAGAGAAATCCCTTCACTAGAGTATGTAAATAGTCTACTAGTTTGTCAGGTATATCTCTACAGAGAGGAAGTGTGATGGACCAGACTGCCCTTGCTTGATGGAAGGAAGCATATTTTAACCA
This sequence comes from Panthera uncia, assembly GCF_023721935.1. Classification (NCBI taxonomy): domain Eukaryota; kingdom Metazoa; phylum Chordata; class Mammalia; order Carnivora; family Felidae; genus Panthera; species Panthera uncia. The sequence continues at coordinate 95,524,948 of NW_026057582.1, read as the reverse complement.
TATCTAATGAATTGTGCCCTGTTGGTGTATTTTCCAAGCAAATACTAAATTATCTGTTACTTTATTGATCTATTTCAAACCCAGGAAAGTATGTCCTGCCCAGTGATTGAAGCTTGCCAGTTATAGGCCACACAGAGCCATTAAAAAATTATAAGAATGGTTACCATGAGATCTACCCTGTTGACAATTTTTAAATGCACAATACAGTAAAAACTATAGGCACAATGTTATACATAATATTTTTAGAACTTGCTCATCTTGTACACCAAATTTAATACCCACTGAGCAGCAAATACTCATTTCTCCAAGCCCCCAACCCCTGACAATCACCAATCTACTTTTTCTGAAGTTTGTTTTCGATAGATCATTTAAGCGAAGTCATGAAGTATTTATATTTGTGTGACTATTTTGACTTAGCACAATGTCTTTAGGTTCATCCTTATTGTCACATAGGACATAATTTCCCTCTTTTAAAGGCTAAATTACATTCCATTGTAAGCATAAATTACCTTTTCTTTATCTGTTCATCCCTTACTGGACATGTAGGTTGTATCCACATCTTGGTATAGTGAATAGTGCTGCAATGAACATGGGAGTACTAACAGCTCTTCAAGAACCCGATTTCAATTCTTTTGGATATATATCCAGAGGCAAGATTGCCAGATCATATAGTAGTTGTAGATTTAACTTTCTGAGGAAATGTCACTTTGCTTTTTATAGTGGACACACCATTTTTTTCATATTCATACCAACAGTGTATAAAGATTCCAGTTTCTTCACATCCTTGCCAAAACTTAACTTTTATTTTTTGATACTATCCTAGTAGATGTAAAGTGATGTCTCATTCTGGTTTTGATTTGCACTTGATTGATGTTGTTGACTGTCTTTTAACATACATGGTGTAAACCAAACAAAGTTTGAATATAGCTGGTGTCAGTAAGGATTGTAATAACTGGTTGGTATATGTGCCTTGAAAAATTGAAAACTGATACTTCATTTTGGTATGAACTTTGATTTTAAGAGTTAAATTGTAGGGCCTAATCTCTGGAGAAATTGATGAATATTAGATTCATAGAACTGTGAGAAGACTCTAGACTTGAAGATCCCTGTCTAACTGTATTTTCTTGGGTGGTGTGAAAGGTTTAATTGAATATACAAGAAGTAGGTTATGTTGGTACCCACCGAGTGTCAAGGAATGTATGAGGCACTGAGAAGATAGGAATAAATACAACCCCTCCCAACTCCCATCCCTATCCTCACAGAGATCATAGAAGCAGGGAATGAATAGAAGATGGCTTATGGACGTTAACATCATTAAAACATAAATTGTCAGAGTACGTTTTTTTTTTTTTTTTGTGGTCTGCCTTGTTTGCATCTGAATATTTTAAGCTGACATAAGTTGTATAAAGGCATTGGTAATCTGGCAAAATGGAAATGATGTCAGCATGTATCAGGCATTAGCACACCATGACTTCCCAGGTAAACATGATGAAACAATAATGCAGTTAGCAAAGCAGTGATAAAGAGAATCAAGCCCAGGTTCTTAGCCTTAAACATATTCTATTACATTAAGTAAGATAGGATCAAGAACAATTGGGGGGGAGGGAGTTTGTTCACATAATCACCTATAATTATGTAACTATAATTAATACATGTGATAAATTGCTACATGATCAGAAAGGTTTCAGAACTGGATTGTTTTATTTTGGCTGGTTTACATCACTATTTTCCTCTCCATTGTAAGCTCTGCAGGAGAAGTATTCAAAAACTTAGCATAGAATAACTGCTAAGGTTTTTGCTATAATACCTATACATGAAAAACATGGGAAGACCATAAATGTGATATTTACAAAAATGTACAAGGAGGCTGAAACCCTTATCTTGAGATAAATAACAAACACATTAAAATAAAAATGATAAGTTTCTTCTAATTGTCATTTTTTAAAAATTTATTTTGAAAGAAAATGTGCATGCTTGAGTGAGCAGGGTAGGGGCAGAGAGAAAGGGAGAGAGAATCCCAAGCATGCTTCATGCTGTCAGCGCAGAGCCTGAAGCAAGGCTACAACCCCAGAACCCATTAGATCATGACCTGACCCGAAATCAAGAGCTACTTGGGTATCCCAATGTCATTTCTGAAGGAATTAGAATTCAGATATATTTTGGCTGAAGGGAAAAAAGATTCTAACTATCAGTGTAAGCCTATTTTTTTTTTTAAAAAGAATTTTGATATCTCCTATCTGATATTAAATTATCTGATTCTCCATTCTAGTTTCTAGGCATCAATATAAAGTAGCACATATTTCAGAGAGACTTGATCTGAGACCCAGAGCTACTGCTTTAAAACTGTGTAATGTTGGGCAAGTCACTTGTGTTCCCAAGACTTGGTTTTCCATGTTTGCAAAATGAGAGGATGGGACTAAATGAAAAGCCCCCTCCTAACCTAGTTCTGTTATAACAGTGGTAGAGCTGGGACTAAAACCCAGACTTTCTCTTCCTCTTTCATTGCATTGAACTGCTGTAGCATGGAAAGGGATTTTAAAAATATAGTTCAAACTTCTCTGTCATTCAGGAATTCCTTTATAGCATTCTCAAAAGTGATGATTGCAGACTGTTTAAATATATCACCAGAGAACATTGGGCTTTGTAACATAGTCCATTGCTTCATTTGAGGAGCCCAAATTCAGAGTATGTGCTTCCTTTCTTTGAATTGAAGTCAGCCTCCATAGAACTTCTTTACACGGGCTCTGGTTCTGCCCTTTGGAACAGCAGAGTTAGTCTAATTCATCTTCCACTTGACATCACTTCAGATAGGTTTTCTTTTCTCCAGAGAAATGCCTTTGTTTCCCTGAAATGATTATAAATTATACATATTCTAGATTTTTTGACTAAACTGGATATATACTGTGTATGCTCTCCAGCTTTTTGATGTTACTCTTAAAACTGTGGCACCCAGGAGAGAATACAGTATGTGATGTGACCAGCAAAGTAGATTGAAATCATTTTGTTCCTTTCTTCATCTTGACATCAGTTTTATTAATGCAGCACAGATTACATCAATTTATTCAGCAGCTGGATTATATACTGTTGGATTATTTGAAACTCTCAATCAAAACTTTCTCAGGTCTTAATTGATAATAGCTAACTGTAAGCATTTAGTTTATTTTTAGCCCCAGTAAAGAAAGCTACATATACTACTGTTTCTTGGTGCTGGTTTTGGTCCAGCCTAACAAGGGAGATATTTTAGAATGTGGATTCTGCTTCCTCCTGTGTTACCTCCAAGTCAAACATAATTCCTTATAAACCTTAATCTAAGGTTAAAAGCAGTGGGCATGACAGAACTACCCATCAGCTGGCAAGATACCACCCTGAGACGATTTCCCAGATTGCATCGTGCTATTGGAAGTAGTTGGGGAGTTGGGCAAAGGTGGGGATTGTTGAAGTAAGGCATTCTTGCAGCAGCTGATGGCCACCTCCACATAAGGATGAGGCCATTTGCTTTGGAAGAAAAAATGTAGGAATCACCAAGTCAAGCAAACACTGCCTCATGAATGGATAGTTTCTTCTGTCTAGTTGGATCTATGTATCAGTAATGTGGAAAATTAAAATTAATTTTCTAAAAATTTTTATTTACTTTTGAGAGAGAGTGGGAGAGGGGCAGAGAGAGAGGGAGACAGAGGACTTGAAGCCAGCTCTGCCTGTTAGGTGCAGAGCCTGATGCAGGGCTCATACTCAAGAACTGTGAGCTCATGACCTGAGCCCAAGTTAGATGTTTAAGCGACTGACCGAGACATCCAGGCACTCTAATAATATGGAAAATTAAAGGAAAGTTTTTCCAAAAATTCCGGAGGCCTACTTTTTCAAAGCTAAGAAATTGATTTCATTTATTGCTATTTTATAGAAGAGCTTCATGCTTAGAAGTGAAACTAAAAAGATAATTCTTCCAAGGTTACTTAAACTTTTCTTGGAGAGTGACCTTCTGTCCTGCAAGGCCTGTTCTCCTAAACATAGCTGCAGCAATATCCTCTCTTGTAAGGAAATAGTCCTAGAACAGCTTATGGATGGTAAAGCTCAGTGCCCCCAGGATGTGAATCACTTTATGTGGGATGTTTAAGAGGGCATTCACCTTAAGTGAGCAGACGGTTAAGTTCCATTTAATTCTATTCTAACTATATCTTTAGTTCTGCATGCCAGAGAGAAGGGGTCTTCTGTGAAGGAAGGGTTTATCATAAAAAATAACCCATAGGAGCTTTTAGACAGAAGATTGAGGTTTATATAGATACTAACTATAAAAGGAATAAGGAGCATTCACACTGGAAATTTGTGAGTGGATATTTACTTCCCCAAATGTTAACAGTAAAAATAAATGAAAAACTTGAGTGGTTTTTAGCTAACAGGAAGTTCAGTGGGAAGACTGAGGACATTACTTTCTGTACATTAAATAGCCTTTGAAGATGATAGTGCTAGAAAAAATACAAAGCTGGCTGATGATATAGGACCTTTGGGGGACAGTAAATGAAGAATAGGGATTTGGAGGTACTTAAAAAGGAGGTGGCCTATCATTCTTTTTATCCCTTTCAGTTTAAATAGAGATTTCTGAGAGCATGAAGCTCAATCATTGATACTCGATATGAGCGAATTAAAACTTAATGACTAAGTAACTTTGTCAAGGACATGGTTTGTGAGCACGAATTCCTGTCCCCTTAAAGGGCCCTTCTAGCTGGACTAAGAATCAAATTGACATGAGACAGATTGACAGGGGAAAATAAAAGTTAATAGGTTATGTGTGAGGAATCCGCAAAGACATGGAAATGGCAGAGATACTCAATCATAATGAGGTTTATATGTTGTTCTGAAATAAGGACAATAGGGTGGGAATCTGAGACTTCAGAGGAAGGGAATGTACTTCACAGGGTAATAAGAACAGATGTTAGCTCTGTCATACAGATGGTTTACTTAGATAAAAACTATCTCAGGCAATGACTCTTATCCTGGGAAAGACCACCCCACACACAATTGATATTCTTCTGTGTGGTTAGCCAAGGGGCAAAAGTTTGTTTTCAGCTCACAATAATTTTCATGCCAAAACAGCCCATCTTGAGGTAGCCTTCCCTCAGCCCCTATGTTTTCCTGCTGTTCAATGCTGTCTAGCTCCCGATTTTTTGCCAATTGAGGGTGAAGTTCTTTAGCTCAAAGAAACATTGTCAGTTAGGATAAAGGTAGAGTCCACTAGGCATAAAGGATCCTTACTATATACTCAGAAGGATAGTGTGGTGAGAAGAGAACAGATTTGGGAGCCAGATTCCTAGTTTTACCACTTCCTACACGGAGGTCATTGAACAAGCTTCTTAACCGGAAACTCTAGTTCTGCATGTGTAAAAAGGGCTAGCAGTATCTTTTACAGGTTATGTTGAAGATTATAACAGGGATTTTCACATACATTAAGCAAAATGTTCCCTGATCTACCCCCACTTAGTCTTTATCCATTGGATGAATTTGGAGTTCTTCTGAAGGTCTGTGCTCTCCTGAGGCCCCTTGGGAATGGGGTTGATGGCAGGCAGGGGTCTGGTTCTCCAGAGAGAACTTGGGAGTATTTAAGTATCAAATTTTTTCCTCAGTGACCTAGTTCCCTTCATGACTGGAATAGTTTCTGAAGAATATCCTTGGACCTAAATATAATGGTCTCACTGGATTATTCTTGGTAACACATTTCACTTGGCTTCCAGAAGTTACAACAAAATATCCTCGATTTACTTTGCTTTGCTCTAGTTTGCCTCTCAGATGCAGGAGTTAGCCCTACCTACAGTTAATTTGTCCATCAGTGTTAGCCTTGTCACTTAAATGGATTTATAATTTCTTCACTTTAATGTATTAGTGTGTTGGGGCTTAATTTTCTCAAGCCTCGTCTATTTCCACTGTTGTCACAAACAGAAATGGAACGCTCTTGAGGGGACATAAGGCATAGTGTCTATTTCAACTAGAAATACTCCCTATATATCATCTCGTGCTAAGAAATGCCAAAATCTTTGCTAGCAGATAGTCACATTGGAGCTCTGGGCTCAGTTAGGCTTCTCAGAGCACACACGTAGTCGAATTTTTCCTCACAGAAAATAAAAAGATGGTTGCTGCTGAACATAGCTTACATGGCCAGAGTATGAGATTATGTGGCACAGACATGAGAAACATATACCTATTTTTCTTTTTTTTTTTTGTTTTGTTTTATAATATGTGAGATTTATTGTCAAAATGGTTTCCATACAACACCCAGTGCTCATCCCATAAGATGCCCTCCTCAGTACCCATCACCCACCCTCACCTCCCTCCCACCCCCATCAACCTTCAGTTTGTTCTCAGTTTTTTTTTTTTTTTTAACGTTGTATTTATTTTTGAGACAGAGACAGAACATGAACGGGGGAGGGGCAGAGAGAGAGGGAGACACAGAATCGGAAGCAGGCTCCAGGCTCTGAGCCATCAGCCCAGAGCCTGACGCTGGGCTCGAACTCACGGACCGCGAGATGGTGACCTGAGCTGAAGTCTGACGCTTAACTGACTGAGCCACCCAGGCGCCCCTGTTCTCAGTTTTTAAGAGTCTCTTATGCTTTGGTTCTCTCCCACTCTAATCTTTTTTTTTTTTTTTTTCTTCCCTTCCCCACCCCCATGGGTTTCTGTTAAGTTTCTCAGGATCCACATAGGAGTGAAAACATATGGTATCTGTCTTTCTCTGCATATACCTGGTTTTTTACTTTTCATTGATTAACTTGTTAGTCTAGTTAAATCTAGCGCTTTCAATGTGAAAACACCATTGTGGGTCCTTTGAAAAACCTCAGTTGTAGATGTCCAGTATACACATGTGATAGCGAGAGTCTGATAATTGCTGCTTTTTTGTTTCAAAAAACACAACTGCTTATACCTTTTCTTCAGAGTACTGAAGTATATTTATTTCTAAAACATACATAAGCTTCTCCCATTTGGTTAACAATTTTAATAAATAAAATTTTAAATAATAAACTTAAATATATCTTAGGATTCTAATAACATTAAATACAGATTTTTACTCCCATTAGGAAATACATGCATCTCTAGCAATCTTTGTTTTTTTTTTTTTTTGTTTTTGTTTTTTTTTACTTTTCTCTACAAGTTGTGTTCATTTATCCAAGGCCACAGTTGATGGTTTTTCAGACAACTTCAGGTGGCGTCAATCATTCATAGTCATCATACATTTGTATAGTTACTGCAGTAAAAGGCCTTGCTGAGGGGGTACTATTTTGTAATTCACACAAATATACTGTTGGCTGAAAATAGGCAAGATTAATAAATGTTGTGCAGTATATTCTATAAAACTGCAATGAAGTTTTTCTCCACATGTCTATTTTAAAACCTGAAAACCAATAAATATGATAAAGGTTTATATTCACTGTAGAACAGTGTGATGTGATCCTTCTGGAAATGTAGACACCCATGTGGCTAAAGCTCTGCTACTTTTGCAAGAATGTCCTAAACGTGAAGGTTGAAAAATTGTCTTGTCTGACATGCCTTTACTTGGTTCCAAATCATGTTGCATTCCAGTCTCCTTCATATTTGGACAATAATCTTTTTATTCTATTTTCTTCCCCTGAATTTTTTTTTACTTTAATTTTTGTGGTTGTTGAAAGCTCATCACTAAATTTTAATTGAGCTGTTAAAAACCACTTTCCTAAAGACTTTGTTGTAGGGATGTGTTGACTTCTTAATCTAGTTTACATCTGGGTGGGTCTAAATTCCTAGGTTGGCAATTGAGTTTTTCCTGGGATTTGTGGTGTTTCCAAAATTTCCCTCCTTTTGGTTATGCCCTTAGCTTTTTGGATCACTTTTTTTTTTTTTTTTTTTTTTTTTTTTTTTTTTTTTTACTTTAAAATTTTTACTTTGTTTGCTGGAATACGTCCTCAAGTAATTTTGTTGGGAAATAGGTGTGGAAGAGAACTTTCAGTCTCTAAATGTCTGAATTTCTTTCACTTACACTCCAATGCCAAAATAAGGAAAATAACAGGAGTGTGACCACCCATGCTAAAGGTCTAATTTTGCCTGGTTGGTCAGTATACTTTCTTTGAAAGAGCCTGTCTTCCTTTTTAGCCTACTTAGGAACACCATGCTGCTAGCCTTCCTTAAAGCTCTGCACCATCATTTTTAATAGCTTCTTAGTAATCCACTACTGAACTAAGTGATAAGCAATACTAAATTATTTTTTTAAAAACTTGTTCTATCAGAATCAATGCTATAAAGAGCGTGCTTACTATTTATTAAACAATAGCAAATGGTTACATAAAGGTCACTTATTTAAGTATTTTACATATACTAATTTATTAATTCCTACAATAATCCAAGGAGTTTGTTACGATCATCCCCATTTACAGATGAGGAAACTGACACAGAGATAGATTGAATTAAACAAAATCAAACAACCTGGAAACGGCAGAATTAGGATTTGAACTCAAGTAGTTGATGATGAGGTTTTTGTGGGGGGTGGCAGTGAGGTTCGTGGGGTCCAGAGCCTATGACAAAGAAAGAATTCTTGAAGACATCTTGGGTGCAAAAAGGTGATTTTATTGAAGCATGGGGACAGGACCCATGGGCAGGAAGAGCTGCCCTGGGACCAGGAGGAGAGACTGGTTTTATACTGTGAAGTTGAGGGAGGTTAAAGTACAGGGGAAGTTTCCGATGGGATTTTCATATGCTAAAGAAGACTCAGAGGATACTGGAGGCCTGGCTATTGTTAAGTTAGGGTTGTTTTTTCCCTCTAGCAAAACATTAGCATTAAGACAGTTTCCCACAGTTTCCCATTAGCATTAAGATGTTTCCCACCTCACTATGGAGGGGTGATGGAGACAGGTCCTGCAAGACTAAGATCTCTATCAGTTAACCATTTGTTTTCCCTCTTTCTTTTGTTTTTGGGCAGCCAGGAGTGCCTGAGGAGTATCACACATATCCCACCTGGGGGAAGGGGGCAGCAGTGTTTGCGGCCTGGCAGCTTGCCTTATGCTCCCTCATCAGTTTGGTTTAAATCCTTGCTTTTAATCCCTCTGCTATTACTTCTATAGCATAAATCACTGGAATTGGAATTGTCCAAAGAGGACATAGTTAAAGAGGAAACCACTCCCGGTAATTACTTACTAGGCAAATGAGCAGTACAATATTAGAAGTGAAGTAATCTGAGGTTTTTAGTTTCATAATGAAACTCTAAAGACTGACCCAAGAGTGGCTCAGAGAGATTCTCAGTGCTAAAGGACCCAGCTCTGAGAATGGAAGGAATCCTATCCATTTCCAATGCTGTAGTAGAAAATTACATTCTGGGCTAGCAAAAGTTGATTTTGTTATCTCTTCTTTGTAGTGAGCTTTTATGTTGTCCTAGTCCCTAGAAAAGGAGGTAAAAATAAGCAGAACAGAAAATGAGGTGAGTTATAGCCTTGAAATTGCACCGCACTGAAAGTGGCATTTGGACTACCTCTTTGGAGCTCATAGTTGGATGTGCTGATTTAAAGGTGTAATTTGCAGTTGATACAGTTTTATTGAAAACAGCTAAAATGTTTAGGGAAGTAGGACCAAAGGCAGGGGGAGGGATATTAATGTATAAAAGCTTAAGGGCTGTCAAAATAACCTGACAGTGATCTGATACTTAGACGGAAATGATATGGTCATTCAAAGAAAGTTTATAGCTGAAGAGCAGCTAAATTTGCCTTTTTTTTTTTTAAAGAAAGGAATGAAGGAAGTTTTAAGGTAAGTATTACTTATTCATTAGTTTCTGCTGCCAGACTTCTGCATGCCAAAAGAATAAGCTTTAAGCAGCTGATGGTACAAAGACCGTGGCAGTTATTTTTTTTTTAATTGCTGTATTTCTTTGAGATTAGCCGATTGGTAACAATAGAAAATTAGTAAGGCTGAAAGATAGAGGAGTAGTCATTATATATTGGGCAATGAAATAGCCATTTGGAAGGGTTGGTGTTTAAAAAACGAGAGAATTATAATGCCCAGGAAGGTGTTTCCAAGGAAACAGTCATGACTTAAAACACTACTACCAGCCCTAATGTTTTCCTTAGTTGTTGAGTTGGGTTTAATGTATTGAGTAAAGTTGTTGTTTGCTGAGAGGATCTTTCCAGATGTGTGCATAAGAATATAGACAGGAAAGAATTAGGTGTTCCTGGAAAATGGAAGGATGGGGATAAACCGTATTATGCAGTGCAAGACTCAGCAAAGTAATGATGCAGGCGAAATGGACCATGGACATTCTGAGTATTTATTTGCTTTTGGTGAACTCCTCCACTTCCATTTCCACTGGTACACATAGTATACTAATGTCTACTAAAATAATAGCTAATACAATCATGTTCCCCTAATTGGTGAGATAAACTTCAATGTGTTCTTTCCTTGGGATATTGTAAACATAGGAACAGAGTATTTATCTGAAACAACTGAAACAACTGAAGGCCTTCTGCCTTCATGGCCCCCTGACTCTGTTTTAAAACCCCTTGACATAAGTGACTCCATTTTATTTCACCTTTCATAATCTAAACTTGGAAAGCAGAATTTAGAATAAAACAAACCAGTTGATGTGTTTAGGGAACAGTTTGTTAACATAAAAAAGGTATTTCAGAAGAGAAAATAATGGATAACTTTATATTAAAAGTAAAGGCTGCTTTTTACTGAAAGATACCATAAAGAAAATCAAAAGATAAGCCACAAACTGAAAGATAGGCGATGCATATAATTTATAAGAGATTAGTATTCAGAGTATATAAAGATCTCTTAGAAATCCTTATAACAACTAACAGCTCAGTGGAGAAGTGGACAGAAGATAAGAACAGGCAGTCTTCATTCAGAAAAGTGAATGGCTGATAACTTCTGAGCAAATGGCTCTGACATTCCCCTTGCTTTCCCTAAACTTGAGACAGGCTTATTCCTGACTATAGGCCCCTGACCTCCCTTTTCTTAGAGCATTTAACTAAGAAAACTTTTTATGGTAAATTCTTCATGTGTGCCTTTCAGATGTAAATCTTTTTAAAAACGTTTTGTGTCAGTTTTATAAACTAAAGATGTCTTTACCAAGGACCTGGGAGTTATCCCTTTGTAATGTAATCAAGGGAGATAGCACCTGGCCCCATTTTCCCTCTCTACAAGAGGGAAAGCACAGGTGGCCTCCTCCAAGAAACAGTTACAAACTGAGGAATAACAGAATGTGCTAGATACATCCCATCGATACACCTCCTAAGGTCCTCCAGTACTCACCCACTAGCTCACGCCAGCTTTGAAAAATTGTCCTGTGTTTTATTTCAGTAGATTGGAGTTCGTATTGCACTTTGGTCTCTGTCATTGCAATAGCCTTGCATGAAGTCTCAGCTTTCTAAGTTTGATACTTCTAATCAGCAAAATACAAAATTAAAAGGACCCATACACAAGCCATTTCACAGGCACCAGAAAGTCTGTTCGTTAGAACAGAGAACAATAGGAGCTCTTGGGCAATCCTGGTGTAAATATAAATTAGCACAATCCTCTTGGGGTACAATTTGGCAATCTTAATAAAGATTGTGTCTTAATAAAATGTGTCTCTCCTCTGATCTGGTAACTCCATTTCTACATGTATACCTGAAGAAAAACTCTACCTGAGGTGACATGGAGATAGATAGAATAATACTAGGAGCAGCTATGTTTGTAATAAAAAAAAAATACTTGGAGATAAACCTAATTATCATTGGAAGAATAAATACAAAGTTACGTATAACTGTAAAATAGAATATTATAAAATAGTGCATAAAGGTCACAAATGCATAGTTGAACCAAATGAAACTGAAGAATATATACAACAGCACATGAAAATAACATTTAAAAACATAACAAGCATCTTAAATTGCCTAGAGATGTAGACATAATACCATGAATTTCTGTTTTTTTTTGCTACATGATAAAATTGAATTTCGTTAAGTGATATCTTTAGATAAGTTTGGAAAGGGGGGAGGGTGATTGATCAGGAGCACAAACAATTCTATATAAGATGACAGTGTTTTCTTTTTGAGCTGAATAACAAACACAGAGGAAAAAATATTCTTGATACACTTAACATCTAAAGTTTGAAAAAAAAAGCAAAAAGTAATTTTGGTAGAGTTTGGTGCTTGTTCTTTGTGTCAACATCCAGGTATCACTTGAACTTTTTACTGTGTCCTTGAGCTAGAAAACAGCAGTCAAGGTTGAGCTGCTGATAGGCTATAACTCCAATCCCACCCCTGCCTCTGGAACATAGTGTGATCTGAGTCATCAAAGTACTTTCTGGACATAAAAGCCTCCTTTGGGGAGAGGGGGCAAATGAAAATACTTGGCACACAAGTCTTGGGAATAACATTTGGTACTGTGAGCCTATTAGGCCTCTTACAGCTCAAAGGCAGGATGGTCAGCCACCATCACACTGAAGGTCCCAAGGGACTATGATTGAAATAAGAAGGGATACAGGGGTCTCAGGTTGGAGATAGTGTCCTTGTATGATTTCTATGCTGCCTTATTCCTCTTCACCTGGTCCAAGGAACTACTTTTCCTGCAAATTAGGAACTTTGTGCAACATAGGTGGACTTCGACAGAACTTCTAATGACGTCTCTGGCCACAAGGGGCACTTGAGAAAAAGCCTGATTGGAGGCTGGAGGTGGTGGTGTCAGGAAATGTTACTGCTGTTGTCTATTCACTGCTAAAAAATGCAAACAAACCATGGACAGGAATTGGGGATGACAAGTGAGGCATGGCATCATTATCTAGTTGGTAAACCTATCAGAAAATGCTTTCAGATACGTAAGAAGACCCTAAAATAAGGATCCTCACTTCAGGACAGCCATATAAGTTACAAGGAGAAAGAAGCAATGTTGTCTCAGCGCTCTGTAGTTGGTGTTGTATTTTCCTTTACAATTGTCTTACAAAATGGTTTTGGATTATCAAAAGAAACTTAATGGTTTTTCCAAGTGTTGCTTCATCTACTCAACATTTAACTGACTTGAGCAAAACAGCAAATACTGAACTGAAATGAGATAGGCAACTTAGTATGGAGTTTTGTGGATATAGTAGGCAAATGTTGAAGTGGTACTGATAACTGGACAGGTGGTCCCATGACAGAAGAGTGATATACGGATGGTAATGGGTCTTGTTGCACTGCACCTGAGATGATTGTCACAGAAGAAGTTACAGAAATAGGTTTATTTTCAAAGATCATCTGAGTCAGCTCTGTGTCACTGATAGAAGAACTAAAATTAAAATCATGTGATTAGGGGGTTGGGAATGTAAGTCTCCTCCCCTAACCTTCAGGTAGGGCAGAGGGCTGGAGGTGGCATTAATCACCAATGGCCAGTGATTAAGTCAATCATAGCAGTGTAATGAAGCCTCCATAAAATCCCTAAAGGACAGAGTTTAGAGAGCTACCAGGTTGGTGAACACATGGATATTTAAGAGTTGTGTGCTTCTAGAGGCCAGGGAAGCTCAACATCCCTTCCCACATACTTGCCCTATGCATCTCTTCCATCTGACTGTCCCTGAGTTAAATCCTTTTATAAGAAAGTAGTGATCTGGTAAGTAAAATCTTGAGTTGTGTGAGCTGCTCTGGAAAACGAAACTAAAGAGGGGGTGGTGGTAATCTCTGATTGAGTCGGTCAGGAGGACGGGTAACAACCTGGACTTGAGACTAGTGTCTCTATTACAAGGAAGGGGTCAGGGAAACCTCCAATGTGTAGCCTATAGAGCTTGTTCATCTTGCATAACTGAAACTTCACACCCATTGTTCAATAGCTCCCCATTTTCCTGCTCTCTCTAACCCCCGATAACCACCATTTTACACTCATGGTGATTTTGACTAATACAGATATTGCACATCAGTGGAATGATGTAACATTTGTTCTTCTGTAATTGGCTTAACATACTTAGAACTTAAAGTCCTAAACTACATTATGGTAAATTCCTGAAAAAATTCTTTTTTATTGTATGGGTATAAGCATAAATAAACCAGAAAAAGGAGTTTGGTGTGACCAGAAATACTCAGGAAAAACTAAGAAAAAAGACAAGGTACTGAATAATATGGGGTATGTGATTCTGTTTGAGTTTTCTTTCTTTTTTTTTTTTTTTTAAAGAAAATGTAATAAATCTTAATAGGTAAATACTTGAGCAAGGAGAAAGTGTGCAAAGACACATTGTATTATTACTGTTCGGTACTTAAAATTTTGGGTTAGATCAGAGAAGAGGATTAGAATTTTATTTTGTCTTTATGATGTTTCACTGGTCGTAATACTGATGTGCTGAGAATTACAAAGTAAAAAGCCTTACAAATGCTAAACGATATAATGGACATAAAGCTGTTGGCACTGTGCTTCGTAGATTGTTTGCCTACATTCTGTTCTTTGTCCTTTGAAATTTGCTGCTCCTTTCTTGTATCTTTTCATTCCATACCAGGGTTTACAAACTTTGGAGGTATGTAAAGGTAGATCTTACTTACATGGGGATTAGGGGTCCTTAAACAGCCCCAGGTCTGAAGTTTGAGTTTTGACTCTTGGTTATGGTATGTGTGTATATATTGTCAATTCAAGAATCCACGCTGCAGATGATTGTGTGACTACTATATCCTACATAGTCTAAGACTGGGAGTACAATAGAGGAATAAGCAAGGCCCACTTCCTGCCTTTATGGAGGTTACATTCTGGTGGATGTACCCGAAGGGACAGGAGTAGTTGGAAACAGTGACCTTCAAGTTACTATTTAAAAGGAAACCTGGGCTAACAACTTCAGTTGTGAAAATAAAACAAAATCATTTAGCAGAGCCTTTTATGCTAAGAAAGGATAAGATGCCCCAACTTAAACATTTTTCTCATATTAATTGATAATGAAGCACAAGTATCCCTCAATCATACCAAGGGGTTTAGTGCTTGGGTTTAGTTTGGTGAGAATGAACTGTTGTATCATTGACAATAAATGGCAACCATCATTAGTCAACTTGAACACTTAATAGCAGCTTGAAACATCATGAACTCTGCATACGGGGTTTCTGCTTCAGCTGAGCAATAGGCAGTATAGCATATGTGGTCTCTTTGGGACTCTCAGAACTTGCAAAGGAAGTCAGTTACTTTACAAAATCTCCCCTTTGCTTGCAAATGTGTTGCACAGCAAGAACTTCTTCCAGCACCATGTTAGAACTTCTTCTGCTTCAGCAGATGTCTATAGTCCTAAAATAAATTTGCCCCCCATTCAGTGATTCTATTAAAAGTCCCTGTGGCCACACATAATAGTAATCTCCAAATTACTAGAAACATCTGAGGCAAATCTGGTACAATATGCAAATTGGGAACATGAGGAGATGTTAATCTCAAATATCTGAAGTTACCCTGCTATCTCAGAGGACTGGAGAAAATAGCCATTTGGGGAGATAAGCAAAACTGTAGCCCAGAGAAAGGAGATTGCAGTATGAGTTGGTCCAATGTAGTATATTTAAAAAGGCAGGATGGGAATCCTATCTGCTTGGTGTAAGTAAGCCATTCAGAAAGTATGGAAGCTAGCTGCTCAGATAGTATGATTTAAAAATCATTAGAGCCCTCATTTAAATCTTTCCTACTGCCTGTTTGTTTCCTTTTTGGTCTCTAGAAGTTCTGGATTGAAAAGAAAAAAAAATCTGTCAGGAAAAACAGTGAAAGATGTTGAAATGTGCAAAGAAAGATTAGTGGGTGTCTTGCCTAGCTCATTCATCTGAGTTATTGTTGTCTTTTGTTGTTTTGAGTTATTTTACGACTCAAATTGTAGCAAACTGATAATACTGCAAATAATCCTTGTCCATAGAATTGCAGATTTTGTCCAGTGAGATGCAAATTATTTTTTTTTCTTGGGGAAAAAATAATTTTGTATTATTTACAAATTTATTTCAAAGTTCTTGATTCTCTATTTTTTTTTGTTCCTTGGAGTTCCTTTTGGATTTATTACAGCATCTTACCAGTCCCCTCATTAAATTAAAAATCTACAATACATGATTTAATTTTAATTTTACTTTTAATTTCAGTTTAGTTAACATACAGTGTTAGAATAGTTTCTAGAGTACAACATTTCCATACATTATTCAGTGCTCATCACGGTAAGTGTACTCTTAATCCCCCTCACCTATTTCACCCACCCCTCCCCACCAAATGTCTTCCCTCTGGTAACCATCACTTTGTTCTCTAGTTAAGTCTCTTTTTTGGTTTGTCTCTTTTCCTTTGTTTTGTTTCTTACATTTCAAATATAAGTAAAATCCTATGGTATTTATTTTTCTTGGACTGGATTATTTCGCTGAGCTTTATAGTCTCTAGATTGATTCATATTATTGCTAATGGCAAGATTTCGTTCTTTTTTTCATGGCTGAATGATATTCCTCTGCGTGTGACATCTTCATTGTGCATTCACCTATGAATGCACACTTGGGCTCCTTACTTAATTTGGCCATTGTAAATAATGTTGCAATAAACATAGGGGTACATATATCTCTTCAAATTAATGTTTTCATATTCTTGGGATAAATACCCAGTAACACAATGACAGGATCATAGGGTAGTTCCATTAATGTTTTGAAGAATCTCTATACTGTCTTCCACATTGGCTTCACCAGTTTACATTCCCATCAGTAGTATAGCGGGGGTTCCATTTTCTTCACATCCCTGCTGACACTTGGTGCTTCTGGAGTTGTAAATTTAGCCATTCATATAGATGTGAGTGATACAGTATTGTGGTTCTGATTTGCATTTCCATGATACGTGATGTTGAATATCTTTTCATGTGCCTGTTGGCCATCTGTATGTTTTCTTTAGAAAAATGTCCATTTATGTCTTCTGCCCATTTTTAATCGGATTAATGGGGTTTTTTTAGTGTTGAGTTGTAAAAGTTATTTATATATTGTGCTTACTAACCCCTTATTGGATAAATAACTCGGAAATATTCAGCAGGTTCCCTTTTCATTTTGTTGATGATTTCCTTTTCTTGCAAAAGTCTTTCATTTTGGTGTAGTCCCAATATTTAATTTTTGCTTTAGTTTCCCATGCCTGTGGACACCTATCCATAAATACATTCAGGCCAATGTCCAATGATGTAATTTTATCATTATTTTGCCAAATCACTTGGCCAACAAATACTCTGGGAAAGGGACTTTTGAGAAATCCTGTTTCAAGGAGAATTGCTGTGGGAGTGCTAAACCCAGCCTGGTTCTGGAAGGTAGAGAAAGTACAAAATAGAAAACGAAGGCAAGGAAAGGAAATAGAAAATGAAGGAAACGAAGGAAAGGAATAGAAACGAAGGAAAGGAAACGAAGGAAAGGAAAGGAGCTAAAATACACTTTACCTTTTTGGAATTTGTTAGTATTTGCCTTGATCAGTGGCCCCAAATGATATGCCCAGCTCTTTGACACTTCTGTGGTCAGAGAAATGTGTGTGCTCTTTAGCACATATGTTGTGCCTAGTCTCCTGATGACTTTTTTTAGTGCTTCCAGAAGCACTGAACCCACACCCAAAGTTTAGATTAATTTAGAACATACCTCTCTAAAGCTCACAACCAACAATTAGGGCAGGTATGGGTACTTGGAAGTGTAAGGAAGTCTGATGTGTAGTGGTTTGCAAGCTCTCAGGGAGAGACCAAAGAAATAGGGAGAGTACCCCAGATTGGTAGGTGGCAGGTTTAATAAGCAAGAGAACCTAATTAGGAGGTTTGTCTTGGGCACTTGGAAGATGAATAGATCTTTCCGCCCACCTACCAGAATCTTAAAAGTTGATGTAGAGGCCCTACCTGGGTTTGGGTACTTCTAGTCCAGATGGTTTCAACAAGACCTTACTCTCTCAAAGCTATGTCTTGGAACAGCTCCCACTGTGGGAAGGGTAGGCAGAACGTATATCCCAAGGGCAGGGGAAAGGGTCAGGAGACCTTAGTTGTCTGGGGTCCAGCTCTTGGGTAAACCAGCAGTCCTATCCTCTCAATTACCTCTTTGTGCTATGGCCACCCTCTAATTGGTGGTTCTACCTTTTATTTATAGAAGTCATGATTCGAAGTTGAATTGTCTATGCACAGCAAGTAAGCCAATTATAATTATTTGGAATATTAAGCTCAGGTAGTTTATGTACACATATACACAGGCTCACACACAGAGAAAATAGTTATTAGAAAAAGAAGAGAGGTAATAATATGTATGGCAGTGTGTTGTGATCCAGCAGTCCAGGAGACCAGCTGCTGTCATTTACCTGGATTGATCTGAAGTTGGATGTTAAGCAATGGTACAGTTGGGTTTTGCCCTTTTTCTAGGCAGAGCCTCCAGCAGCAGATGCAAGTCAGAATGAAACCTTGCAGCAAAATGGGAAATGCTGTAAGATAACTGAAATCCACCAATATGTTTTTTTTGTCCATTGAAAGGGTGGAGGTCAGCCCTTACTGGACTCTCCAGTCTTGTGTCTAAACTTAAGCAAGATCAGATGGAACAACTGTTATTTTTGGGTAATTCTAAATACATTGGGGTGTGGAATGTAAAACATCTCTTCCTTGACAGCTGGTCTCTTGTCACAACTGTTAAAACATCTATTACAAAGACTGATATGTCTCTTAGCCTAAGTGACTCCATTTTGTGGAACAACCATTTTAAGGTGAGTCATAGGAATCAATGAAACTTATTGTACAACACTCCTACAGTGTGGTTGGTGAAAAGGAAGAGTTGTGTCTTCTGTTTCTTGAGTATCTGGAAGGTTTCCAGATTCATTGGGTCATCATACATTTTCAACAGGATTGTGTACCTAGAATTTCTGGGGTTGTGTTGGAGGCTAGAGATCAAGGGACACCAGCTCAGGGAGTGCTATTTTCATGAGCACCAAAAGGGGCTTCTCTAGGCTCTGATTTCATGGTCATGCTATGAGTCTTTAGTAGCCGTATAGGCCTCCTGCAGATTTCCTGTCCCCAAACAAAATAATACCCTGAGAGATTTCTCACTTTCTGATACTTTTCTATGACCCTGGATTGGGCCAAGAACACAGAAATATAACTGGATAGCTATAAAGTAATTTTTACTTGCTGATTTTTCTGGTTTAGAACCAGAAATGTATCTTGTGAATCAGAAACACAGTTCTCTTCTACACTTCATTGTTTATGTAAATGGAGGTTTGTGTATCACCATTGATCCCTTCTGTGTACAGCCTTGAATTATCTCTACAAAAGATAATTGCATAGCAGTGATTAGTGCTGGAACCTTAGCAGAAGTCTCCTGGAGAATTAGTGGATTTCATTAATCTCTGGGCACCAACAGCAGAAAGCTGATGCATTGAGCCCCTGGGTGGGAGCCCCTGAATGCAGCTCTAGCAGCTGCAGAATTGTTGAAGGCTTGATTCGGATAGTGCTTGAAGAATTACCCTCCCTTTGCCTCAGCTTCTAGGTTTCCCCTTTAAATTCAGGAGGACACTCCATCTCAAATGTTCATACAGAATCTTGGGAGAAAGCATAACATTTTGGGCTCTGATTTTTCTGAGAGTCATTTTCTTTGAAAATTTTTCAAATGATTAGAAAAATATAAAATGTGCTAGCCATAACTCATGTTTATTTAAAATATTCTGGAGGAGCGGGATGCCTGGGTGGCTCAGTCAGTTGAGCATCCGACTTCGGCTCCGGTCATGATCTCACGGGTTCCTGAGTTGGAGCTCTGTGTTGGGCTCTGTGCTGGCAGCTCAGAGCCTGGCGTCTGCTTCAGATTCTGTGTCTTCTCTCTTTGACCCTCCCCCGTTTGCACTCTGTCTCTCTTTGAAAAACAAATTAAAAAACAAATACTCTGGAGGGGTGCTTGGGTGACTCAGTAGGTTAAGCCTGTGATTTTGGCTCAGGTCATGATCGCATGATTTATGAGTTCAAGCCCAACATCAGGCTCTGCTGACAACTGGGAGCCTGCTTGGGATTCTCTCTCTACATCTCTGCTCCTCCCCCTGCTTGGTCACATGTGCTTTCTCTCCTTCAGAATAAATGAATACAAATGTTAAAAATTAAAAGTAATATTCTGGAAAAAGCTGAAAAAAATCACTGATTAATCCCATTATACAGAAGTAGCCAGTAAAAATACTGTTATTCTAGTCTTACCTACATGCACACATGCATTTTATATTTATATTTCTTAATTATAATGAGTATATTGCATTTTTGCATGCTATTTTTTTTAACTTGAATTATCATCAGAATTTCACCAGATGTTACCTATTGTTCAGAAGTATAGTTTTTTGTGCTGAGTAATACTTAATTATCTTGACCTAGTACAATTTAATAAATTCACTATGTTTATAAATCTTTGCTTTTGTAATTGATAATCCAATTAACACTCTGAAATATAGCTTTGATCAAATCTATGATTGCCTTAGGATAAATGCTTCATGTGGAATTACTGTGTCAAAGCTCCTGTGTCTATTTCATCCCCTTAACAGGTTGGGCCAAATTCTACTCTCAATAACACTGTATGAAAAAGCCTATTTGACTGATACTAACGTTATTATAACCTGACTGTATGAATATGAGATCAGTATTAAAAGAACTTGAAGCAGAAAGAGAGGGCTTAGATGAGTTGATAGCCCATTTTCTCCCTGATGTGGCTCCAGCCCCTGGAAGGAAACATAAATGTCCTGTTCTTTGTGGAATGTCCCCTGGCAAGAGAGGGCTTTGATGAGTTGATTGCCCCTTTTCTCCCTGATGTGGCTCCAGTCCCTGGAAGGAAACATAAATGTCCTGCTCTTTGTAGAATGTCCCCTGGCAAAGAGCCAACTAATTCTGGAAGGCATCTGGCAAATGGCAGGCTGTGGGCACAGGGACATACTGTCTGTGGATGCCTAGACCTGCTCACTCTCTGGCCAGACCTGGGGGATTTGGATAAGCACCAGTCTATCCCTGCACTCCTGCTTAAGTGTGGCTAAGGCCAGCTTCCCATTGGCAGATGCTCTGGTATTCAATGGGCTTCAGATCATCACCTTCATACTCACTGAGGTGTGGTGAGCCTTTAGAAAGGCAGGAAGGGTGAAGAGCAGACACTCAAGCAGCAGGATTAGCCAGTGGACTTAAGAGGGCTCGGGGTTAATGGGACACATGATTTTCTGTGTCTCCTTGATACTAGTTTTTAGATGTGAAACTTGGGATATGCATTTGTCACATCCACTTTGATTCTGAGGCTTTTGGGAGTGAAATTTCATAGCTTACTGCTGTATATATTTAGGTATTGGTAATTGGTGTCACTTCTATGTTACATTTACTTGGTGCAAATGCCTAAGTAAGCACAAAACCTGGTACAATACTAAGCAGTTAGTCAGCAGAAATCCATGAAAATCTTGTTTGGCACATTTGATAAGATGTGTTTTTCTGCATTATTTTATTAGGGATTTTTTTATAGGTCACTGTTTTGACAAGCTACTGGTGCATGGTAATTTGCCAGAAAAGTTTACCTTATAATTGAAATGTTCCGCAGAGAGAATTTTTTTAAACGTGTGTATGTGTGCATCTTTTTAAATAAAAGCTGTTAGCCTCCATTTCTTTCTTTTTTTTAACATTTATTTATTTTTGAGACAGAGACAGAGCATGAACGGGGGAGGGTCAGAGAGAGGGAGACACAGAATCCGAAACAGGCTCCAGGCGGTCAGCACAGAGCCCGACGCGGGGCTCGAACTCACGGACTGCTAGATCGTGATCTGAGCCGAAGTCGGCCGCTCAACCGACTGAACCACCCAGGCGCCCCTCTTAGCCTCCATTTCTTAAGATTCCTGAGTACCAACATAAATTTTATGTTTATTTAGGAAACTTACTTGATTGTGTGCAAATACAGGCATAATTTATTTCGTGATTTAGCAAATGACCCACTAAGAAACTGCTGTATGTTTTGCAAATTTGTTAAAATCAAAATCATTTCTAAACACAGCAGTAGCTTTTGTTTCTCTCCTTTTCTTCCCTTTCTCACCATTTTTCAATCCTTTCTTCACTTTGCACTGACAACAAAATCATGATTTTAGGTCAATTTAATATAAACCAAAGAGGACAAAACAGGTCTGTTGTTTTTTTCTCTTAAATATACTTCAAAGACATTGCCTAATGAAATTGGAAGCAAAAACTGAAACTTGATTCATCTTTTTTTATCTCTAACATAACAGAATTGCTAGTTTCCAACAAGTTGAAAAATCAGGGATAAAAAATAGTGCATAACGAAATAAAGAATCAAAGAATATTTGAGTGGCTGTATGATTTACCCACAGATTCTTATTTTACAGATGTGATAACTAAGTTCTATTCCTTGGAGATTTTTTGCATATAAGATCAAAGACTGCTTTTTACTGCACAAAATCAATGCCACAGATTTGTTTGACTCTCAAGAATTCTCTATGAAGGTCTTTGAGTATTTGCATGATGAAGTTGAATGCGGTGCTTTTAAGTGTCTTCCGTGTCTTTGGACTGTCATTAGCAAGCTTAGTTTTATGCATTTAAAACCTTGAGCATTTGTTCTGCAACTGTTCTGGGATGGAAATGCAGTGTACACAAAGTGACATTTGTTAGAAAAAAAACTACAGTTTTAAGTATGTATAAGTACAGTACAGTTAGAGAAAGGTTTAAAAAGACATTCTTGACCTAACACAAATGATACCAGTTGCTCAAATGCTTGCAACAGATTTTAGAGACCAGGCACTAATATCCCTTAGGGCTCCTCTGAAACAGAAGCTTTATAGATGGGCTTTCTGTGACAGAATCTAGAAATTGGTTTTTTTCCTCCCTCTGTAATCCAGACCTAGCAGAGAGAAAGTGATGGATCCACTTAGGAGAAGTACTTTTATAGAAAAGTTGGACCTTTTATCAAATAACTACAGGTACATCAATCCACTGGAGTATACATTTTCCTGATAAAAACATGACTTATGAAGAAAGGAGCTGAATAATCACAGACATATGAGTATATTTTATTCCCTATAATTTTGGTTTAAAAAAATTAACACGTTCATTATATAGCTGTTTTTTATTATAAGACCTTTATTTTTTTCAAAAAAATGTTTATTTTGAGAGAGAGAGAGAGATGAAGAGAGCAGGGAAGGGAGAGAGAGAGAGAGAGAGAGAGAGAGAGAGAGAGAATTCCAAGCAGGCTATGTACTGTCAACATTGAGCCCAAATGTGGGGCTTGAACCCACGAACCGTAAGATCATGACCTGAGTCGAAATCAAGAGTCGGATGCTTAACCAACTTAGCAACCCAAGTATCCCTATAACATCTTTCAGTACATCATGTAAAGTTGATGAGTTAAAAATGGTTAAAGAAAGTCTATGATAACTGATCATTAAACAACTATGGAGAAGCAATGAGTTGAAGGAAACAATTTGAGAGTGTGAAGTACTAGGAGCCTATTGGAAGCCACATTCAAGTGCTGAGGGAGGTAGATGTTGGCTTTATAAGTTCTCTGAGTGAGTCTACTAATGAGAAATATTTAAAAACATCTACCTTCTGTACCTGGCCATCACCTTTCTTTTTTTCCCTGCCAGTCAATGGACAGAAAAATGTGGGTGCTTCTTAGAACTCGGGAAATGAGGAAATAAACTACATAATTTCAAAATGTTTAGAATGTCAAACTGTGGCTTTTTCTAATATCTAAGAAAAAGCAAAGAACTGCTAAGAATTAGGGACAAATTGTTCAGGAGAGTTTTTTGTTTTTGTTTTTTAAATACAGCAAGGGCTTAATGCTCTGCATTTTTCTATGAAGGTGTCTGAATGTAAGATAACTGTTAAAGTATTGTGAAGAAACTCTATGTTGGGAGAAATAATTTTAAATGTGCAATAATTGTGCTCATTAAAAGTAAGAAATGTATACAAATACATTCAGATTTTCATATTTTAATACTTTTTACATGTGTATCAACTTTGGCAAGATTGTAGGAAGATTCATGCCAATTGGTCAGTTAATCTCACCTGATTTAAGACAAAGGCCATATCTTAGCTAATTGTTACAGGGACAGTGACTCTGCCCAGCTTGTTTCTCTTCCACATCCCACCCTTCCATAGTGCCATCTTCCTTTCTTTCAGGAATTGGTCAGCCCTGTTCCAATTGTTCCAATATTAAATCTGTATCTTCCTTCCCCTTAGACCATGAATTCTTAGAATGTGACCTCAGAGCGGTAAGCCACCATGCTGTCTGAGGAAAGGAGACTAGGGCATAGAGAAGCTGAGGGGAGATGGGAAGCCCTAATGGTCTTAGAGTCTTCAGATTCAACTGATCTTGAAGCTAACATTATTTGTGTCCTTGAGACTTGAATAGATAGACCATCATGCTTAAGCTATAGGTTAAATCTTCACAAAGAGAATTCTGATTAATACCCAGTGATCACTTACTCAATTGGCATAATGAGCAATTGAGAAGACATAACAACCTTAAATTAGAACAAGCTGATGGTAAAAGTTTGTGGGAAAAAGTATAATAAATTTCACATGGAATCTTTCAGCGTTGGAAGAGGGAACAAGTGCTTATTTCAGACTAACTCAGTTCTATGAACTCTTTGTTGTAAATAGATAAGTTTTGGGAAATGTGATTAGAAAATGGGCATTTGAATCCATGCAATAAATGAGCTCTATTTTAAATGAGTGGCTGGACTAGCCAAAGGAGCAGAAGAGCAACGAACAACATGTGTGCTTTCAAGTGGATAAGAACGTTTTTTTTTCTTTTAAATGTTTTTTGTTGAGAGATACAGAGTGTTAGCAGGGGAGGGGCAAAGAGAGAGGGAGACAGAATCTGAAGCAGGCTCCAGGTTCTGAGGTGTTAGCACAGAGCCCAATGCAGCGCTTGAACTCACAAACTGTGAGCTACTGATCTGACCCGAAGTTGCCACTTAACCAGCTACGCCACGCAGGGGCCCCAAGAACTGTTTAAGGAAATACACCAGTAATTTTCAACCTCTTGCTCTTGATTTGTTTCATTAGTGTTTTAAAGAACAGGTTGAGACACCTCAACTTCACCTTATTGTCTTTTTGTAAAAAGATTTTTTGTATGGCTAATATTCAGATAAAATTTTAACCAAAGCATGGGGATAGATTAGATCAATGGTAGAAAGGATGGAGTTTTCAACAATAATAATTAATACCTGAGACCTATTTCCAATATTTTATGAGACGATTTTTTTTATTAAAAATTTTTTTAAGTTTATTATTTTGAGAGAGCGAGCAGGGGAGGGGCAGAGAGAGAGAATCCCAAACAGGCTCCACACGGTCAGCATGGAGCCCAATGTGGGGCTTGACCTCACAAACCATGAGATCATGACCTGAGCTGAAACCAAGAGTCAAATGCTTAACCGACTGAGCCACTGGGCACCCCAAGATAAATTGTTCTTATTAATCTTGGCATTTAAAACCATTCACCGGGCTTGCCCACTGATGGACTTCTTTTTGCACGTCTGGGTTATGATGGATAGTCTTATACTTGATAACCCAGGGTAGCCAATTATCCTGAAATCCTTTGCCTGACATCAGCCTGAAGAACTCCTTGCCTGCTGCTTTGTACTCATGTCTAACAAACCTGTTCTTCTTGCCTTCATTAGAAGGGTATTTTGATGAGCTCTCTCCTGGGGTCACTTACCAGGCTGCTGGCCTAAGGATGCAAGCCTATGCAGGTAGTAATGACAGAAAATTGGCTAGAGAAAATTGAGTTTGTCATAAGTGCAGAGAATCAGTAGGATTTAGAAATGCTCAGTAGACATGGTAACATGATGGGGTGTTTGGTGGGCAGTGGCCTTGAACATCAGGGAAATTGTGTGGGTAGAGTCTAGCCTAAGGGTGGAGGTATTGGCTGCCAGAGAAAGGGATTTGGACATTGAAGTTTGGTTAATGTGTAACAAGTAGAGGGCCATTGAGCAGCCGGTGCAGAGCATGAAGGAAGCCAGCTAGTAAAAACAGGGAAGTTGAACAGAGGTAGATTGTTCGTGTGGGTGGTTAGTGTCACTTAACCTATCAACTAACTTCTTGAATATTTAAAAGCAATAGCTTGAAGTAATGAGTGAACAAGACTTGGACCTTGTCTGGCAGTAATTCAATGATTTTGTTGCCAACCTTCCTTTGACATGTTAGTATTTGACATGTTTGGATGACACCTTCAGTAGGATAGATAGTATTAAGCAAACCTCTTAAATCTTTTAATTTTCAAATTGTTTTTGGTCCCTATGGTCAAATACTGTTCACTTCTCTGGCCTAACCTGTGACATATTCAGGCCAAAATGTATTAGCAAGAAACTGCTTTCTCGGAGCTATGAAAACTTTAATGGTGCTAGCTAGGAGAAGCTGGTAGATCTACTCCAGTTAGGGGTCACTGATGTGGTACAGAGAACACATAGAACATAGTGTTTCTCAAAGTGTGAGCTTCCCACTGCCTACATAAAAATCACCTGTTTGTTTCTAAAAATGCATGTTTCTGGGCTTCAATCCATAAAAGGCTTTATGTGTAGATGGGAATTTTTCTTAACAGTATCTGCAGATAAATATAACCTTATAGTTTGAGAATCTTTGATTTGGAAAATAAATCAATTCTCTATAAAAAAGACTATTAAAATAATACATGTTACCATTCATGTTGATTCTGCCTACTATAAAAAACCTAGAATAAGAATAGTTTAATTCGTAACTTAGGGGTATGTAAACTTGGAACGGCTTTCTACATTAAATTGTGCTTCCCCATGCATCACCTACTTGAAGATTTTCAGGCATAGAATTTTATTAGAATTCCAATGAGCTTGGACCAGTAATTCAGAGGCTGATATGTTCAGCTAGCTGAATCTATTTCTGCTATTGGTTAATATTTGAGCTTCTGAATATTCCCCATCTTGTAGCTGGTGACACCATGAGTGTTTGCATTTGGCCTTTATTTCCCAAAAAAGTCTTCTTCATACAAACTCAAATTGTGGAGGGGGTGGGAACATGGTGACAGTGTCAGTCCCTGCAGACAGGTGTATATTTTCTCTTTTGAAATTACTGCATTTACATGAATGGGCTACCTTTAGCTCCAGACCTATTTTTATTGTGTTAAAGCTCATGAAGTACAGAAAAGATCTGCATTGACTTTGCTTTTATCTCTCCTCATTTTATTAAAGGACATTGTTCTTCCTTGAAGTATCCTAGGAAAAAGATTACTCCAGCATTTCTCCAGACTCTTCACTTAACTTCCTGATTCATGGTTATTTACAGTACTTATCTTTAAATTATAAAGACAATTTCCAATGTTTATAGGTTGAACCTAAAGGAAAATTCCTGGCCAGAATGGCAGGAGCTACCTGTGTGGTATTTGACCTGGGTTTGTCTCAGCCTATTAGAGCTGCTGAGCCTTGCTTGGCATAATTATATATCATCTCCTTTTTAGATGTGTGTAAACATCTGATCTGGGGTAGAAAGTTTTGGCTTCAGTAAAAGGAAATACACCACAGGACTCATTTTTCCTAAGAGCCTAATCTCTGTGCTTGCTTTATGATTTGGGTACTTAGAAGTCCTCCTCTAAGAAGAATCAGCCTAGCAACTCTTCACTTAGCATCAATCAGCAACTTTTATTTGCTTTGATTTAAACAAAGGATTTTGTTTAACTTTAGTAAAGTTGCTAGTAGAAGAATTTTTTCCCCCAGTATGTTACTCAATGAGAGCTGTGCTAGGAGTAAGCTCTCTTCCAATGAAGAAGGTGATAGATGTCTTGTTCTTTCTCACTTAAAGTAATCCTGCATGGTTTTTCACCTTAAAAAGCTTACTTTGTGGGGATGCCTGGGTGGCTCAGTCAGTTTACCGTCCAACTTTGGCTCAGGTTGTGAGCTCACAGACTGTGAGTTTGAGCCCTGTGTCAGGCTCTGTGCTGACAGCTCAGAACCTGGAGCCTGCTTTGGATTCTGTGTCTCCCTCTCTTTCTGCTCTTCCCCAGCTTGTATAATGTTTCTATCTGAAAAAAATAAACAAAAAAAAATAAAAAACCAAAAAAACCTAAAAATACTTACTTTGTGGGAAAGGAGGATGCCCTGTATCTACCTTTATAGTTCCAGGGACCTTAGCAATAGTGCATACTAAATGTCTCTCACACAGAAAACCATAAGGACAACCTTAAATGTAACTAATTCATAGAGTGATAGAATGGAATTCTTTAATTAAAAACAACAACAACACAAAATCAGCTTCCATAACAGAGACTCGTACAAATTCTAAAAAATGTTTGTGTGCCCACATAACCTTCTAACTTTGAATATGTCACAAATTTCCTGAGGAAGAAGTAAGGGAGTAGTCATAACAAAAGGCTCTCAGTGAAATTCTTTCACAAGTGCAATTTTAGAAAAGAATCTGGTTATGTTGAATCTTGCCATGAGACTTTTGGTAAAGAGATAAAGTAGAGAACCCTGAACTAATTAGAACATGTCATACACTGATCAGCCTCTAAAGTAAACCTGAACCTCTTGATTGACTTCATTAATGCAGGACTTGAAATGGATTATTGTTTTAGTTTTCTTAATTTTTTCCTCTTACCATGAAATGCAAGGAGATATGACCAGGGTCATGTATTCAGCTTCTTCTCTCCAGCTCAAATAGAATATTCAGAGCAGAGGCAGATTTAGGTCTAATTGGGTTATACCACATTCTAAACAGGGTTCCTCACATTATCTGATGTATCAAGGACTGATTGAATTCCAAGCCTTTAAAAAAAAAATTTAAATGTTTATTTCTGAGAGCACAAGCAGGAGAGTGGGGGCGGGGAGAGAGAGAGAGAGAGAGAGAGAGAGAGAGAGAGAGAGAGAGAGAAAGAGAAGAAGAAGAAGAAGGAGGAGGAGGAGGAGGAGGAGGAGGAGGAGGGAGGGAGGGAGGGAGGATTTGAAGTGGGCTCTGTGCTGATAGCAAAGAGCCTGTTGTAGGGCTAAAACTGACAAACTGTGAGATCATGACCTGATCGGAAGTCAGATGCTTAACTATCTGAGCCACCCAAGTGCCCCTCTAAGCCTCTTATTAGAGGAATCTTGAAACATGTTTTGATCTGGCTAGTTCCAGTCTTGGGTGAATGCGTTAAGATTAAATTCTGGTCACATGGGATTAGAAGAGATCTACTGAGTCCCAGTTAAGTGAACATTAAATCTTCCATAGGAATACCTCCATTGTGCTATTCATCTGAGTTACTTTTTATGTTACTAAAAAGTCTAGCTCATAGTTGGGGGTGCTGTATAGAATATAAGAGGAAGGCAAAGGATGGCTCCTCAACAGATAAATAGTGCTGTATACTTGTGCAGCTGATACCTCATAGGTAGCTTTTTTTTTCTTCCGCTTTGCTCATTGTGCCCGATATTTTTGACATAATGAAAAATTCTAATCCAAAGCTTCTCATGTTTATCTCCATTTGTTAGATAAGGAATCTGAAGCTCTTTGAGTAACTGAGTCACACAGATAGGCAGTGCTAAGATAAAGAACTTAAAGGTATTTGTAGAAAGCCAACAATGTTGCTGTAAGAAAGCAAACCTGTGCTCAGGTCACTTTTCATGGATAGTCAACTGAACCATAGGTATCCTTGGGATAGGAAGCAACTCTGAATATCAGTCAACATATTAGAATGGACATACATTGAACAATGGTGATAGAAGTGTTGCTCTTTTCCATCATGTTAAGAGGAGCCCAAGTAATAATAATGACTAACACGTAAATAGTGTTTACCATGTGCCAGTGTTCTAAGTGCTTTAGACATATTATTTCATTTAATCCTCATAACAATTTTGAGATAGATGATATTGTTACTCTAATTTTACAAGAAACAGAAACAAAAACAATCCTGGATCAGGGAGAGATGGGTTTTTGTTTGTTGTTAACCAAACCATGATTGATAGAGAAGAATCCAATGGGGTCCACTAATGAAGACACTTCACTTTTGGTGAAAATAAGTCCAATTTTCTGAAAAACAAATAAATGAAAAACAAGTGGAACAAAAACATCCTGAGAATGTTACCTAAGAATGAGACACTGAGAAATTGGCTAGTGAATGTTTCAGATACACTCAATGAAGGAGAGAGAAACATGGACCATGGGATAGAGGAGGGCTGCAAGGCTGTGAAAACCACAAAGGCCCCAGGATAGAGCAATGAGACAACTGCAAGTCAGTGAAGAATGACCTAAAGCCCAGGGAAGGAATATATGAGAATCAGTCAGAGAAGGATCTTCTCTGAAAAGTGATTAAGGCAGAACCCATTGGCATTAAGAGGACTAGAGAGCATCTATTTCATGCATCCTAGAAAAAGGCACAGCTTGGAGAGAGACCTGGGAAGGACTGGGAAAACATGAGCATCCTGTATAATCCTTCAGGGATGCTATTCTGATTTTTCCTCGAACAAAATTCTAAACAATTACATTACTATTTAATGAACAGGATAAAGTAGAAAGGGGAAAAAGGGACATTTCCCCCCAGAAATTTTACATGTTCAAGATAGTTTTGACAAGGTATATACATTTTTTTTTAAATTCCTAAAATTGTTTCCTCAACAACGTTTTTTGCCTTTCTTGGTGTTTTTGGGTTATCCATTATCTGTGATGAAGTGCAAGACAATTTAGCTTTTTGGTTTTTTGTTTTTTTTTTAAATATGGCAAAGTTAAGTACAACATAGTCGACAATTTTACCTCTCGAGAGGTATATAGCTCAGTGGCATTAGATGCAATCACATTGTTGTATAACCATAACCACCATTCATTTCCATATAGTCTATCCTTAGCAAGAGAAATCACTTGACTGCTATTGTATCTATCTTCTTTGCCTTCATCCTGTTATCACTTGAAAAGTAGGATTGTTTTCAAAGTGTTGGACTATTAAGAATAAATCTGCAGTGAACATACGTGTACAAGTCCTTGGACAAAGCTTTCATTTCTCTTGGGTAAATAACAGTGAAATTTCTGGGTTATATATTAAGTGTATATTTTGCTTTGTAAGAAATTGTCAAATTATTTTACAAACTGTTCTACTCTTCTACATTTTCACCAACAATGTGTGAAAATCCCACTTGTTCCATATCGTTGCCACAATTTGGTACTCAGTTGGATTAATTTTAGCCATTCCAGAGGATACATACTGGAACTCATGATTTCAATTTACATTTCCCTGATAACCAATGATGCTGAAGCATCTTTCATGTACTTACTGGCTGTTTTTACAACTTCTTTGATAAAATGTAAAGGTTCGTTATGTATTCTGATATGAGCTCTGTATCAGGTATATATTTATTACACATATTTTCCCCCCAGTTCCGGGATTGTCTTTCCATTTTCCTAATTATGTCTTTCAGAGGAGAGAAGATTTTAATATTGATGAAGTCAAATTTATCAGTTTTTTATTTATGGTTTCATGACTTTGTGTCTATTCTGATATTTTTGCTTTCCATCCACAAAGATTTCCTTCTACAAATTTTACAGTTTCATGTCTTATATTTAGATCTGTGATCGATTTTGAAATAGGTGATTCTGTTTTAAAAATAGGACAAGTCCCAAATTGCTAGAATACCTTTGTCAGAAACCAATTGACGATATGTAGGTGGTTCTCTCTGGACTATGGTGTTTCATTGATCTAAATGTTTGTTGGAACAATCCAATACTGACTTGATTACTGTAGCTTTGTAGTAAGTTTTGAAATAAGATAGTGTAGAACTTTGAACTTCTGGAGTTTTTTTTTTTTTAAAGGTTTTAAAAATCTGTATCTTGACACCATTGAGCCATCTAATCAATAACCATGGTCTGTCTCCTAACTTATTCAGGGCTTCATTAACTTTGAACAATATTTTGTGGTTTTCATTGCAGAGGTCTTGCACATATTTTGTTAATGTATCCCTAATGGTTTCATGCTTTGTTGATACTACCATATAAGGGATCCAAAAAAATTATTCCTGACTGTTAATTGGTACCATATGGAAACACAATAGATTTTGGATTATTGATCTTGAATTCATTCTTGCTAAACTCTTAAATTCTAGTGAGGCTTTTGCACAAGTTTTGTTTTTGTTTTTGTTTTTAGGGTTTTCTATTTATATGACAATCTCATCTGCAAACAAGTTAGATTTTTTCCTTTCCAATCTGACTTATTTATTGGTTTTCTTATTTACTTACTTATTTAATGTTATATTACACTGGCTAGACCTAAAATACAATGTTAAATAGAAGTAGTAAGAGTGGACATCCTTGATTCAATTGCACGGAAAGCATTCAGGGTTTTTAATTTTTTTATGTTATTTATATATTTTGGATATTAACCACCAATCAGATGTATCATTTGTAGATAGCTTTACTCATTTAGTAGGTTGCTTTCTTAACGTCGATGGTTTCCTTTGCTTTGCAAAAGCTCTTGATTTTGATATGGTCCCAATATTTATTTTTGCTTTTGTTTTCTTAACCTTAGGAGACAAATGGAGAAAAATGTTGATATGACTGATGTCAGAAAAATTATTCCCTATATTCTCTTCTAGGATTTTCATGGTTTCAGGTCTCATATTTAGGTCCTTAAACAATTTTGAGATTATTTTTGTGTGTGGTGTGAGAAAGTAGTCCAGTTGCATTCTTTTACATGTAGTTGTCTAGTTTTCCCAGCCCCATTTATTGAAGAGACTGCCTTTTTCCCATTTCATGTTCTTGCCTCCTTTGTTGAAGGTTAATTGCCCATGTAAGCAAGGATTTATTCCGGGCTCTGTATTTTGTTCCATTGATCCATGTGTCTATGTCTGTGCCAGTACCATATTGTTGTGATTACTACAGCTTTGCAGTATATCTTGAAATATGGAATAGTGATAACTGCCAGCATTGTTTTTCTTTCTCCAGATAGCTTTGGCTATTTGAGGTCTTTTGTATTTCCATACAAATTTTAACATGCTAGTTTCGTGAAAAATTGTTGTTTGTAGGGAGTACATTAAGCTGTAGATTGCTTTGGGTAATGTGGACATTTTAACAGTCTATTTTTTTTTCTTTTTTGTTAGATGCCTTTATTGAAATGAATGTTTTTATCTACTCTTAGTGTGTTGAAATGTTTTTTTTCCATCTAGATATTACATTTTATCAAACTTTTTTTTTGCAGTGATTGAGATTAACTTTTTCTGTCCACTGAAGTTACTAAGATGGTAAATGACATTAATAGACAGTTTTTAAGGGGGGGAGCACAAGTGAGCAAGGGGCAGAGAGAATCCAGGGGTGGGAAGGCAGAGGGGGAGAGAGAGAAGTGGGGTTCACCTGGAACAGGGCACGAGCTCACCAATTGTGAGATCATGACTTGAGCTGAAGTTAGATGCTTAACAACTGAGCTCCCAGGTGCCCTACCTTAATACTTTTTTTAATGTTAAACCAACCTCCTGTATCTGATAATCCTTACTTGCTCATGATTTATTATCTTTTAACATATTGTTGCATGGTATTTGCTAATTTAAGGAATTTTTTAACTATATTCATGAGAGATGTAAACGTTTTTTTCTTTTCAATGTCTTTGACTAGTAATAGAGTAATGCTGGTCACATAAAATGAGTTGGGAGTTGTTTGTTCATTCTGTGTAATTAGTAAGATTTTATTTTATCTATTGACCAGTGAAGCTACCTGATCTGGTGTTAAACTTTTTTTTTCTCTCTCTCTGTCTCTCTCTCTCTCTCTCTCTTTTTGGAAGGGAGGAGGGTTTTTAATGAGGATTCAATTCAAGTTTTGTATGTCTGGATCAGTTTTGCTAATTGATGCCTTTCAAAAAAATTATCATTTAATCTAAATTGCTGAATTTATTTGCATGGCATTTTAAGTGATATTCTCCTAATATCTTTTTAATATCTGGATGATCTGTAGTAATCTTGCTTTAATTAGTAATACTGGTAACATGCTCTTTAATTATTTTCTCAGGTTGGCTAAAAATCTATCATTTTGTTCAATCTATCCTGAAGCCCAGCTTTTGATTTAATTAATTGACAAAGTTCTTCTGTTTTCTAGTTTACTGATTTCTGTGCTCTATTTGATTTATTTTACTTAATTGGAATATAATATCTTTTTGTTTTTTTATCTTACTAGGTGGAAGATGGTACTTTTGATTTTAGAACCTTCCTAACATAAGTATTTATTTATTTATTTATTTATTTAATGTTTATTTTTGAAAGAGAACACGTGCATAAGCAGGGGAGGGGAAGAGAGAGATGAGAAAAGATGATCCTAAGTGGGCTCCGTGCTGACAGCATTGAGGCCGATGTGGGACTAGAACTCAGTAACCATGAGATGAGGACCTGAGCTGGTCAGATGCTCAACTGACTGAACCACCCAGGTGCCCCCTAACATAAATATTTAAAGCCATAACTTCCTTGTAAACACTGACTTAGCTGCCTCCCATAAATTTGATATGCTGTATTTTTATCTTGATTCATTTAAAATTATCTTCTCTTTATCTTTTGAGCTATTCTCTAACTCACAAGTTATTTAAAACTTAATTTCTAAATATTTGTGAATTTCCCAGATACCGTTAAAATGATTTCTAATTCAGTACTGTTGTAAACAGAACGTTTCACACAATTTTACTCCCTTTAGATTTATTGAAATTTGTTTCATGTCCCAGGATATTTTATATGCTGGTGTATGTTTCGTGTATATTCCATTCTTTTTGAGTAAAGTGTATGTGTAATTGTCATTTAGGTCATGGTTCATAACATTGTTCATATTTTATTCTTC
This sequence comes from Panthera uncia, assembly GCF_023721935.1. Classification (NCBI taxonomy): domain Eukaryota; kingdom Metazoa; phylum Chordata; class Mammalia; order Carnivora; family Felidae; genus Panthera; species Panthera uncia. The sequence goes on along the minus strand of NW_026057582.1, from coordinate 95,490,285 downwards.
TGTGCTGACTTGCTGTCCAATTGTTCTATTGATTGCTAACAATTGTTGAATCTACAACTCTAATTATAGATGGTCACTTTCTCCTTGAAGTTCTGTCAGTTTTGATTCATTTATTTTGAAATTCTTGTAGTGAGTGCATGACGTTTGAGGATTATCAAGGCTTTTTGTTGAAATTTCCTACTTTATCCATCATCATATTTCTTTATTTAGAGTCTACTTGTTCTGACATGGCTACTCCAGCTTTCATATGATTAATTTTTGCATGAAATATTTTTTCATCTTTCTACTTTTAAACTTTCTATGTCATACTTAAAGTGCGTTTCTTGTAGACCATTTACAGTTGGGTCTCTTTTATCAAGTCTGACAATCTCTGCCTCTTAAATGGAAGGTTTAGAATATTTATAGCTCTCTAAATGTTTATCTCTATGGTTAGGCTTGAATCTACTGTACAGGCTATTTGTTTTCTGCTTGTCTCATTTGTTCTTTGACCTCTTTTCCCTCTTTCCTGTTGTCTTTTGTATTAACTATTTTTCAGAATACTACTTTATTTTATTTCCACTATTGAATTACTAACCATGTCTCTCTATCTCCCTCTTTTTTTTAGTGGTTGCCATAGGTTTAGAATATTCCACAGTAACCTTTTCACAGGAGAATGTCAAAAATATTAAAACAACATTCTATCACTTGATATATAACAATCTTGGAAAAAATTTTTCCTTTGCTCCATCCCATCTTTTGTAGTATTGTCATAAATTTTACTACTACATCCTTTGTAAACTCCACATACATTATAATTTGTGTTTTAAATGCTGAATTCTCTGCTAAAGAAATTAAGACATGATAACATAGTTGATAGTTAACAAACATAACATTTATTATTTATGGTTGTCTTTCTTTTTAAAAAAATTTTTTTTATAAAGAAAATTTTAAGTTTATTTTGAGACAGAGAGCATGGGGGAGGGTCAGAGAGAGAGCAAATCCCAAGCAGTCTCCACACTGAGAGCACACAGCCGGAGGCAGGGCTAGAACTAAGGAACTGTGGGATCATGACCTGAACTGAAATCAAGAGTCAAATGCTTAACCACTGAGCCACCCAGGTGCTCATCTTTTTTGTTTTTTCTGAAGAAAGGGCTTTACTAATTTATGTACTGAATGTATGCTGGTGAAAGCTTTTCTCACGTCTTGTCTGGAAGTCTTGATTTTTTTGCATTCATTTAAAATGAATGTGTGTGTTGTTGAACATGGTAATCTAAGTGTGTGGTTGCTCTTTTTTCCTTTAGCACCTTAACAATATTGCATTATTTTATTGGTGGAATGGTTTTTGAAATGTGGTATTTCTTCATTATTATGTATTCCACCCTATATGTTTTTACAGTTCTCTTTATTACTTTCATGAATTTGATTATGATAAGCTTTGGTATTGTTTCTGAATGTTTGTTTATTTTTAAGAGAAAGCGTGACCTCATGTGCATGACTGGGGGATGGGCAAAAGGTGATGGGGACAGAGTATTTGAAGCAGGCTATGTGCTGACATCAGACAGCCTGATGCAGGGCTTGAACTCAGGAACTGCAAAATCATGACCTAAGCTGAAGTCCCATACTTAAACAACTGAGCCATGCAGGTGCCCCTGGTATTGTTTCTTCAGAATCTGACCTGAGTTTTATTGAGTTTCTTGAATATGTGAATTTATAGTTCTCATCAAATTTAGAAAATCTGACCATTGAAAAAATCATTTTCCCCTCTTTTCCTTCTGTGGCTCTAGTTACATGCGTGTATATATTACATTGCTTGATAAGTTCTCACAGGTCATTGAGGCTCCATTATTTTTTCAGTCTTTTTTGGTAACTCCTTTTGGATAATTTCTATTACTATATTTTCAAGTTTACTAATACTTTCTTAAGCAATCTTCAGTCTATTGTTACCCAAATGTAATGAAATGATGGTTTCAAGTATTATAATTTTAATTTCTAGAAGTTTGTTTTGGATGTTGTGCATATCTTCCATTTCTTTTCTTACCATGTTGGTTTTCTTTTAAATCCATAGTCATCTTTGTGCCAGATATACTCATGGTACTTTATATTTACCTTTCTACAATATCCAGCACTATTTAAATTACTCTATTTAAAACCTTGTCTTTGATAGTTATGAGGACAGTGAACAAGTCTGTCTTGTTCTCAGATACCCTCAGAATTTAGCAGTGTTGAAAACAGATTAAATTCAGTAAATATTCATTGAAAGAATGAATGACTTTAAAGACATTTTATTTTCTACTCCTCAAATCCTCACCCTGTGGTCACATGAAAATTTCAGCTATGGCATAAAGCTGCCAGAAGGTCTGAGAAATAAGGTTCATGGATAAATGAATGATTCATCTAAAAGATGAGAATGAGAAATTGTCTTAACATTTGGGGCAGAAATTGTTACTGTTGGGGGACAAGTTTGTAGGAGAATAGGGCTACAAAGGAGAGCCAAGTATTTCTTTCTGGAAATTAACTGGAATCTAGCATTGTGGGAACATAAAGAAAAGGAAGAGAGAAAAGACAGGATGCAACACTTGTGTGGGTTGGAGTTTGACTGGAAAACAAGCCAAGAGAGGTTTTAAGAACAAAGATGGTTAATACAAATTTTTAAGAGTTGAGTTTGTTTCAATATAAATCCCATCTGTTCACACAGAAGAGACTTACCTAAGTGATGTGTGCACAGGCTGTATCTGAGAAAGAGGATATGAAAACTTAATAGTAATCAATTGAAGGAACAGAGTCTCATGTCTAGAAAGTGTAACTGGGACTAAGTATAACATACATAATACAGCAAGATAATTGATAAATTAAGCTAGTTCAGTGAGAGTTTAGAGCAGAGGTAACAAGAATATAAACCCTTCCTGCTCTCCTAGGAATTTGCAAAAATATTGGCACATCATAAGACTTTGGCACAAACTTTCACTTTTATATTACTACAATCTTACCTTGATTTTAAGAGACCTGGTAACTTCAGGCAATATTTGAGTCAAAAATAATGGGTCAGTATTAAGTGGGATTGCATTAAATGTCAGGTGACTGACTTTACAAATAGGTTACATAATCCTCTTAAAACCCCTGTGAGGGAAATGCTCTTAAAAATCTAATGTTAGTAATGAAGGCATAGATTTTAGGGAGACTGTCAATTATTTAAGGTCACACAGCTTGATAAGAGGATGCTAGTAGAGAATATTCTGGCATGTGTAAAAAAGACAGGTGGTTGAAGTAGTAGGAAAAAAGGCAGTAAAATGCAAAACTACAATTCTTCACTCTGGCAAGATCCACAAGCCATTTTTTCTACTTCTAAAATACATGCACAGAAAATTCCCAAGGTTGCCATTATTTGATTTGTACCTGCCTTGCCCCCCAGATGCAGCCATCTTAGTGAGGCTGATGATATGGTAGCTAAAAGTACAGACACTAGAGCCAGAGACTTGTAGATTTGAATCTTGGCTCTGTCACTTTGGCTGCAAGAAGGTTGTACATCCCTTTCAACTTGTGAACCTGTTGCTTCATATGTAAAATGGAGCACATTAATACTAATGTTGGCTGTTCTTGTCAAGATTAAACAAGACATAGAGTATAAAGAGTTTAGCATTGTGACTAGCACATAGTCAGCTCTGCATTTGTAGTTGTGGTTATATCTCTCCTGCTACTTTCTAACTTGATAGGTGGATTAAATAAGTTTGAGAGGAGAACAACACTTACTCAGCACCTACAGTGAGTTAGGCATCCTTTTAGACAATTGGTGTACATTATTTGTTACTCAAGCTCTGTCCTTTGTTCCCTATAAACTACATTTTGCAGTGGAGGCATTTTGAGGCTAAGGAGGAAAAAGAATATATCCAAATAGACTGATCCCTTATAACCTGTGAGGTTAGCTATTAACCCAATTTTTCAGAGGAAAAAACTGAGGCTGAAAGAAGTGAAATGCATTTATATATCTGTATACTCAGTCAACAAAGGTGGATTTAATGTACATTTGTACCAAAAGTTCTCTAACTCCTATCCCACTATTACATGTTGGTTTCCTTAGGCTATATCCACGTTTATGGGAGGGATAAATCTGAGCACCTTTGGAAGATTAGTAAGTGGCTAGAAAGAAGGTATTTTTGCATTAGACATTCTACATGAAGATTTTATGTCTAAAGGAGGAAGGAGTTCAAACAGGACTTCTTGGGAGAAAATCTTACAAAAGAAAATATGTTGTTTGTTCTCAAGTATAGCCCAGGTTGGATGCCCAGGGACAAACCACCTGTGATAATGAAGGTGTTTGAGTTCACAGTTGAACTAACACAACCCCGGACTGAGGAGGTTGACCTACTTGTACATCTACGTGTGGAGTAGATGTAGGTGAAATGTAGATGAAAAGATGACTGATGGAAGTACAGGCTTTAAACTTACCTGAACAGAATATCATTCTTCTGGAGAATGTTGCCAGCATTAGTGCCATATTATACTTCCTGGGTTTGTGGGTACTGAAATTCACTAGGAGAAAGGCAGGAACTTGGTGATATTGGAAGAAGTTTTGTTTGCCATGCTATAAGGGGCCACTTCAGATAGAATGCTTAAGTGTGTGAGAGGCTAGTTTGGTTGGCATAGTGGCCATTGTGGTTGATGCCCTGATAATATTTGTACCCCTTGCTAATGAAATTTGGAGAATTCTCCTCAGCTCTAGTGGAAGCCTTGATTGATAAAAAAATATTTTCATTCCTTTTGTCAATGATTGGTTCAGAAAATGACATCTAACTTGATGAGATGCAAGAAAACCTATCCCAAGCCTTTGGGGGAAAGTTTTCTTCTTCAGAGGGTCTCATGAGAAATTAGTCTTTCTTTGGCTCAAAAGTAAATAAGGAAACTATAGCCTTAACCTGTTATTGACTTAGAACTACAAAAAAAAAAAAAAAAAAAAAACAACAACCCAGAAATAAGATGAAGCTGTGCATGGAAATGGAGAAATAGAAAGCATACAGGTCTTGGATAATGAGGTCAGATGAACTGGTCTTGAACCTGTTCTACTTCTGTAGTGAAGTTTTGTTTTGTTTTGTTTTGTTTTGTTTTGTTTTTTTTGTAAGCTAATGTTAGGTGAATTTTTATTTCAGCTAAAATCATCCTTATTTGGATAACAAAATTGGACAAAAACTTTCCAATTCTGCTTTTGCCATTTAGGTATCAGTCAGCTTGTGCTCAACACATAGACATAGGAGTAGAAGAAAGACCTAAAATATTTCTACTAAATTAGTAGAGGTGTTGAGCTTGGAACAGATTAAGAGATAAGATGGAAGTATAAAAGGATGTTTATCCTTGAGATTAAGATTGCATGCTGAGGGAATGACAGTTGATCAAATTATTTACTAGGTAAATGTTGAGACTTGGTTATTAACTGAAAATGAGGGATGGGATTCAGAAAACTTAAGGAGGATGGTAAATGTTTTAACAACTGCTATTTGGGATGGGAAAGGAATCCATGGAAAATAAGTACTGAGAAGCACTGAGGGCCCAGCTGAAGTTGGAGATCATAAATTTGTAATGGAGATAATCAGTTTGTTTATGAAGCTCTCTCCAGCAGAGCTGTGTAAGCATGAAACATAAGAACAGTAAAAGGACAGTGGGGATACTGCAAATTGGGGATTAAATGAGCAGGTGCAGTTCAAGAACTAGGGCCAAAAGAGTCAGAAGTTCCAAAAATAAAGTAAGCCTTATCTTTCTTTTTAAAATAATTGACATTCTTCAGCATTTATTAAAAGTTTTGGAAAGTAGAATCTCATATGATAGAATGATATTGTGAGGCAGGTTATTAATCCTAGTTTACTGATGAGGACTTGGGGATCAAATTCACTTATTGATTCATCTTAGTCATTTTTTAAATGCCTTAAATAATGTTAGGTGTATGGCAGATTTGACTTTAGGTACTAAAAATTCAGACATGCAGGTTACAGACCCTACCCTCAAAATGTTCACTCTTTGCTAATAATACAGACAATGTGGTTTAAAAATAAACACAATACACTACACAAGAAGCCATAACTGGATCTATGGAAACATAAAGAAGGTCCCTTCACCCAGACTATGGATTTAGAGAAGTTTGCCCTGGCAGGGTAAGGTGTGAGTGAGGTTTGAATGAAGAGTGTGAATTAGCTAGGAAGAAAGGATAGAGAAAAGGGATTCTGTTTGAAGGAGCTGCAGGTTTAAAGGTATGCACTTAAAGAAGAGACAGATGCATTCTTAGAAACATAGCAGTTTTGTGTAACTGGAGGGCACAGTGCAAGAGGATACAGATACAACAAGGGAGTATTTGGGAACTGATCATTATTTGAATGTTCCCCCCACGATACCATACTCAATACCTTAAAGGAATCCTCACAGTTTGGTTGTCTCTGAGAGAAGTTACACTGGTATAACTAAAAATGGAAAAATGACCAACTTTTGCAAAGATGGCTATTATAAATGAAGACCCATTATTGTTACTAACCCATCTGTTCATTCAGGACCTTCAGTCTTGTAAGAACATCTTGGGACTTACAGGAATTCTTTTCATAACAGCTGGTGAACTATAATATCACAGAGACCTAGTGTTCTTGATCCAGCATCTTTGTGTCCCCTCTCAAATCCACCTGAAGGGGTTTCAGTATTATTTGGGTTGGAACATAAGGATGCCATTGTCTATGCCCCAGGTGCCTTCTCCTGGTGTCCTCAGAGCCACTGTATTTTTTTTTTTTTTTTTTTTTGTACATAGTGGGAGGTAGGGTCTCCATGAAGATCGTTAAGTTCTCTGCTCTATGTCCTACTTTGTCATCTGGTCCCCAAGCAGCATCCCAGATAATGCCAGGTATAGTCCTTCAGCCACTCATGAGCCCTGAGTCCTCATCTCCTTGATATTTCAAACAATTTTCAAGGGCTGGATGGAGTAGCATCTCCCTTTCCAGGTCTACCCTAGTTTACCAAACTAGACAATAGCCCCAAACAAAGATCTTTTAAGCATACCATTGTATGGGAAGAGATCCCAGAGGAGTCTTTAAATCTCCTTTAGTTTTACATCAAATCAGGTTGTATTTGGCTCCACTGAGACACCTGGTACATTTCCTTTTCCTTTTTCATCTTCATCCACTACCCCTACATGTTTTCGCCCTTCCACACTCCTCTACTTCTGTCTTATCCTTTGATACTGAGAAATGCTATTCCCTGAGGGGACCTGCCTTCTCCACTGTAGATTCCCAGGAAGAGGAGGAGAGTTGTTTGTAGCAGCCTCTTCCAAAGCCTCTTGGAACTACTCTGTAAAGATGTTCTTGGTATCTTTTTCCCCTTGGTAAAAGCTGGTAAGAGTCTGTAGCCAGTTTTCTAATAGTCACCTATTACTTTATAGTGTTGCTTTATTATGTTCAAATGTCTAAGTCACTTAGAGTCCATAGTTCATATAATTGATAGTGTAAGGAACTCTAAAGAAAGCACCCCATCCACTCTCCCCTTCTATCCTCCCTCAGTTTATACATAAGAGAGTCTAAAAGGGTTCTTTGGGGATCTGGAATAGGAATGATGTGGGTCTCCTGACCCCCATACAAGTGTAGTTCGAATGCACAAGAAGCGGGGGACGTGTTTAAAGTTGGATCTGTACAGTAGCACCATTAAGATGTTTGTAAATTCATTACACAAATGAGAAAACAGAAACTGAGCCTCTTCAAATTCATATAGCCAGTTAGTAACAGAGCCATCTTGGATCTTATTCACAGCAGTTCTCTCTGACTTCATGAAAATTAGAGAAACTTTGACTTGAAACTAATAACCTGAGGTGCACACTACCCAAACACGTTGTGACAGATGAATGATATGCAACCACATTTATTTTTTGACCAATGTATTTCCTGAAATCCAGATCTGTTCCTATGAAATTGTTGAAAGAAAAATGAACTGTTAATTTATCCTCAAGCCTCAAAAAAATGCCATTGGAGAAAACCTTAATGAAAAACCATCAACTTGGCAGGAGGATATTTTATTTTTGAGAGCTCACCTATCTGTGCTGAAAGAACTTTGAGGCTATAGACAGTGCGGATATTTAAAGTTTATCATCTCCATTTTCTCGCCGGAGCTGAGAAGTTTTCTCTGATGAGATCTGGCTGTATCTTCTATGACAGGCTGATTGACATGACTACTTATAAATAAGAATTTTTGTAGTTTTTAATTTTCAAGGAAAATTAGATCTGTTCTTCATGATGGGGGAGTGTGTGAATATATCCATCAGCACTCCATATAGGAAGGAGAATCTTTGACTTTATATAAACAGTGTGTTATAATAGAAGTGACCTTTTCCCTATACCGCTATGTAGATACTTAACTGTGGGTAAATTTGAGGCTCTCAGGTCCTCTGGTTTCTGTTTTTAGAAACTAGGTAATCTCTGAGGTCCTTTCCAGCTTCAGGACATTAAGTCTCTTGCTTCTCTGTGATGTCACCTGACTGTAAACTGAGAATAGAAGATCCATCTTGTCTAGTTAGGGAATGCATACTTGCTTTAAAGAATAATAAGACAATGGATCCAAAAGCAAAAATCAACTGCTGGAACTCTACCAAAATAAAAAAGCCTTAGCTCAGTGAAGGAAACCAACACAGTGAAAAGGCAACCTACTGAATGGGTGAATATATTTGTAAAGGATATATCTGATAAGGGATTAATATCCAAAACATAAAAAAAAAACCTTAGACAACCAACACCATAAGAACAATCTGATTTAAAAAATGAGCAGAGGACCAAAATAGACAATTATCCAAAGAAGACCTAGACATGGCCAGCAGACATATGAAAAGACATTCACCATCACTAATCATGAGGGAAATGCAAATCAAGAACAAAATATGATAGCACCTTAAACCTGTCAGAATGGCTAAATTAAAAAAAGACAAGAAATAACATGTTGGCAAGGATGAGGAGAAAAAGCAACCTTTGTGCACTGTTGGTAGAAATGTAAGTTTCTCTAAGCACTGTGGAAAACAGTATGAAGGCTTCTCAAAAATAAACAAACAAACAAACAAACCACTACCATATTACCCACTAATTCTACTACTGGGTATTTACCCTCCCCCCTGAAAACACAAATTCAAAAAGATTCTTGCACCACTATATTTATTGCAGCATTATTTACAATAGCCAAGAAATGAAAGCAACCCAACTATTCATCAAGAGATGAATGGATAAAGAAGATGTGGTATACATATTTATCAGCCATAATAAAGAATGAGATCTTGCCATTTGCAACAACTTGGGTGGACATAAAGGGAATAATGCTAAGTGAAATAAGTCAGAGAAAGAGAAATACCATTTGATTTCATTCCTCTGTGGAATTTAAGAAACAACATAAAGAAAAAACAGACAAGAAGCCCCCTAGACTCTTGTTAAAAAATGTTTATTTATTTAGAAAGGGAAGGAGGGGCAGAGATGGGGGTGGGGTGGGGTGGTGGTGGTGGTGTGGAGGGAGAGAATCCCAAGCAGGCCATGCTGACCTATCCTTAGACTCTTAAGTACAGAAACCAACATGTGGTTGCCAAAGGAGAATTTTTTTTGGGGGGGGGTGGATAGATGAAATGGGATTAAGAAGTACAAACTTCCAGTTACAAAATAAATAAGTCACAGAGATGAAAAGTACAGCATAGTGAATGTTTGGTGACGGATGATTACTAAACTTCTCATGGTGGGCATTGAATAATGTATAGAATTGAATCATTATATACCTGAAATGAATATAACACTATTAATTATACTTAAAAATAAATGAGATAAATGATATAAAAGTTCTTAGAAAACTAAAAATCATGAAGCAAATGATAGGTATAATTATTACATAAGTACCCAGACTATTTTTTACTAAGTAGTAGCTGGCTGCTTAAGTAACAGAGTTCTTGTGAGAAGACATTATATAAGATGTGATTTTTTTTTGGAAGGAAAAGGACTAGAAGGGATTGTATTCTGCATAAAATCTATAAAACTATGAATTTTTATTTTACAAAATGATTCAAATTAGAGTGTACAGAAATAAATGTCATATTATACTCATGAGGTCAGTGGATTCCATGAGGCAAGACTCAGCTGGCAGAACTGTAGTCATAGGAAACCAAGTATATTCTGGGCTTCCAAAAGGAACAAAGAAGGAATTGTGTAGGGAGATGGCCAGTGTATATGTGAGAAGATAAAGGTTAATAGAATCTATGATAGAAGAAGCCATAGAGATCATCTGGTCAAAGGATCATAAAATCAAATATGTCTGGTGTTCAGTGGGTTACGTCAGTGAAACGGCACAGTGAGGACTATGTTGTAGTAATGGGGATGACTGCAACTCACCTCCAACTGACACATTCCTTATTGGGAATGTGGGACCCATGTTGATGATACTTGGAGAAAAACTGAAAAGAGGGATTTTTTAGGGTAAACTTTTTTTTTAAAGTTAATTTTTGAGAGAGAGAAAAAGAGGGTGATCATGAGATGGAGAGACAGAGGATCTGAAGGAGGCTCTGCCCTGACAGCAAAGAACCTGATGTGGGGCTTCAACTCAGAAGCCATGAGATCATGACCTGAGCTGAAGTCAGACACTCAACTGACAGAGCCACCCAGGTGCCCCTTTAGGGTAAAGTTTTCTAAAATCGGTAGACTGCGCTTTAAATGATCTTAGTGTATGATTTACTGATTTGGGGTCTCTGGTATAGACCAAACCTTATCATTTAAAATAACCAGAGCATAAGAGACTTAAAAACTGAGAACAAACTGAGGGTTGATGGGGGGGGGGGGGGGGGGGGGGGAGGGTAGGTGATGGGTATTGAAGAGGGCATCTTTTGGGATGAGCACTGGGTGTTGTATGGAAACCAATCTGACAATAAATTTCATATATTATAAATTAAATAAATAAATAAATAAATAACATAACATAACATAACTTTTTCATTCTATTATCCATCAAATATCTATTGACTACTTATGTGTTTAAAAACTTTGCTAGCTCTAGGGATACAAAGTAGATTCTAGTTCTGGGGGACTTAGTCATACAAGTGAGGATAATCATGTAATATGGGAGCTATTGTAACAGAAATGTGTCTAAGGTAAAGTGTGAGAAGACACATGGATATAATCCATTGTATTAGGTGTCCTATATTTTGTTACGAGTTTTGAAAAATTTTTTATTGTTGATATTTTAAGTAAGCAGTGTGCCGAACATGAGGCTTGAACTCATGACCCTGAGATCAAGAGTTGCATGCTCTACTGACTGAGCCAGCCAGGTGTCCTTTTCTCACAGGTTAGTGTGTGTGTGTGTGTGTGTGTGTGTGTGCGCGTGCGCATGCACGCGCGTGTGTGAGACTTTGCTAATACTTAGGGCAGTGATACAAAATTGCAATAAGCCTCTTTGAGAGACATTCCTAAGTTTCATCAGACATGATTATTTTTAAATGAAAATAACTTTATTCCTGCTGGGGAGAGGGAGGTTTTATCTATGGGAAAAATAATGTAGGAAAAGAACTTTGGAGAACCAGTTGTTAGAAATTTTGGCACAGATTTGATCAAATCATAATAATTAATACTTGTGAAATGCTTTACAATTGATAAGTACTTCTAAAGTGACAAAGACTTTGCAGATACTCCTAACTGGAGTATATTTGGAAATACTGGTAGCTGAGCCAGTGGGTGGTCCCAGCTGAGCTACATGGGAATAAATGTGTCTGATGTTATCCCAAGGGATATAAAAGAGATACATATATTTTTCCTTTTTTGACTCAATGAGAAAGGGGGAAACTGCTTCTTAACTTTTGGGGGAAAAGGAGAATAGAGGGACTAAAATGATCAACCCTGTAGGCTTTTTATTCCTTACTGGTTTTGTCCACAAGTGGGGGACAATTCTGAGAAAATCTAGATGCATTCAGTCTGTTTCCTTCTTTCATTGGAAGACAATTGACCTAAAATGCTTTATAAATTCAAGGTATACAACATGTTGATTGTAATATGATTGACATTGTAGCAACAATTAGCACCTCTATCTTGTCAAATAATTGTTTTTTTTAGTGGCTGGAATAATTAAGATCTAGTCTCTTACCAAGTTTGATTACAGTACAATATTTTGTATAGTCAAAATCCTGTGAATTAGACCTTTAAGTTACCTTCTTGAATTGACATTGGCTCAAGGGGGCTGGGAAGATGGTCAACCAAAAAACGGAACATTGACACAGAGTAGAACAAGGAACATTTTCTTGTTTCTTCTAAGAACTCGTAACTAGGGGCATCTGGGTGGCTCAGTCGTTTAAGTGTCCAACCTCAACTCAGGTCATGATCTTGCGGTTTGTTATCTCGAGCCTGTGTTGGGTCTGTGCTGACAGCTCAGAGCCTGGAGCCTGCTTCTGATTGTGTCTATCACTCTGCTCCTCCCCTGTTCATGCTATGTCTGTCTGTCTCTCTCTCAAAAGTAAACAAACATTAAAAAAATTAGGAATTTGTAACTTAAGGAGTGATGACATTGGGGACATGGAGTAGACAGCAACCTTGCAAACACTGGCGATTTCTGGGGATATACGGGTCATCAGGTAGCAGAAAACTGAGGTATTCTCACAAAGTTTACTGAGCAATGAAGACATTTGTGGAAGAGCAGGAAAGAAAAGTGATGGCAGATACCTTTAGGGTAAATAGTTGTTAGACCAGCCTATATGTCAAACACTCCCAGGCACTTCAAGAAACACTAGAAGCCATCAAGGGAGAAAATTTGAGATTACAGACACTCTACATAAACAAATGAGGGAAAAGGTAGGAAACTGGGCTTATTGGTCCCCCCCCCCCCCTTTAAAAAATGTATTTAGGAATGATTGACAGATTAGTTTGAAGTATGTAACACAATGATAAAATATTTGCATACATTGGAAAATGACTACCACAAGTCTAGTTACCATCTGTCAGCATATGAAGTTAAACTTTTTTATTCAGGATGAGCACCTTCAAGATGGATTCTTAGAAACTTTCAAATATGCAATATAATATTAATGACTATAGTCATAACTTACTTTATAACTGAAAGTCTGTACCTCCTGATTCCCTTCACCCATTTTGCCCAACCCATAACCTACCTCCTCTAAGGCAATCTGTTCTCTGTATCTGTAAGTCTGGGTTTAGTTGTGTGTGTTCATTTTTTTGACTGTTAGTTGGTCTGTTTTATTCCACATGCAAGTGAAATCATATGTGTTAGTCTTTGTCTCTGATGTGAATTAGCTTAATAGCCCAAGGTGTATCCATGTTGTTGCAAATGGCAAGATTCCCTTCTTTTTATGGCTGAATACTATTCCACTGTATATATACGTTACATTTTCTTTATGTGTTCATCCATTACTAGACATTAAAGATATTTCCATGGCTTGATAATTTTAAATAATGATGTAATGAACATAGAGCTGTTACTTAAGGATATTTTTGTTCCATACAAATTTTAGGAACAGTTTTTTCTATTTACATGAAAAATGTCATGGGAATTTTGATAGGGATTGCACTGAATCTGTATATTTCTGTGGGTAATATGGAAATATAATTACAATTCATCCAATCCATGAACATGGAATATCTTTATATATATTTGTAGCTTCTTCAATTTATTTCACCAGTGGTAGGTCTTTCACCTCCTTGGTTTTTAGGGTTTTCATTCTTTTTGATGCTATTGTTAATGAAATTGTTTTCTTCATTTCTTTGATAGTTCATTATTTGTATAAAAAATGCAACAGATTATTGTATATTGATTTTCCACTGTACAACTTTACTGAATTCTAAAAGTTTTGTGGTAGCTTTATAGTTTTCTGTTTATAAAATCATGTTGTTGGTGAATAGTCACAGTTTTACTTGTTACTTTTCTTTTTGGATGCATTTCTTTTTCTTACCTAACTGCTGTGGCTAGATTTTGAATACTATCTTGAATAAACATGGGCAAGTGAGCATCTTTGTCTTGTTCCTGATCTTAACTTTTCAAATTTAAATATGGTATTAACTGTGGCCTTTTCATAGATGGGCTTCATTATATTGAGGCATGTTTCCTTTATATCAACATTATTGAGAGTTTCTATCATAAATGGATGTTTAATTCTGTCAAATTATTTTTCTGCATCTACTGGGATAAGATTTTTTTATCCTTTATTTTGTTAATACGGTCTCATTTTGATTTTTGTGGATATTGAACCATCTTTGAATCCCTGGAATAAACCCACTTGACCATGGTATGATCCTTTTAATGTATTGTTGGATTGGTTTACTATTGGATTCCTGGAAATTTTTACATCTAGGTTCATCTGAAATAGTGACCTATAATTTTCTTTTTTGTGAGGTCTTCTTATATTGGTATCAGGGAAATGCTAATGTCAAAAAATGAATTTGGAAGCACTGTCTCCTCTTGAATTTTTTGGAAATTTGAGAAGGATATGTATTAAATGAATGTTTAGTAGAATTCACTAGTGAAGTTGTTTGGTCCTGGACTTAGGTTTGTTGGAAGGTGTTTGATTACTGGATGATCTTCTAACTGTAGTCTATTCAGATTTTTTTATTTCTTCATTATTCAGTCTTGAAAGATTATATCTTTCTAGGAATTTGTCCATTTCTTTTAGGTTGTCGAAGTTGTTTATATATAATGGTTCATTGTGGTCTCTTATGATCCTTTGTATTTGTGGTATCAGCTGGAACTTTGCTTTCTGTTGAGCCCACCCACTTCTTGGTAGATCCAGCTAAAGTTTCATCAATTGATCTTATCAAGGAACCAACTCTTAGTTTCATTATTTTTTTTCTTTAGTCCTTTTAGTCTCTATTGTATATAATTCTGCTCTAATATTTATTATTTCATTCTTTGACTAATTTCAGATTTTGTCTTTTTTTCTTCCTTTTTCTATACTTTTCTATCCTAAAAGGTAAAAAGCTGCATTGTTTGAGATTTTGTTTATTGCGGTAGGCCTGTATTGCTATGAACCTAGCACTTAAAACTGCTTCTTGTGCATGCCATAGATTGTGGATTGTCAGATTTTCATTTTCACATGTCTGGAGGTATTTCTTAATTTCTAGTTTGAGTTATTCATTGGCCCATTGATTATTCAGTAGAATGTCGCTCCATTTAAACATACCAGCATTTTCCAGCCTAATTGTTTTGTTTTGTTTTCAATCCATTCCCCTAGTCTGCCTTTTGGAGAATTTAGTTCATTTATGTTTAAAGTATTTATTTATACTTTATTGCTATGTTAAATGTTTTCTGGCTGTTTTGTAGCTCTCTGTTGTTCCTCTCTTGTTCTCTTCCCTAGTGGTTTACTTTATTGCTATGCTTAGATCCCATTCTCATTTTTTGTGTTTTTGCTATAGGTTTTTACCAGTAAGATTTTTTATGTATGTTTTCTTGTTACTAATTAGTGACTTTTACAGTAGCAATGAACTCCTTTAGTTTTTGCTTATTTGGTAATCTCTTTGTCTCCAATTCTGAATAATAAACTTGATGGGTAGAATATTACTGGTTATCAGTTTTATCCTTTCAGCCCTTTGAATATATCATGGCATTCCCTTTTGCTAAAAAGTCTTATGGGCTTTCTCTTGTAGTAATAAGTTGTTTTCTCTTGCTTTTGAGATGGTTTCTTTAACTTTTGATACTTGAATTATAATACGCCCTGGTGTGGTTTTCTTTGGGTTCATCTTATGGCAGCTCTGGGCTACTTGTATTTGGATGTCTGTTTCCTTCCCCAGTGTAGGGAAGTTTTCAGTCATTGTTTTTTTCAAGAAACCTTTCTATCTCTTCCTTCTGGGTCTCCTTCTTTTTTCTCTTCTATAATGGGACTTGTGCTTTATTTGTTGGTAACACATGGGTCCTTTAAGCTATTTTCTTTAAAAAGTTTTATTTTTTTGCTTTATGCTTCTCTGGGTAAGTACCACTGACTTGTCGTCCAGATCTCTGATCGTTTGTTCTGCTTCATCCGGTCTGTTGTGTATTTTTCAGTTTACTTACTGTGTTTTTCAGTTTTGTGACTTCTATTTAGTACTTCTTTGTTTTCTATCTCTTTGTTGAAGTTACCACTGTGTTCATTTTCAAGCAGTGTTTGGTGAGCATCTGTATGACCATTACTTTGAACTCTTTATCAGGTAGGTTACTTCACTTCAGTTTGTTAACTTTTTTCTGGGGCTTTATCTTGTTCTTTTGAGACATACTCCTGTTGCCTTATTTTGCTGGACTTTGTTTATTTCTATGTATTAGATGAAACACTTCTCTAATCTTGAAGGAGTGGCTGCATGCAAGATAAAACCTTATGGTCAACTTTGCCCTAGTTTGTGCTTATCTCTTGAAACTTTGTAATTGTCTAAGCAGCTGAATTTATTTATGATAAGTTCTGGTTATTGATATCTCAGAGTTTCAAAGGGAAGGGTCTCATTCAACACCTGATTTCAGTTGGATGGGAAGCCAGACCCTCAGGCAGTAAGTGGACTTTAATGTATACAAATATACACAGTTGTAGGGCTGCAATTGTAAACCCTTCTGCCCTTTAGGTCGGGTAATCAGGAGATGTTACCTTGGCAGTAGTTGGAAAAATCAGGGCTTCATATAAGTGTATAAGATCTTGTGGGGGAGCTGTAAGAAAGATGTAGTGAGCCTAAGCGAGAGTGCGAAAATGGCACCCCCCTGCCCATGTTCGCTTGGAGCACTTTTGCAGCCTATAGATATGTGGTTAATCTGAAGCCTGGCCCTCAGGCTGAAGCTGTAGGACAAGTAAATAGGTCTTCTTTTACAGATAGACATGGGTGTATTCAGTCTGTTGTTTGTGTCATGTCCGGGGTTGGGATTACTCTGCCGTGAACTATATCTGTAATTGTTGCAGTCCTGTGGTGCCTAGAAATGTAAACCCCACTGACCATCAAAGCCAAGTTTTCAAGGAGCATCCCCTATATGGCCTGCATGTTCCTGATAGCTTGAGTTGAACCACAGAAGAGTGCAGGCAGGGGTGGGATGCACCCTCTGGCAGTAGCAAGATAGTGCGAGAGCATAGTAATGGTGCCCACCACTGCCTCTGTCCTTGAATAGAGTCACAGCAGTCCGCTGCCTCTCCAGCATATGCTTTAGGATTAGTTGATGAATCTCCTTCACATATAGCCTCTTGCTATTTCCAAACTTCCAGTTCTGCCCTATGTTCTAGGATGAGTCTGTATATGAGCCCTTTAAGAGTAGATTCTCAGTTTCCTATAGCTCTTTGGGTCTGCTGCCTGTATGTCCTGTTGATTTTCAAAGTCATTTTGGGGGTTGTCTCTCCAGTGCAAGTTCCAAGAGTTGGGATACCTGATGTGGGGCTTGAACCCCTTGTTCCTCAGGGAGAAGCTCCATATTTGTGAGATCCCTTCTTGTTTTTTCATTTTTAAAAAAGTTTTTATTTAATTTGAGAGAACAAGGAAGGGAGGGGCAGAGAGAAAGTGAGAGAGAATCCCAAGCAGGCTCTATAG
The DNA here is from genome assembly GCF_023721935.1 of Panthera uncia. NCBI lineage: Eukaryota > Metazoa > Chordata > Mammalia > Carnivora > Felidae > Panthera > Panthera uncia. The sequence continues at coordinate 95,472,817 of NW_026057582.1, read as the reverse complement.
CATGAGCTCAGATACCAATGTGGGGCTTGAACCCAGGAAACCATGAGATCATGACCCGAGCTGAAATAAAGAGTTGGACATTTAAACAACTGAGCCACGCAGCTGCCCTTGTGAGATCCTTTCTGATGGTGGCTTGCTGTGCCAGATAAGTTTCTGCTGAGACTACATCTCTGCCTCTCTTACCCATCTCTGTGTAGACTATCTATCCTTTATTATGTAGAGATGCAGCTATCTTCCAGGTCTTTTTCAGAAGGAATTTCTCCATATGTAGCTATAGATCTGTTGTCTGTGAGGTGAGTTCAGTATCTTCTTATGCTGCAACCTTGAACAGCCTCCCTTGTAGTTGTAAATATCACTTCATTTATACTAATAAATGAAATATGGCCTAGTGACTTTTAGATTAAGTTAAATTTCTAGAGTATACTTGCTTTTTGCTCCTAGCACTTGGATACCAACACACAAAGTTGTTACATTTGTAATAAGACTACATAACTTCCTGATGCTATACTTTTCACGTTCTAGTGCAGATAGCAGAAACCCTATTCTATATAGTTGTGAGATGCTGCCTTGACTCATCATTTAGAAAATTAGGCTACCTGAATTGCACAGATGCACTAAGGTGCTGTTTTCTTAGATGACATTTCAGTATATTTTCCAGAATCACTTGGGACATTGTCTTCGGGCTGTGAACATTTGATAGTGCCATGTTGACATAATCCTGATATCACAAGATGCTGTGGGGTTAATCCAGGGTTTTGTAGTTAGGGTTGACATGGTAACTGTTGACAGGGGACAGCTTGACAAAGATCTATGAAGCTACTAAATTCTATAATACTTAAATGGTAAGAAGACAAATGATTTGGGGCTGGCATGTACTTATTTTCCCTTGGGAAAATTGGTATAATAAATAAAGACAGATACTAGGTCTATCCCCAAATGTCCTTGGAGACATTTCATTATCTTTCCCCCTTCCCTGCATTGCAATTTGTTGTTTCTATCTCAAATTTTTTAATTTGCACACTCATTTGTTGATTTTCCCTCTCCTGATCCCCATAGGAACATAAGTGTTAAAATTTGACCAGCCTTGACTGTCTTGCTTGACACTATATTCCTGTCAGAAGATGATGACTGGTAAATAGTAGAGACTCAAAAATATTTGTTAGAAAATCTGTAATTTGGATATCTTGTGGCAATATTTTAATAAAAAATTGATAAAATTTCATATTGGTATTATTTTCTGTAAAAAAAAAAACCCTTTATTTTGAACTGATTTCAGGAAGTTCAAGAAGTTCTATAGAGCTATCTTCCCCTATTTTACCATCTTACAGAAACAACAATTACTGAAACTGGCAATATTGATGCAATACTGATAGCAGTCGTATTGATGTAAAACTCATATACCTACTTTGTTCAAATCTCATAAGTTTAATGTCCTAAATTTTCCAGGAACCATTCTGGAATTTCACATTATTTTTCTTTATCAGATCTTCTTAGTTTATATCCTGTGACAGTCTTAAGGATTTTTTGTCTTTCATAACCTTGATATATTTGAGGAGTTCTGCTAAGTTATTTACAAAAAAAAATTAAGTTTATTTACTTTGAGACAGAGAGAGAAAGAGAAGGAGAGAAAGCAAGCAGGGGAGGGGCAGAGGGAGAGAGGGAGACAGAGAATTCCAAGCAGGTTCTGCACTGTCAGCACAGAGCCCAATGTGGGGCTCCAACTCATGAACCGTGAGATCATGACCTAAGCTGGAGGCAAGAGGCAAATGCTTAACTGACTGACCCACCCAGGTGCCCCTGCTAATTTATTTTAGAGAATATTTCCAGTTGGGTTTCCTAATATCTTAGGTTACATATCTTTGGCAAAAAAAACATGGAAGTAATGCCATGGTTTTCTCTTCCATCATTTTAGAGGTAACATAATGTTGACTGATGTCATTACTCTAATGTCAACTTCGATCATTTGGTTAAGGAAAAATGTGAAATTCAAGAACATTTCCTGGACAAATTAAGGACATAAAACTTACGAGATTTGAATAAGGTAGGTAGATTAGTTAGAAAGGAACTTTCTTTATCATAAAGTTAATGTTTCTTTTCCTGTATAAGTATGATGTTCTATGATAAGTATTGTAAGTATCATATAAGTTGGGTGTTTGTTTCAGACATAGCAAATTTGTTATTTCCCCTCACATTTTTGCCCAGTAATTATAACATCAATTAATGGTGCTCACCTGCAACAGTTATTACTGTAGTGTTTGCCTTACAGTGATTTTTTAAAAAACACTGTAATTTTTTAAATGTTTATTTATCTTTGGGAGAGATAAACATACATCATGAGCAGGTGAGGGGCAGAGACAGAGGGAAACACAGAATCTGAAGCAGGCTTCAGGCTCTGAGCTGTTAGCACAGAGCCTGATGTGGGGCTTGAACTCATGAACTATGAGATCATGACCTGAGCCGAAGTCCAAAGCTCAACCAAGGGAGCCACCCAGGCACCTCTCCTGATGGTGATTTGTAATTTCTCATTCCTTTTAATATTTATTGATCAGAATCCCTTTATAAGGAACCACTGCATTTTTCTCCCCAGCAGTTATTTATCTGTTTCAATGATTTATTTATATCAGTATGTATTCATGCATATTTATTATATACTATGGGATTTAATCCAATATTGTCAGTGTTTTACTGTTCTAATTACCTATATTTTGCTGTTAGAAGCCTCTTCATGTTGGCCCCTATTTCCTATCAATATGGCTCATCAGTTTTTGAGCAGTTCTTTACTTGCTGGCACCAGAGATAGTTGAGGCTGGCTTTGTATTTTCTCAGCCTCAGATCTGGAATCAGCCTTTTCCCCAGGGGCTCCTGATTGCTTTTATTGGAAAATGGTATTTAGAATCCAAGATCTTGGCTATACTCATTGCTCTGGAGTGTCATTGTTTCTAGTCTGTTTCAGCAGCATACAAAAAATTTATGTGAATAATGACATACATACATACACTGATATTTCTGTTGTCTTAAATTTATTGATATTTTTGGAGGGTGATATTAAATCTATAAATTGCAGAGAACTAATATATTTAAATGTCATCATTTCTAATAACAGGTTAATTTCTTGTCATTTGTTCAACTTTTTTGGTGTGTATTCAGTAGGTGTTGAACAATTATCCTTACACAGATTTTGTATATTTACTAAGCACACAATCTGTGTTCCTGTTGTAAACAGAATTTTCTCTATCATTATGTCTTCTCACTTTACTATCCATGTATAAGAGGCTAAGATATCCTTATTATTCTGGACGTGATTTTAAATTACCTGGATGTCCCTTTGCTAGCTTCCTTCTTCAGCATTCCTAGCAAGTTTTGTCAACCTGTCCTTACTTGCTATAAAGTGTCAGGGTGAGACAATAGTGGGAAAGGAACATGAGAAATTGCATACTGCATTTGGTGATTTTTCTTTTTTTGTCACTTTGAAGTATCATTGTTGACTGTCTTTAAGGTGGTGAGATATCTATCTATCTATCTATCTATATCCCCTTTTGAAAATATTTTAAAGTAAATACTGAGAAAATAGGTAGCTAGTTGGATGTTATTATCTTCAGCTATTTGAAAGTCCTAGGTTGAATTTTTGATTGTTGAAAAGTTAGGATACCAACATTTTTGACAGACCTAGAATAAACCTAAAATTTGTATATAACCACAAAAGATCCCAAACAGCCAAAGCATCCTTGAAAAAGGATAACAAAACTGTAGGTATTATAATTCCAGATTTTAAGTTATATTACAAAGTGATAGTAATTAAAACAGTATGTAACTGGCATAAAAATAGACACATAGGTCAATCAATGGAATAAAAAAGAAAACCCAGAAATCCACAATTATATGGTCAGTAATATAGGAGGAATGAATATACAATGGGAAAGGAGGAATGAATATACAATGGGAAAAAGACAGCCTCTTCAACAAATGGTGTTGGGAAAACTGGACAGCAGCATGCAAAAGAATGAAACTTGGCCACATATTTTTATCATACACACAAATAGATTCAAAATAGATTAAACACATAAATGTGAGACCTGAAACCATAAAAATCCTTGAAAAGTACAGGCAATAATCTCTGACATCAGCCATAAAAACATTTTTTTTGAATAGGTCTCCTGCAGCAAGGGAAATAAAAGAAGAAATAAACTATTGGGACTACATCAAAAAAGAAGTATCTGCACAATGAAGGAAACAATCAACAAAACTAAAAGGTAACCTACTGAACCGGAGAAGATATTTGTAAATGATGATGGGTTTGTATCCAAAATCTATGAAGAACTCAAACTCAACACCCAAAAAAACAAATAATTCAACTTAAAGATAGGCAGAAAGAAATAAGAAGACATGAATAGACATTTCTCGAAAGAGACATACAGATGGTCAACATCCATATGATCAACATCACTCATCATCAGGAAAGGCAAATCAAAACTACGAGATAGCAACTCACACATTTCAGAATGACAAAAATAAAAAACACAACAAACAAATGTTGGTGAGGATGTGGAGAAAAAGGAACCCTCTTGCACTATTGATGGGAATGCAAATTGGTTCAGCCATTGTGGAAAACAGTATGGATGCTCCTCAAAAATTATAATGGAACTACCAGATGATCCAGGAAATGCACTACTGAGTATTGACCCCCAAAATACTAAAAGACTAATTCAAAAGAGTACATGCACCCCTATGTTCCTAGTAGCATTATTTATAATGGCCAAACTATGGAAGCCACCCAAGTGTCCATTGATAGATGAATGGATAAAGATGATGTGATATATATAAACACACACAAACATACATGCATACATATATCTGTGTGTATACACACACACACACACACACACAATGTGGTATTATTCCATAAAAAAGCCATAAAAAAGAATGAAGTCTTGCCATATGCAACAACATACATGGAGCTAGAGAGTATAATGCTAAGCAAAAGAAGTCAGAGAAAAGTTAATACCATATGATCTCACTCATATGTGTAATTTAAGAGACAAAACATATGAGCAAAGGAAAAAAGACAAACCAAGAAATACTCTTAACTATAGACAAAAAACTGATGGTTACCAGAAGGGCAATGGGATATATAGGAGATGGGAACTAAAGAGTACACTTACCATGATGAAAATAAAATGATTAAAATAAAAACCTCTCTGAGAGAGATAAGAGAGCAACAAGAAAAAAAGGAAATAGCTAATACAAAAAGCAAAAAAAAAAAAGAGTTTTTAGTCTTAGATTTAGCAAGACTGTGATTTATTGTAATTTATACTTTCACTTTTTCTCAGTCTAGCCTTCCTTGTTTTCTTCTCCTTTATTTAGGCATAGTAAAATATAAATAGACTTCAGATAGGGTTCCAGAAAACAAAAGTGACTGAAAAGTTGTGAAAGAATATGGTATTCATAAAATTAGTCTGAAAATAAAAGTTCAGGGCAGGAGAAAAAAGTTGAAGTGAGATTCTTAGGGAACAGGAAGAAAGCATGGAGAGTGAAGGGTGTGTTGACTTGCTGTGCTCCTAACCCATCCTCCTTGGGCCACAGCATCCAAGCCTGTGTTCCCATCTGGTCTAGGGTTGTTTTCTTCCCTGACTCCCAAGCCAAAGTCAGGCCGTACCTTTACAGCCTTAATGCCCCTCAACCATTTAGCCCATTCCCCCACCCAATATCCCTTTAGCAATGCTGAGTTTGTTCTCTGTATTTAAGAGTCTCTTATGGTTTGACTCCCTGTTTTTTACTTTTCCTTTCCTTCCCCTATGTTCATCTGTTTTGTTTCTTAAATTCCACAAAGAGTGAAATCATATGATACTTGTCTTGCTCTGATTAGCTTATTTTGCTTACCATAATACACTCGAGTTCCATCCATGTTGTTGCAAATGGAAAGATCTCATTCTTTTTGATCACCGAGTAATATGCCATTCTATGTATATACTGTCAGCTGATGGACATGTGGGCTCTGTGGGTAGTGCTGCTATAAACATTGGGGTGCATGTGCCCCTTCAAATCTGCATTTTTGTATCCTTTGGATAAATACCTAGTAGTGCAATTGCTGGGTCATAGGGTAGTTTTATTTTTAACTTTTTAAGGAAGCTCGATACTGTTTTCCAGTGTGGCCACACCAGTTTGCATTTGTACCAGCAGTGCAAGGGTGTTCCCTTTTCTCCACATCCTCACCAACTTCTGTTGTTTGAGTTGTTGGTTTTAGCTATTCTGACTGGTGTGAGGTAGTAGCTCATTGTGGTTTTTATTTGTATTTCTCTGATGATGAGTGATGTTGAGCATCTTTTCATTTGTCTGTTAGCCATCTGAACCTCTCCTTTGGAAAAAGCATATATTCTTCTGCCCATTTCCTCACTGGATTATTTGTTTTTTGGGTGTTGAGTTTGATTAATTCTTCATAGATTTTGGATACTTGATCTTCATCTGATATGTCACTTGCAAATACCTTCTCCCATTCTGTCAGCTGCCTTTTAGTTTTGTTGATGGTTGTCTTCACTGTGCAGGAGCTTTTTATCTTGATGAGGTCCCAATAGTTCACGATTGCTTTTATTTCCCTTGTCTCTGGAGACATGTCGAGTAAGAGATCACCGAGTCTGAGGTCAAAGTAAGATGTCACTGCCTGTTTTCTCCTGTAGGATTTTAATGGTTTCCTGTCTCACATTTAGGTCTTTCATCCATTTTGAATTCATTTTTGTGTATGGTGTAAGAAAATGGTCCGATTTCATTCTTCTGTATGTCACTGTCCAGTTTTCCCAGCACCATTTGCTAAAGAGACTATCTTTTTTTTTCCATTAGATATTCTTTCCCTCTTTGTTGAAGATTAGTTGGCCATACATTTGTGGGTCCATTTCTGGGTTCCCTATTCTGTTCCATTGATCTATGTGTCTGTGTTTGTGCCAGTACCATACTCTCTACATGATTATAGCTTTGTAGTACTGGGATTGTGATGCCTCCAGCTTTGGTTTTCTTTTTCAACATTATTTTGGCTATTCAGGGTCTTTTCTGGTTGCATGCAAATTTTAGAATTGTTTGTTCCAGCCATGTGAAGAATGCTAGTGTTAATTGATAAGGATTGCATTGAATATGTAGATAGTTTTGGTTAGTATTGACATTTTAACAATATTCTTCCAATCCATGGGCCTGGAATGTTTCCTCATTTCTTGGTGTCCTCTTCAATTTTTTTCATGAGCTTTCTATAGTTTTCAGTGTACAGATATTTTATCACTTTGATGAAGTTTATTCCTAGGTATCTTACCATTTTTGGTGCACTTATAGATGGGATCAATTCTTCGATTTCTCTTTCTGCTGCTTCATTATTGGATATGAAATCAACACAAAACTTGGCTGCATTTTTAATTTTTCTTGTTAAATTCATGTGGGCATTTAGAAGTAGAACTCTCAAATCTGAAAGGGTATTTAATAACTTGCTGGTCCTTTTGTGTTGTGAACATGGATTCAAGACTGAAAGAATTTCATGAAATAAAAGATACCATCCTATGTATCATTTTGGAAAACAAAGTGTTTCTGTTAGGTTCTATTGGAGGATATGGGTTTGGCCTGAAGCTAAAGTGAGATCATGTTGAACCCTTTTTACTCCTAAATTTAGACCTTGAGGGGCAGTCTTGGAGAAGGTTAAACATTAGGAATATAACCTCAAAACATACTCTCCTAGCAACGTAAATAGAACTTTGAAGTATGCCTCACAACCTTGAAGGACAAAGAGAAAAGATGGTCAATTTCCTTAATACAGTGGTATTTGCCACCTAGATGGTAAGGTCCAAAGCACCTTAGTTTGTTACCATCCTCTCAGCCTGCATCGTTCTTGCCAATTTTGCTTTTTGTTAGGGAGTGGGATGTAGACAGACCTACATGGAAACCTGAGGACAGTGGAATATGGCTCCCAGCCTAAGAGAGCCCATCTAATCTGTCTGCCAGGCCTATGCACAGTACTGCTTCTGTGTTTCTCTATCAGAGAAAAACATGGCTGAAGCTTTACCTGTTAACCTTTCATTCTGGGCCAACACACAGCTTTATATTTTTATTCTTGGAAAGATGCTCTTTCCAGTAACTTACCTAGCAGATAATTAAGGGCCACAACATTACTAGCTTTATCATGAAACTGACAGATATACATAATTTTGTGTACCAAGAGTGGCTTGGAATGTTAGAGTTTCAGAGGGGAAGAGGTAGGCACAATTCCTACTTTCAAGATCCCATCATCTCTGGAGGTTTCTCATGAAATATGATGAAATTGTGTAAAATCCCATCTACTTGGTTGCATGGCTTGATGTCCTCTGGAGTGAGGGATCAGGAAAATCTATCATTATTTTTCAGGTATAGAGTTGTTTCTGAACTACAGTTCTCTTTGACTCTTAGTTTACACTTTGCTGAGGGTTTTAAGTGTTTCATGAGGATGTTTAATTTCCATTAATATCTCTAACTCATTTTACATTTCAATTTTGTTTTTGTCATTTTCTATAGTCATCTTTCTACAGCATATTCATATTCTTGACCTTCTGACTTAATTTCCTTTTTCTCATTTTTTAAACTTTTTTGTCCACATTTAAAGATGGAGTCCAATTTTCTATACCTTTTAATACCTTTGCCTTTATCTAAATGTTAAAGAGGGATTTCTTTTTTACTCTTCCCCCATCAAAAACTACTAAGATTGACACACCTTGCTTCAGTGAGCATTAATGTTTTTGCGAAGTCCAGTTCACATGAGGAATGAATGTTTTTCCAGGTAACATTCTCCCTACAAAATGTTCACTCTAATGTGCTGAAATGACATTCACCTCCTAACCATACCTGATTTTATTATTAAATGCCCCTATTTTAACTGAGAGTGACTTTGTCTAAAATTCTTAACTTTCTATAACAATTGACACACTCCCAATACATTAAGTTTGTTCCCTAAGTGTCTTCCTTGTTTGAAGACCCCTGAGTGTTTGGGCATTGGTGGTCATCCCAGTTTGTAAACTACCATTGTCAAGAGTGTATTGCAAACAGGACGTTTCAATTACAAAGGAAAGAGAGATTTTTTCCAATCTTTTGGAGACCTCTATAGTTTTGAGAGGATGTATATAACCCCCAAAAATCTGGGAGACTCCACTGGATAGTGATAATCATAACTCAAAAGGATTGAGTTACTCATGCAAAAGAAGATAAATACAAGCAATTCCATATAAATTATATAGGAAAGTAGTTTTGTTAGAGAGTGAGACTCCTATCCTTTGATCATGTTCCAATAAAGCTATTAGAATTGATTAAAGGTGTGTGCAGTATGCAATTATTTCACTAGAAACTTTGAAATATAGAAGGCATCAAGAGATTTAGATTAATATATTGGATGGCTAGTCTATAGAGCACAGATCTCTGGCTCACGTGGGAACAAATCTGAGTGATGGTGAAACATTAAACAGTTTTCAGTGTACCATTAATTCTATCCCTCTGTATAAGTAAGATAATAGAAATGTTTCTAAAATGTGAGGCAAAAGCAACTTTTTACTCCTCATCACCAAACAAAACAATGTTGTGTGACTAGTAATAAAATATATGTCTTGAGTTCTGACGCTCCGGTATAAGAGTCCCTCACATATTTTATACCAATATAGTTTTACAATGTGTTTTGTTTTTTTTCCCCATTCAGAGTTTTGAAAGGTTTATGGTCCAGCTCATTAGTCAGAATTAAGTAAAGTAGGAAAGAACAGTTTTCTGAAAGTATTTTACAGTGATTGTCAGTTAGACAATAATATGCATGAGCAAGCAAGCAAAAATTTGGCAAGATAGCTGTGCTCATTAGATAAAAAAGGAAAATATAACCAGGAACAAATAGAAGAACAAACAAAAAATGCAGCCTTTTAAAAGGTGTTTACTGTTATTAATACAATATGTAAATGACCAAATAATGTGGTAAAAAAAAATTCACTGGTTGCAGCTCTGCCATGAATTTGGATAAGTCATGTAAACTGTCTGGGTCTCAGCTACTAACTTAAGAACATTCTGAACTAAATCAATACTTCCAAAACTAAATCAAAACTAGTCCAAAGATAAGTGCTAATTAATTATGAAATCTTTGTTGGATAGAAGGTGAAAAAAAATAAGGACATTAAAAAATCCTTCTAAGGACTGTTCTTTAGTTTGCTATTCTTGCTATATTGGCATTAAAAATGTGATAGTGGTGCTGGTTTTAAAATCCTAACTTGAAAAATGTTGACAACTGTATGCTAATGCCAGAGGTGATTTTTTTTTTTCTTTTGAGCCTCCTATTATCTAAAAAAAAAAACAAAACACAGGGGCTCCTGTATGGCTCACTTGGTTGAGCATCTGATGTCTGATTTTGGCTCAGGTCATGATCTTACAGTTCATGAATTTGAAGTCCATGTTGGGCTCTGAACTGACCATGTGGAGCTTGCTTGGTATTCTCTCTCTTTCCCTCTCTCTTTGTCTCTCCCCTGCTCACTCTCTCTCTCTAAAAAATAAATAAACAAACTTAAAAAAATGAAAATAATTTCAGAAAATTCTAGATTAGGGGATTTCTACGGCTTGCCTTTAACATCTAAGTTTGTATGTTCTATAAAATCTTATAAAAGGAATTACTGGGGCACCTGGGTGTCTCAGTCAGTTAAGCATCCTATTTCGGCTCAGGTTATGATCTCACATTTGGTGGGTTGGAGCCCTGCATTGGGCTCTGTGCTGATGTCTCAGAGCCTTGAGCCTGCTTCACATTCTGTGTCTCCCTCTCTCTCTGCCCCTCCCCCACTTACACTCTCTTAAAAATAAACATTTAAAAAGTGCAATTACTATAAGTAACCTATTTACTATAAACAAATTTTTTGGCCATACTTCTTCAAAAGTTATTGTAGGGGTACCTGAGGTAATGGCAGCTGTTGAAATCTGAATTTCACCACATTACCTCTCCTGGACTTCCCATAGTTACATAGATCAGTGGAAAGATAGAGTAAAACTACACAAATCATATGTCTTTACAATAACTTAATTTAGAGTTATTCCACTACAATTACACTACAATTACAATAACTTAATTTAGAGTAATTTCCACTAAATCTGAGTCTGAAGTTTCTAGCCCCAAGACTTTGTGAAGAGCTGTGGTGTCTGGAAAAGCTGTTTGGAAGAAAGAGAAGATACTGCTATGAGTCACTTCTAGAAAGACAAAGTCCTGGGTTTTACACTTAGACATAACAATAATGAAAAAAGAGTCCTGGGAGGTTAGAGCACTGACACAAGGAAGTGATTTAAAAATATATGCAGGACTTTAGGAAGAGGTCTTAGAAAGGGAAATAATTTAGGAAAAGAGGAGAATTGAAAGTGAAGAATCAGTCCTTGAGAAACTGAGTGGTAAAGGCAATAAAAAGCAATAGAGGGAAATTTAGAATACTGACAAAACTAAAAAATTAAAGAACCCCCCCCCCCACCAAACACTTGTTTCTGATCCCTCAAAAAAGCTACACATTGAAGAAAGTGGAGGAGGACATTCTTAAACTAGGCACTCTGTAAACCACCCCAAATGTTAGCTTTGTCCATGCAATGTAGAGACACAAGTAGTCTTAATAAACAAAACTATCTCAGGAAATAATAAAATGAGAATCAAAACTTAGAGGCCAATGAAAATTTTTCTCAAAACCAACCATGAAACAAAGGTATAATATCCCAAAGTGAATTAAATATCCTTAAATAAACATATGTGAAATAATACATCAAGTCAGAAATTCAAAGGTTAAGAACAGAAATGGATAGTAAATAAGATATAAGAATTACACTCAATAAAGAAAATAATGAAAAAAAAACCATAAATAACTAAACTATAAGTCCCTAAGAAAGAACTTACATATATGAAAAGTTATTAAGGGGCAGTGAATAAAAAAAAACCAAAAAAAAAAAAAAACCCACACACACACACACAGCCAACAGAACATAAATAAGATAAAGAAGTAAAATGTATCAGAAAGAAAGTGCTAGAAATGGTAGCCAGGCAGAAGATACCAACATATATATAATTGGAATCCATGGAGCAGAAAAACAAGACTATGAAACAAAAATATAAATCAAAGAAACTTTTCAAGAAAAAAAGAACTAAATCTACATATTGAAAGGATCTACAAGGGAGCTTTGGGAAATTCATTAGGAAAAATCAACTCTAGGACATAGGATAATAAACCGATGAGACTTTAAGGACTGAGAAAATGCTCAAGGTGTCCAGGAAAAATGATAAAGTAACTTAAAAGACCAACAGAATTGTACTTTCATCAGACTTCTCAGAAGCAATAAGTAAAGCAAAGGAATATTGGAGCAGCATTTTCAAGATACAGGAATGGAGTGTTAACATAAGATTTTACAGTTAGCCAATCTTTCAAGTATCAAGACTATAGAAAAACAGCTGGAAAAACAAGCACACTGATACACTGTTGATGGAAATAAAAATGTATACTCTTACAAGGCACAATTTGGCAATATTTAAGAAAGTTATGTCTGTGTCATTTGATTTAGCAATCTGCTTGTAGGAAACATGCCAAAAATACTCCAAAGAAAATCCTACAGCTATAAACTCACAACACATATACATAATATGTTAACAGCAGCATTATGTGTAATTGAAAAATATTAGGAACAATATAAATACCTACACAGAGGAGAGTGGTTAAATAATAGTACATTAACAAACTGGAGTATCACAGTAGTATAAAAAGAATGAAGAAAATTACTATAAACTTAAAAACAGTGATTTCCAAGATGTGTTGTTGGGTGAAAGAGACTGAAAAAAAGTTTATCTAGAATGCTAATTTTTATGTAAAAGAAGAGGAAGAGGGAGGAAATGGAAGATAAATGCATACATTTTTTAAAAAGGTTTTTAATTTTAATTCCAGTATAGTTAACATACAGTGTTATATTAGTTTCAGGTGTACAAGGTACACCTGTACATGAATTCAACAATTCATGACTCAGTGCTCATTTGGTAAGTGTACTCTAATCCCTATCACCTATTTCACTTTCTTTTATAGTTTATAGTCTATATACTGGTTTGTCTCTTACTTCCCTTTTGTTCATTTGTTAAATTTCACATACAAATGAAATCACATGGTATTTATCTTTCTCTGACATTTTGTTGAGCATTACACTTTTTCTAGCTTCATACATGTTGCGAGTGACATTTCATTCTTTTTTTATGGTAAAATGATACTCCATTCAATATATGTACCATTTCTTTATTGATCTGTCAATGGACACTTGGGTTGTTTTCATAACTTGGCTATTGAAAAAAAAAAGGTGCAGTAAACATACTGGTGCATGTATCCTTTTGAATTAGTGTTTTTGTACTCTATGAGTACTGTGATTACTGGATTGTATGGTAGTTCTATTTTTTATTTTTTGAGGAACTTCCATACTGTCTTCCATAGTGGCTGCACCAGTTTGCATTTAAACCAATAGTACATGAGGATTTGTTTTTCTCTACATCATTGCCAACATTTGTTTCCTATGTTTTTGATTTTAGCCATTCTGATAGGTGTGAGGAAATATCTCATTTTGGTTTTGATTTGTATTTCCTTCATGATGAGTGATGAACTTCTTTATGTGTGTCTGTTGGCCATCTGTCTTCTTTAGAAAGATGTCTGTTAATGTCTTCTGCCCACTTTTAATTTGATTATTTGTGGGTTTTTTTTAATGCTATTGAGTTGTATAAGCTCTTTATTTTGTATGCTAAGTCTTTATCACATATGTTATTTGCAAATATCATCTCCCATTCAGTAGGTTATTTTTTAGTTTTGTTGATTGTTTCCTTTGCTGTGCAGAAGTTTTTTGTTTTGTTTTACATATCAAAAAATAAAAGATAAAACTAACAAAACAAAACCTCCATAAGGATGTAAAAAGGATTCGTCATAATGGATATAAATAAAATGATTACCCCTAAATATATTCCAAATGAATAACTGAAAGGCTAATTTTGAACAATCTTTGCACTGTATATTCTTGGGCTAATGACAACATAAATTATAATCACATGTTGAACTCTGGATAGTAATTTTTTTTTTTTGCATTCATATGGGTTAGCAATTCTAAAACTATTTTCTATGTAGTTCAGGAATGGGCATAGAGTAATTATATTTGTTACTGTGCACCAGATTTGTCTTTTGGGGGAAAGAAGTTACAAATTCAGAAAGGAGGATTTGAATAAACAGTGGTGTATTAGAGTAGAGCTTTCAGTATCAATTCATAGTGTGGGTTTTTGCATCTGTTCATATATATGTGCAGGTATGCATAGGTTTATTTCCTATTTCTGTTGAGATGTCCTAGAAGCAAGGACACAGCAGCAGCAATGAATACATATAATCACCAGGTCTTGGTTTCTCAGTAACATTCTCCAGTAAAAAGAACCATTTCTCCTTGGAGATAGCTGATTCCAAAGCTGAGGCATGGAAAGTACAATACAAATGTAAAACATCTTGCCGCAGCAAAAGCAAGGAGTTGCTAAAAGATTTAAGGAGAATTAACGTGGACATCAAAATTATTCTTGGTTGTGATGAACCAATCCTATTTAGTAAAATGAAAATATGTGAGTCCAAACTGATGAAATTAAAAACAGCAACAATGGGGCGCCTGGGTGGCTCAGTTGGTTAAGCGGCCGACTTCAGCTCAGGTCATGATCTCACGGTCCGTGAGTTTGAGCCCCGCGTGGAGCTCTGTGCTGACAGCTCAGAGCCTGGAGCCTGTTTCAGATTCTGTCTCCCTCTCTCTGACCCTCCCCTGTTCATGCTCAGTCTCTCTCTGTCTCAAAAATAAATAAACGTTAAAAAAAAAAATTAAAAAAAAAAACAGCAACAATGACAAGAAATGAGGGAGAAGTTCTTCCTTTTGGCAAAATATCAATTAATACAGGTAATAATAACCATGCTAATAGTTGATCCAAAGAAAAATTATTAGTGATGTTAAATGATTTTCACAAATCATACCTCTAAAACATAAGTTAATTATAAAGGGGAAAATGGTAAGTTTGCAAAGGTGAAACATGACAGATAACACTAACCAAATCTTGTATAAACTAACTGGGCTACAAACATCAGTGTCCTTTAGTTTCAAATACTGTTTTCAAGGACATCAAGATCATGAATGAAAAAGATGAACTGTTCAAGAATAAAGACACTAAAGAGACATGTCAATTCTGTATGTGTGATCTTGCACCATATTTTTTCTTTTCCATTAAGTGATTTACATGGCATATTACAGTGAAAATGATCAAAATTTGAATAAGCCTGGCAGACTATATAAGACTAGTAATGTAGATTTTTGATTTTGATAATCACACTGCAATTATGCAAGATCGTATTTTCATTCTTAGGAAATGCACACTATAGCATTTATGAACAAAAGGCTTCATGTCTGCAATTTTCTCTCAATTCAGAAGAAAGTGTGCAGAGGCAGAGAGATAAAGGTAGTAAAGTGTTGACAATGGAAAATGTTGATGAAAGGTAAATGGAAATGCTTTAAATTCTTGAAACATTTCAAGTTTGAAATTATTTCAAAATAAAAAGCTTTTTATTATAAATAAAACATTTATAATAATATATTATATATTACATATAAAATCTATTATAAATTATTAAAAATTTTAACACCCTAAAGCAAGAGAGTCCATGCATATATCTCTAGTACTTATGCTTACAAATTACAGTATGCATTTACTATTCTTCAGTTGTAACTGCCTTAAATAATTTAAATTGATGTCATTTTCTGTATCACTTTATATATATATTAACTCAGAAGCCTACAACATGTCAGTGCGTAACAGATAGTATTTGAATAACCTGTGTTTCTCTCTACCCCTGCTTGACTTAATCACCAGTGCTTGTTAGAAAAAGTCAAAATAAAACATTATATATACTTGCACATGTTCCATTCAGTACAAAAATAAAACTATAAACTTTATACTGTCTAATGAGACAAAGAAGATTGGTGTGTGTTATTTTTGGCTAATACGTAAGTTTAGCTTGTTTAACTTCCCAAATTAATTTACTACTACCGTTGCCTCTCCATGTTTGTATTTACTGAAAAGTTTATACTATTTTTGATCACCAGTCTTTTTTCATTTCAGTTCTTCTTTGGAGTTGAATGATTTTGTGTTTTCTAAAATACATAGTAATTCCGTTAGTAAGAATCTATTGTTAAACCCATTTTAGTTTGTGTCTGAAAAATCTTAATTTTGCTAGCATAACTAGTTAAGATACAGAATTTGTTGTTAATAATAATTTTATCTCAACTTCTTTAAGGTACCATTTTCTCATCATTAAAAAGATATTCTTAGTATGGTCTATTTTGTCAGTATAATTATGGATCTTCTGTAGGTCAACTATCTTGATTTTTGCTTGCTTTTATATGATACCGTGTTTATCTTTGGCATTCTGACTTTTCACCATGATGTAGTTAGGTATAGATTTCTTGTTTTTCATTTTGCTTTAGATTTGTGATGGTATGTTTGCCCAAATGTTGAATATTTTCTCAGGGAATATTTCTCTTCAGCTATGTGTAAACTAGATAATCAAGATATGGTCAGTGGACTAGTGCTGGTTCAAGAATTGTTTGCTCATGAGATTCAGAAAAGAAGATTAAGCAACTGGGGTGGGGGACGGGTGCCTGGGTGGTTCAGTAGTTGAACATCAGACTCTTGATTTTGGCTGGGGTCATGATCTCACATTTCATGAGTTAGAGCCCCACATCAGGCTCTGTGCTGACAGCATGGAGTCTCCTTGGGATTCTATCACTCCCCCTCTCTCTCTGCCCTTCCCTTACTGGCCCTCTCACTATCCCTCTCAAAATAAATAAACATTTATTTTTTTTTAAGTTTGTTTATTTTGAGAGAGAACCAGAGTGAGAATGGCGGGGATAGCAGAAAAAGAGGAAGATAGAGAATCCCAAGCAGTCTATCTGCTGTCAGCACAGAGCCTGATACAGGCATATACTCAGGAACTGTGAGATCATGACTGGAGCTGAAATCAATAGTCAGATGCTTAATAGACCAAGCCACTTGGGCACCCATCCTAGGTCCTGGGGTTATCCATCATCTTGTAGATGGTTGATTTTTTCCTTGAATCCTTCTGACTTCCTAAGCTTCCATTTCACTCCTTTGAATTGTTGTGCTCTTGAAAGACAGTTAGTTCTTTATCTCTTTCTTTATAAACCATGCCTGCTTGCTTTTCTATATTCAAAAATGAGTTAAGCTGCTCTGTTTACCAAATAAAATTTTCTACCCTTACTAACATGAAACTTGGGTATTTAAACTTAAACATACTCAAGAAAAAATTTCTAAAGCTCCACCATTCTAAACTAGGCAGAGTATATTTGGGAGATTTATGGGTATAACTTTCATTGAATGTCCGGGCATTATACATGCTATTCCATTCAAACTTGTAAACTCTTTCGTTGTGAAATAAAACATATATTGAAAAGTGCACAAAACTTCAATTTACGGTTTAATGCAATAATATAAACACTGATATAATCACTGCTCAGGTCTAGAAATAAAACAGTATCAACTCCTCCTGCTCCCAAATTGTATGAGGAGGTGAAGGAGACAGTGAGAAGGAGAGAGAGAATTCCAAGTACACTCCACATTTCTGACCACTTTCTAATTCCATTATTCATTAGCATAACAGGTGCCACCTTAAATGCTACACATTATTTTTCAGTGTTTTTGAACTTGATGTAAATGCAATCATATAATACCTATTCTTTTGATTGTAGTCTTTTTTTTATAGTCTGAATGTTTCTGTGAGGTGAGTGGGAAATAAGGGAGATATTTATTGTTAAATGCAGGTCCTGACTTAGTAGGTTTGGGGTGAAAGTGATATTGTGTACTTGTATAAAAAGCAAAGGTGATGCTGATGCTGGCTGCCAATGGACTACACTTTGAGTATGAAGGATTAACACAATATTATTGACATAAATAAAAAAATAACATGACAACAAGGATATATTTTTTAAACCCATATATCATGGTTAACTTTGTGTTAACTTGGCTATGGTTATCCAGTTGTTAGGTCAAACACTAGTCTAGGTGTGTCTGTAAAGGTATTGGTGGATGTGACTAATACTTAAAATCACTTAACTGGAGGCAAAGCAAGTTATCTTCCATAACGTTGGGTGAGCCTCATCCAGTTAGCTGAAAGCCTTAAGAGCAAAGACAGATTTCCTAAAGCAACAGCAATTCTTTCTGAAAACTGAAACCTAGAAACTCTGTTTCCACTCCATAGATACTGGACTCAAAACTACATCAGCACTTACTTGAATTTCCAGCCTGCTGGCCTGCCTACTGATTTCAGTCTTGCCAGCCTCACAATTAAATGAGCCAGTCCTCTAAAGTCTCTCCATTAGTTCTGTTTTCCTGAAGAACATTGACTAAGAGAACATAGAATTATGAAGAATAACATTAAAGTTTAATAGTTGCTCATGGGGCAAAGGATGGGAAATGGTAAGGTGATTAGAGGAGACAGATGAAAGGAAACTATGTATAGTTCAGTGATGAAAATATGCCATGAACTGGGAATCGTGGATACAACCTGTAAACCTGGAGGTTTCTCAAAAGAGAATCAATAGTGAGCATACCTCAGAAGCAAAAGAAAATAGAACCTAAAGCATAGGCAGAAGTCTGGCTTAAGGTCAAATGGGTTGTTGATTATCTCTAATAGGATGGAGAACAGATGGATGATGCCCTATTTTACTCTTGACAATCTCATTTTCATAGTTTCTATAATATGAAAGTTGGAAGCTCAACATTGTCTGTAGACCTGAGCCATACAAAAAGAGGAAAGCCATTTTTTTCTTTAAAAATGGGAAGGAAGGTGGGGTGCCTGGATGGCTCTGTTCAGTGTCTGACTTTGGCTCACATCATGATCTTGGGTTCATGCGTTTGAGTCCCTATCAGGCTGTGTGCTGACAGCTCAGAGTCTGGAGCCTGCTTCCGATTCTGTGTCTCCCCCCCCCCCTCTCTGCATTTCCCCCACTCATGCCATGTCTCTCACTCTCAAAAATAAATATTTTTAGAAGTGGGAAGGAAGGTAAGAATCTGTTCCCTGTTTTCTTTCCCTAAATGTTTCAATGAAAATTATTTCTATCAAGTAAACGTTTATTACATTATGAATAATGCAATATGTTTTTCCAGAGACAAAAAAAGATGCAAAGGACCAAAACATAATTCCCCCCCCTCAAAGTTATTACTAATTATGTTGAGAGAATGTCTATTTTTGAGCTCAACTAACCTGTGTTTTTTTGTATTAGGTACATGAATGTTTTTGTCTGAACAAGCCCTTTTGCATTAGTTCCTTGTAAATTAACACATAGAAAGATGTCACCATCATCCTTTTTTCCTAAATGTATATATTAAACCACTGGGTTGTTGGTCTCCCTTTAAGGTGGTTTTCACCTGTGTTATGTGTTACAGGTTGAATTATGTCCCCCTCCCTCCACCCCATCCGGAACCAGTTTATATGGTGGAGTCTTAACATGTGGTACATAAGAATGTGACCTTATTTGGAGATAGTCTTTGCTTTTTTTATTTATTTTTTATTTTTTTTTATTTTTTATTTTTTGGAGGTGGTGGATGGATATGTTCATTGGATTGTGGTGATGGTATTAGAAGTATATACATATGTTGTGGGGTCCCTGGGTGGCTCAGTCAGTTAAACATCTGACTCTTGATTTTTGGCTCAGGTCATGATCTCATGGTTTGTGAGAACAAGCCCACATAGCCATCTGTGCTGATAGCACAGAATCTGGTTGGGATTCTCTCTCTTTCCCTCTCTCTTTGCCCCTCCTCTGCTTGCATGCACTCTCAGTCTCTTTCTCTCTCAAAATAAACATTCAAATAGTGTAAGTAGAAACCTAGTTATTTTGTCTTGGACATGAATGTGATTAGCAGTATTTGACCTAGTTGTATTTCTCTCAACATTTGTGGAACTGTGGATGTATGTTGATCTACACTAAAGGACCACAGATAAATAGGCTTTTTATATTCTAGAAACTTCTATCTTTAGATCTTGATTTATCTTGAATAGTCATTCTCCTTTTCTTCTAATGTTCTGCTTTTGTTATGGTGTCAGGCAGAAAATCTAGCAACAATAACAGTAATGACTGGTCTGAATCAAACAGGTGTCAGGTTCTGTGGTAGACACTTTGTCCGCACTATTGCATAATACTGGAGATCAATGCTTTTACTCTCAACTTTTCCAAATAATAAAAAAAAAGGCACAGTGAGAAGGTAGCTCCCTTCAAGATGACACAATTAGCCAAGATTCAGTCAGGTGTCTGACTCTGAAATTCAGTTTTAACTACTATGCTGTAGGTGGTTTCCCTATAAAGTACACATATTTTAGTCCATGTAATTTGTGACATTTTTATTACCCATACAGAAGAATTGTTGGCTCATTTACAGAAGGCTAAGTTTTGGGGTTTTGGTGTGGGTTTAGAGTCAGGAAGGACTTTCTTGAGGATGTGGTAACTGTAGTGACTTTGGGCCTTTAAGTAATTAGGTTCACTATTGTAATTTATCATTCATTCATGCACTGGGCATTTACCATGTGATAGACACTGTAATAGATGTGGGAGATTCAAATATTTATATGACTTAGTTGTTTTCTTTAAATACCTCTCTCCTCTTTCTACCCTATCAAACAATATTCTGTGGGACTCCAGCAAGACCAAGTAGAGGATAGAAGATAAGATGTGATGAAGTAGAAAGGGAAATAGGGCCTACTCAGGACTGGGGTTCCTATAGGGTTGAGTAAGTTTGACAAACAGGAAGAGAAGTAAGACTTCAGTTAGAAGTCTTGTTAACCGTCTAGAAGGATGATGATGCGGGTGGCTTCTACTTAAATTTCAGTAAAGGAGAGACCTAAACTTTAACTTAATTTATTTGTGGACCAGACCTCACATTAGTGATGATGGATTAAGATTTCTTGCCCTTAGAAGGCTCATTTTAGTGAAAGATGAAGGAATAGGACAATTTTATATGCTTTAATCAGTTAGAAGTTGTATTAGCAGAATGAAAATAGATGTGAGAACAAAATATTTCTGATTAAGGATTAGTCATAAAAGTCTTAGTAAATGAAATTACCCATAGGGTGGGCTGTTGATTAGGATAATTTCTGGGCACTGAGGGAGTAGAATAAGAGAATCAGAATAATTTTTCTAACTAGTAAGTGTGAAAATTGTGTGTGTGTGTGTGTGTGTGTGTTTTATTTCTTTAATAACTTGTGAGTTTTTAATGAGAAAAGGGGGTGCATGGCTATTAGGTCAGTATGCACATTTCAACTGAAATAGATAAGATGAACATTACTTATTACCAGCCCCATTGCCTCATTATGTATCTCCTCTATATTTATTTTTACACCTAGAAAATCAAATATTATCTTGTCTTTAAATGGAAATGTAATCCCAACATATAGATGGTTTTACAATTTTCTTCTTTTTAACTCAATCTTCTAGATATTTTTAATGCAGTATGCTGTGAGTGCATAGGATGTGTGTATGATAGTTTATTTAACCACTCCCCTCTTGATGGATATTTTTTTCTTGGTCATTACAAAGAATACTAAAATGAAGTCTCTTTTCAAACATGTCCAAGCATATAGATAATAAAAAGTGGAATTTCTGGGTCAAAATGGGTACATGTTTAAAATACTAATATATGCTGACAAATTGCTTTCTAAAATGTTCCCATTTATACTCCCTCAACAGAAAAATGAGAATACTTATTTCTCTGAATTTTTGCCAGCATTCAATATTACCAGTGTTTCTCATTTTTGCCCAACTGATGGACAAATTTAGAATTGCCTTATGTTGCATTTTTCCTTATATTTGTGATATGGAACATATTTTCACATGTTTATTGGTCATTTGGGTGATTCTTTGAGTTTGCCTTTTTTAATTCTTTGTCCATTTTTAATATTTGGTGATTATCTTTGTTTTTTCATTTGCAGTGTTTTTTTTTTTAAAACCCATGATTGAAATAGTTTATGTATTATCTATGTTGTGAATGTCTTCTCCCAATTTCTCATTTATTTAAACTTTACAGTGGAATTTGAAATTTTCAAAATAATAAAATATATTGATAGTTTCCATTATGGATCTTTTGCTCTGGGGTATGTTTAAGAAAGGTTTGTCTTCTCTTATATGTATTAATATGACCATATTCACCATTACAACAGTCAATTGGAAACAAACATGGATAGTTCGACCCATTTTCAAATCTGTAGAAATCCTGTGAATTTCTATTAACACATTTAAAAATAAAAGAGAATGTGAGGGAAGAGGACATAAAGAGAGTTATTAACTATATTATCCATCTGTCTCTAAGAAGTAATTAAATGTCTTTATATTAGTGAATTGAATTGATGAATCTCAATGATGTTTTGGCCTACTTTTAAACAACTGTTGAGTAAAAGAATTCCAGAGAGATACACAAGAATTTTATATTAATTTAAATACTAGTGGCTTTTTAAAGTGAGCTGCTTTATTTTAGGTATTAATCTTCAACTAGTTGGTTTTCTGTTTGTATATTCATCAGTAAAGAGGATAAATTATTTCCAGATTTTCTAGAAGCTTGACTTATAACATCAAGTGTCAATGCTGACTTGACTCTCAGCCTCTCCTGAAAGCTACATGACCACAGGGTGTAAAACAAATAACATTTTCCTTCTCTCACTAGGAGTGGGAACAAAACCTAACTAATCTGTAGCTAATTGTAAAAAGTGAGTTAAAAAACTGAGTCATAAAGGGAAAAGTTCCCATTTCTGGATATATGCAAGACAATTGTAAAATCCTAAAAATATGGGTCATTTGGTAGTGAACTTAAAACTAAAGCATGTTGACCTCTCAGAGATCACTGAGAAAGAAGTAGTAACTAGCATAATTTAGGTGTTGCCTGGGTAAACATAGATGAACTCAGCAGTAGTGGAAATTTGTGGTGACATTGTTGTGGAAAACCTACCCACTGGTTAAAGAATCCAAAACTATATTTGGAATACAAGGAGTAGGAGACATCCCTTGGGTAGGGCATTGACAAATGGTAGCGTCAAAAGGTCCCAAACAAGTAGGCTGGAATTCAGGGCTGGACTTAAGTTCTACCAGAGGAATTGTAGAGTTAATTGGAGAATGAGGGCAAAGGATAATTTCTATAAGTTGGACTAATATATAGTTGTAAACCCTTTCACTGTTGACTTACTAAATATTTGTAAAGTACCTACTTTATCCCAGGTATTGGGAATAGAAGTGAACATAAGACAAAAACCTGTCTCTGTGGAGCTTGGATTCAACTAGGGGAAGATAAAAAGTAAAAAAAAGACTATGTCACATGATGCTATGGAGAAAAAGAGATCTGGGAATAGGGATAGGGAATATCAAGGTTTAGGTGTTGGAATTTTAAATAGTGGCCTGAGAGAGCATCTCTAAGAAAGCAGCACTTGAGGAAAGATTGGAAGGAAGTGATGGAGTAAGCTTTGCATCCATCTAGAGGAAGAGCGTTTCAGACATATGGAACTTCAAATACTTTGAAGGTGAGGGAGTAGTTGGTATATGTATCAGTGGGGGTTCAACCAGAGAAGCAGAGCCAATAAAAGGCATGAATGTGTGCATGTGTGTGTGTGTGCGCACATGTGCACACACACAGATTTATTATAAGGAAATTGGCTCATGTGATTATGGGGGCTGGCTAAGCAAGACCAGTACTATAGAGCAGGCAGTCATCAAGGGAAGACTATACGTATAAAGACGAGAGACACTGGGCCCAAACTACTGTATAGAGGTAGAATTTGTTTTCATTCAGAAAAGTCATAGCCCTGCTCTTAAATTGCTCTTTTTTTTTTAAGAAAAAATTTACTTGTTTTTTATTTTGACAGAGCATGAGAGGGGAAAGGGCAGAGACAGGGAGAGAGAACATCCTAAGCAGCCTCCATGCTGTCAGTGCTGAGCTCTACTTGGGGTTTGATCGAATGAACTCTGAGACCATGACCTGAGGCAAAATTAATAGTCAGATGCTTAACCAAGTGACAGGTGCCCTTAAATCCTTCTGATTAAATTGGGCTAAAAGATACTCCGGATAGTGTTTCTTTCTTAAGGTCAAACAAATGGAAATTTTAACTGCATTTGCAAAATCCCTTTGCAGCAGCACCTAGATTGGTGTTTGATTGAATAACTGGGGACTATAGTCTCATCAAGTTAATACATCAAAAAATTATCGTATGTTCAAAGAACAGCAAGAAGCCAATATGGTTAGAAGGCTGCGAATATCTAGAAAAATAGAAGATGTGCCAGATATAACAGGGGAACCATCGTAAAGACTTAGAACCTTGCTCTGAGCAAGATGGGGAGTCACTAGAGAGCTGTAAGCAGAGAGAGAAATGTTCTGTCTAATACTGTAGAAGGACTATGCTGGAACTGAATAGTGGAATAGAGAGGTGAGCAAGATAATATAAGTTGAAGGCTATGTGGTGATGGGTGCTTCATTAAATGCTAGGCACTATATTCAGTGATAAGTGTTATTTCAGAAGCTCCAGTGGATGATAGTCTTGAGGCTTAATCAGAAAACATTGTACAACTACTAGGTTACAAGAATTATGATAGGCATTGGGATTCAAAGCTAATCAAGACAAAGTGGAGTATACCCTTTTGTTTCCTCAAGAGTGATGCCATTTACAAGGAGCTTTCTTATCAGCCACACAGAAATGGGACTAAACTGTTACATGATGTTGAATTCTTAACCTTGGTGTTTAGCAGGCTTTAGATCTTCCTGTACCATGCCCACTATGTGTAGGTTCCTGAGATAAATGATATGGAGGGACACTCCAGCCAAAGCATATATTTTTTTCACATTGATTTCCTGACTTTTTATCTTTTGGGGTTATTTTATTTATTTTGAAAATAAAAAAATGAAAAGAACCCAATTAAGTAGCTAGAATGATAGTGGAATATGGGGATAGGTTGATTTTTGGCCCTTAATACCATGCTGTTCCTTTCCTGGTCTCTTCTCTATCACAGTGTTGCAAGCCTGAGAACTGTATTTCCCAGCCTGTTAAGGAGAGAGACTGGTATGAGGTTTGGAAAACAGAAGGGAAGTGGACATTCCTCTTCTGGCTGTGGTGGTTGTAGACTAGGGAGGGTACCTGCAGTTGTGGTGGTGATGGCTTCCTTAGAATCTGAGACTTACTGTCTATCTCTAGTTTTGGAGCTGTGGACAGCTGTGCTTTAGCTGAAGCTTCTTGCGGTTTCCTGATTTCTGGCCAGAGTGACCTTATTTCCCAACTTAGATTTCTCCAGCACTTAAAAAATTTATCAATGATTGATTTCACTGTGTTATATCCTGTTTTGTTTGAAGTATGACTGAACCCTCACTGATTGAGAGGTCTTCTCTACCACTCCCTGCAGTCTGAAGAAGTCTCCAATCAGCATGTTCCTTCTTTCCTCTGATCCAAAACCTGAATCTTCTTAACTCTCCAAAGACCAAGGGTCTGAAGCCAAAGACCACTTCTGTCCAAAGAGAAGGGAAGGGAAGGAAAAGAAGTGATGAGAAGAAGCCTAGGCAGAGGATGGTGGGAGATAGGTAGTGAAAGACTCAAGAGTGGAGGGGAAGTGAATAAAAGACACTCCTCCCCTCTCCCCTTGGATTCTTCTTGTTCTCCAAGCTTATGAATTAAACATGAGTGGAAGGAAGGAAAAGAGAATAGCCTCCTTTATTTATGATTATACTTCATTTCGTCTTGAACTTTCCTAGACTCACTGTTTATTCATTCTCTCTTCAGCCTGTTCCGATTTTAGGGGGAGAGAGTGGGAGAACACATACTTCATCTATCCAACATCTCCAGTCATATTTGTATATGTTAATTCATATAATTGCCAAATGTACTAGGTTTTAATGTTTTATATATGAAACAAATAAAACTCTACTAAAGAAAAAATGTTGGAAAAAGCTTGAGAATGTGCCTTGATTCAGACAGCTAAAAAAGTGGACCTAAGGTTTGAACCCAGATCACAAGACCATACGTCCAGGCTTCCTTTTATCAAGCCAGAGCCACTTATTGGTGAAAGAAGCTTGGATTTGGAATCGTGGTCAACCATAAACTGGAAGGAATTCTAGTATTTGTTTTACACTTCATTCTTCAAGAAGGGTGACATGTATAAATTTCCTGGGGGACCTTGGTGAAGTCCTTCATTTATAGAATTATAATGAATTAAAAACAATTTTTTAAGATTAAAAACTGAATTCTATTAGTTACATATAGAAACCTTGGTTTCAACATCTATTTATGTCCAACAATTGCCCTACCTATGAGAGTTGTATTGAAAACTCTTTTTTGGTAGGAGGAGAGGTTAGAAATACTGTAGGAATTAAGGAAAAGATAACATCAGGTCCAAGTGATGAACAAACTTAAAAAAAACCTTTATCAACCTGGTTTTATGAGTTAATTAAAAAAATTAAAGCAGCAAACTAAAAGAAATAATGTCTCTTTACATGTCTTAGTGATGATGGTTAATGTATAATTAAATTCCTTTTGCCCTTCCTTGCTTGCTAGAATTTTGGGGGAATCATAAAGATGTTTATAAACTCATTTATAGTATTCCTGCAAATATTATATAACACAGGTGTTGTCGAAATATATTCTAAGTGTCCAAAGACTTTATTTTGTGGCACTTGTTTAAAACGTTCCCACCCTGATCACACAAACAAAAGCATTTTTATGTTTGAGATTAAAAAAAGATATAGACACTCTTTTTAAAAAGTAAGTTTCAGGTGCACACATTTATAATTTGACATCTATATACACTAGAAAGCTATCACCACCACTAGTCTAGCTATCATCCATCACCACAAAGTTAATCCCATTTCACCCATCTCTCAAACCCTTTTCCTGCTGGTTAGCTCTGGTCTGTTTTCTCTATCTACAGTTTTATTTTTGTTGGTTTCTTTTCTTAGATTCCACACAATTCATATCAGACAGTATTTGTATTTCTTCATCTGATGTATTTCACTCAGCATTATACCCTCAAAGTCCATCCATGTTGTTACAAATGGCAAGACTATTTTTTTTTATGACTGACAAGTGTTCCATTACATAAATTCCACCACATTTTCTTTATCTATTGATGGAAGCTTAGGTTATTTCCATATCTAGGCTATTGTAAATAATGCTGCAATGAAAATAGGGGTGCATATATCTTTTCAAATTAGTGTTTTTGTATTCTTCAGACAAATACCCAGAAGTAGAATAGCTGGGTCATAAGGTAGTTCTCTTGTTAATTTTTTGAGGAATCTCCATATTGTTTTGTATAGTGGCTGCACCGATTGACAATCCCACCATTAGTGTATGAGAGTTCCCTTTTCTCCATACTTTCCAAGTCTTACTATTTCTCATCTTTTTGGTAATAGCCATTCTAACAGGTATTAGGTGATATGTCATTGTTGTTCTGATTTATATTTCCCTGGTGATTAGTGAGGATGACCATCTTTTCATGTGCCTATTGCCATCGGTGTGTCTTTGGAGAAATGTCTATTCAGATTCTCTGCCTACTTTTAATTGGATTATTTGTGTTTTTGTTGTTTTGTATGACTTTATATATTTTGGATATTAACCCTTAGGATATATGATTTGCAAATATCTTTTTTAGTAGGATCCCTTTTGGTTTTGATGACGTTTTTCTTTCCTGTGCAGAAGCTTTTTACTTTGTTGTAATCATTTGTTTATTTTTGCTTTTGTTTCTCATACCTTTGAGTCAGATCCACAAAGACATCAGTAAGACAAATGGCAAAAAGCTCATGGCCTATGGTTCCTTTCAGGAGTACTGTGGTTTCAGCTTTCACATTTGTGTCTCAAAGATACTTTGAGTTTATTTTGTGTATGGTGTAAGAAAGTGGTTTAATTACAATCTTTTGCAGATGCCAAAACCATTTATGAAAAGACTGGTTTTTGTTCATTGTTAATTCTTCCCTTCTTTGTTGTAGATTAATTGACCATGAAGTTTGGGGTAATTGTGGGCTTTCTACTCTGTGCCATTGATCTATGTGTCTCTTTTGTCCAGTACCATAATGCTTTGATTACTATAGCTTTATTGTATATCTTTCAATTTGGGATTGTGATATTTCCAGCTTTGTTCTTACTACTCAAGATTGTTTGGGCTATTCAGGGTCTTCTGTGGTTCCATACAAATTTTAGGATGATTTATACCAGTTCTATGAAAAATGTGATTGGTATTTTGATAGGGATTGAATTGAATCTGTACATTGCTTTTGGTAGTATGGGCATTTGAATAATATTAAAGCTAAGCTATCATATTTTTTATTTTTACTTTTTAAAAATTTTTAAAACTTAAGAAATTTTATTTTAATTCCAGTGTAATTAGCATATAGTGTTATATAGTTTCAGGTGTATAATGTGATTCAACAATTGTACACATTTTTTTAGTGCTCATCAAGATAAGTGTACTCTAAATCCCTTTTATTTCACCCATCCCTCTACCTGCCTCTCCTTTGGCAGCCACAAGTTTGTTCTCTGTAGTCAGAGTTTATTTTTTGTCTCTTTTTCATTGTTTATTTGTTTTGTTTGCTAAATTATACATACGGATAAAATCATATAGTATGTGTATTTCTCTGAATAACTTATTTAACTTAGTATTATGCCATCTATGTTCATCCATTTTGTGGCAAATGGGAAGATTTCATTCTTTATTATGGCTGAGTAATACTCCATTGTGGGTGTGTGTGAATATAGATACACATACCACTTTTTAACCCATTCATCTATTGATGGACACTTGGGTTGCTTCCATAATTTGACTATTATAAATAATGGTGCAATGAACATAGGGGTGCATTTATCTTTTTCAATTAGTGTTTTTGTATTCCAGCAGTGTAATTACTGGATCATATGGTAATAATATCTTCAATTTTTTTCTATCTTTAATTTTTTGAGAAACCTCCATACTGTTTTCCACAGTGACTCCACTAGGTTGCATTCCCATGAACAGTGCAAGAGGGTTCCTTTTTCTCCACATCCTAACATTTATTGTTTCTTGTGTTGTTGATGTTTAGTGATTTTGACAGGTCTGAGGTGATATCTCACTGTGGTTTTGCTTTATATTTCCCTGATTATGAGAGATGTTGAGCATCTTGTGTCTGTTAGTCATCTGTATGTTTTCTTTGGCGAAATCTCTGCTTATGTTCTTGGCTAATTTTTAAATTGGGTTATTGTGTTTGTTGGTGTTGAGTTATATAAGTTTTTATGTGTTTTGGATACTAACCCTTTATTGGATATATCATTTGCAAATATCTTTTCCTATTCAGTAGGTTTTATTTTTGTTATGGTGACTGTTTCCTTTGCTGTGCAGAAGCTTTTTATTTTGATGGAGTCCCGATAGTTTATTTTTGCTTTTGTTTCCCTAGCTTTAGAAGACATCAAGAAAACTGTTGCTATGGCTGATGTCAGAGAAATTATTGCTTGTGCTCTCTTCTAGGATTTTTATGGTTTCAGGTTTCACATTTGGGTCTTTAATACATTTTGAGTTTATTTTTGTGTATGGTGTAAGAAAGTGATAAAGGTCCATTCCTTTGCATGTATATATCCGGTTTCCTAGCACTGTTTGAAGAGACTGTTCATTGCATATTCTTACCTCTTTTGTTGAGCATTACTTGACCATGTAATCATGGGTTTATTTCTAAGCTTTCTATTCTGTTGTATTGATCTATGTGTGTTTTGTGCCAGTACCATACTGTTTGGATTACTATAGTTGTGTGGTATATCTTGAAATCAGGTCTTTCCATAATGCCTCCTGCTTTGCTTTTCTTGTTCAAGATTGCTTCAGGTATTTAGAGTCTTGTGTGGATCCACAATTTTGACATCATTTGTTCTAGTTCTGTGGAAAACATCATTTTTTGATAAGGATCACATTAAATGTGTAGATTTCTTTGGGTAGTATGAATATTATAACAATAGTAGTTCTCCCAAACCATGAGCATGGAATATTTCTAATTGTGTCATCTTCAATTTCTTTCTTCAACGTTTTTATAGTATTCAGAGTACAGGTCTTTAACCTCCTTGTTTAAGTTCATTGTTAGGTATTTTTTTTTTTTTTTGGTGTAAGTATAAATGAAATTGTTTGCTTAGTGATTCTGTCACTTTATGATTAGTCTATAAAAATGCAACAGATTTCTGGGTATTAAATCCTATACCTTACAGAATTCATTCATCAGTTCTAGTAGTTTTTTGGTGAAGACTTTATAGTTTCTTATATATAGTATCCTGTCATCTGCAAATAGTGAAATTATTATAGCTAGGACTTCTAGTACTATGTTGAATAAAGTGGTAAGAATGGACATCCTTGTCTTGTTCCTGATCTTAGGGGGAAAAATTCTCTTCTTTCATTCATATATATTCCATGTATATATATTCATATGTATATATATTTCACATACATATTCATATATATTTCATATATGTTTTCATATATGTATTTCTTATATATATTCATATATGTATTTCATACATATATTCATATATGTATTTCATATATATATATACACACATGTATATTTGTATTTGTGTGTGTGTATATATATGATGTTTATTTTGAGAGAGAGCACAAGCAGGGGAGAGGCAGAGAGAGAGGGAGAGAGAGGATCCCAAGCAGGCTCCATGCTGTCAGCTTGGAGACTGATGCGGGGCTCAATCCCATGAACTGTGAGATCATGAACTGATTGAAATCAAGACTGGGGCACTTAACCAATTGGGACACCCAGGTGCCCCACCCAGCTGTGGGTTTTTTTTATATATGGCCTTTATTAAAATATCAAATATTTGATACTCAAATGCTTTCATATATGACCTTTATTCAAATATCAAATATCAAAGTTGTAAAACTTTAAAATATTTGATATTTCAAATATCAAACCCCCATACCTGGAACAAATCCCACTTGATCATGGTGAATAATTTTTTTAATGTTGTTGGGTTTGATTAGCCTATATTTGGCGGAGGATTTTTGTGTCTATGTTCATAAGAGGTACTGGCCTGTAGTTGTCTGTTATTTAAATGTCTTTATATGGTTTTTGGGATCAGGATAATGATGACCTCATAGAATGAATTTGGAAGCTTTCTTTTCTATATATATATTTTTGTAATATTTTGAGAATAATAGGTATTAATTCTTTTAATGAATTTAATTGTTGGAATTAACCTGTGAAGCCATCTGGTCCTAGACTTGTTTTTTGAAACGTTTTTTATTTTATTTCTAATGCAGTTTTGTTGTTAGTGATAAGTCTGTTGGGATTTTTTATTTCTTCCTGATTTAGTTCTGGAAGATTGTATGCTCCTAGGATTGATCCATTTCTCTAGGTTGTCTGATATATTGACATTATAATTTTCTATAGTATTCTCTTATAATTCTTTGTATTTCTTTGGTGTTGGTTGTTATTTCTCCTCCTTCATTTCTGATCTTATTTATTTGAATTCTCCTTTTTTTTCCTGATGAGTTTGGCTAAAAGTTCATCAATTTTGTTGATTTTGTTTTTCAAAGAATTAGCTCTTTTTTCATTGATATTTTCTATTGTTTTAGTCTACATTTCTTCTCTAATCTTTATTATTTCTTCTAACTTTGGGTTTTGTTTGTTCTTTTTCTAGTGTTTTTAGGTTATAAGGTTATATTGTTTAAGATTTTTCTTGTTTCAAGGCACCTGGGTGGCTCAGTCAGTTAAGTCTATGACTCTTGGTTTTGGCTCAGGTCATGATCTCACGGTTTCATGAGTTTGAGCTCTGTGTTGGGCTCTGTGCTGCCAGCACAGAGCCTGCTTGGGATTCTCTCTCTCCCCATCTCTGCCTGCCCCTTCCCCACTTGTGGCATCTCTGTCTATCTCAAAATAAATGAATAAACTAAAAGTTTATATTCAAGTTTATAACTTGAGTATAGTTATTCCTATAACTAATGATATAATTAATATCATTAGTTATTCACGAAAACTGTCTTTATCTTTAAAAAAGATAGTAAGAAAAAAAATATTTTTCTTGTTTCTTTAGGTAGACCTATCTCCCTAAGAGGTCCAGGTTCAGGAAATGTGGGTGTGCTGGTGTGTGGGGCTAACTCCCTCTGCTTCCCCAGGAGAGAAGTAACTTTGAAGTACTGCCAAAACCATCCAGGGCTACATGAGGGATGTGGCATGGTGGAAGTCAGCTGGGGGGATGTCTGCTAAGGCAGGCAGGTTGAGTGTGGTTGGGTCTGCAAGAGAATACTGGGCTGGGGTCTGTAGTGCTAGCATGCTTGATGGAGGCTGTTGTAAGTGGCTTCTGCACATGTCACTTTATCTAGACTGGAGAAGGGCAAAAAATGACACCATTGTTCCTGGAGAAATCTCCTGCACATTCTTGGTCCACCAGCACATGTTCTAAGATTAGTCAGTACATCTCCTTCACTTATACCCCATGTGGTTTTCAAACGACTGCTTCTATGCTGTGCCTCGGACTGAGTTATTTGGTTTGCTGGAGCTTTAAAGGTGGAGACTTTGTTTGCTGTTTCCCTCAAGCTCTCCTAGAGTTAAAACCTCCTAGAGTTAAGTCCCACTAATTTTCAAAGCCAGACATTATGGGGACTCAACTTCCCTGTACGGGTCCTCCTGGCTGGGGTTGCCTAGTGTGGAGCCTGATTCCCTCACTCCTCTATACATGTGATGTCCTTCCTTTTTCTGGTGAGTCATGCAGAGGGTTGGTTTTGCAACTGCATCTGTGTGCCTCCTATGCTTTTTGATTTGGCCTTCTTTCTACAACTAGCTATGAAAAATCTGTTCTGCGAGTCCTCAGGTTGTTTTCAGTGTTGGTTGAATAGATTAAGTTGTTGCATCAGTGTGTCTGGAGGATGATGTGAGCTCACAATCTTCCTACTCCACTATATATTCCCCAGGTCCTGTTCTGAAAAAAAAAAACTGAATTTCGGTCTCAGTCTGAAGTAGAGATGTTTAGAGATGTCAAGACATAAAAAAGAAAGTCAGTGTGAAATGGACACTTTTCCAGGAGTCGTGAAACTTTCATATCACAATATTTCCATCACAAGAACATGAACAATGTGAATGGTGGCTTTATTATCACTGAATGTTCTGTAGAGCACATTTTATTTTTACTGAGCCAATTAATGTTTTAAAATTCTAGACACAGACAAAGCAGAGTTGTTTAAGACTCACCAGGATAAAAAAATAAAATAAAAAAAAATTAAAAAAAAAAAAAAAAGACTCACCAGGAGAACTTAGCTTCCAGAAGATTGTGGTTTACTCTTTTCCCTAAAAAAGGCCAGGCATGATGCTGGAAACTTGTATACATGATTATAATTGTACAAAATCTAGTGCAGTTGTTTCTCCTCATTCTTGGAGTTCAGAAAACTTAGCCATCAAGTACCTAAAAGAGTTTGTCAACATTACACAGCAGACCAGCACCAGGGAGAGGAAGCATCAAGCCCCATTTCCCTGATTCCAAAGCTGTGCCCTTCTTACTGTGTGAAATGGCTGCTCTCATCATGGGATGAATGACAGTAGAATGTGTGTATGTGAAAGTATTTTTACCCTTCAAAGTCGAATAAAAATTCAGGATTTATAATCCTTGCAGATGTAAACCTCAAATTCTAAAAATTTTTTGATCCCTTCGTGTGTCAATTTACATATAGGTAAACCATACTTTGGTATCACACTTGGAAGATATTTTGAGCAGATACTTTGTTCTAAAATATAAAGTTCATTATCTTATGTGTAAGTACAATAGAAGACCTCTATTTTTATGTCTTGCAAATTTCTAGAAACTTTCATAACTTCTAAAAAATAAATAAAAGAATTACTAGTATAAGATATGTTTACAGAATGTTGAAAATATAAAATCACTCTACTTATTTGGTCTTCTAGACAGCATGTTAGAGACAGTGTTATCATGATTTTATTTAATATCATTGTGTTATTTTTGTTAAGAAAGATGCTTGACCTCTCTGGCCCCAGTCTGCTTACCAGTGAGTGCACATTTAAGTTCATAAATCTGTTAAATCTCCAGTTGAGGATAAAGATAGTTGGCTTCCAGAATATCTAGTGATAAACCTCTTTATCTAATTCATATACCACCTATTACCTTCAGAAAGATTCTTAATCTCTCTGGCCCCAATTAACTCATGAGTAAAATGGGATATAATAATCCTACCTGCTTTATAGAATTGCTATGATGATTTAGTAGGATAATATTTGTAAAACTTGTTGAATAATGCTTGGTACATAGAAAGCATTACACTAATGGTTTGTTAAATAAATCTGTCAAACTAGAGCTTCATTAGAATGCTACCAATGGTAATAAACCTTCATTGATTTATTTTTGCATGCATATTTTTCCTTAATACAGTGAAGAAAGTAAGTTTTCTCAGTTGCACAAATTTCACGTCAGGGCTCTGAATCTGAAGCCTACTTCTTTTTCACTCTAAGCCTTTCACATTCCTGAGAAGGTGAAGTAACTCAGCATGCTGCTTTAACTTCCCTTCTCTCTAACCTCAAAGTGTTAGAGCATGCCACTTTCCTTTCTACCACTGAGTTCCTTTTCTCTTATTTCAGAGGTGTTGAATTCCTCTTCTTTGTAGAGTGAACTTCTTCACTTTGTAGATGACTCCCTTCTCCAAGACTCTGCCTTGCCAATCTCTATTTTTGATCTCTACTTTTTCTTTTCACTTGAGACTTTACTTCTTCTTCCATGTTCAGTGTGATCCTCAAGTTTCTGTGTTCAACATGGCATAGGAGTCATGTTCTAATCCTAAGTCTGACATTGCTTTGTTCATTTAGTCAAACAGTTCTGAAGGTTCTTAAGTCCCTAATTTAGACAGCAAAGGACAGCTCTAAGTTGCCAGTTAACATGTAGAACAATTTAACTCATTGTCTAAACCTCTCATATCTGAACTCTGCTTATACGTGGTGGCCTCACCATTTACAACCAAGCATAACTTCTACCTAAATAAAGTAGAAGTTCTCTCCCTTAGAGTATTGTGCTCTTCTCATTTTGCAGCTGGCTCAGACTACAGCCATCTTATCACTGACACCTTTTTCCGTCCAATGCATTTTGGGGAAAAAAACTAGCATGACTTAATGCTTTAGAATGCATACATAAATATTAGTTTCATAAAAATAATTTCATAAAAACTATAAAAACATGCTGTATCTTGTTCAAACTAGCATTTCTGAAGGCATTTATCCATTGATTTTTTTTTTGCATTAAACTAATAAATAGCCTAGAGTTCTTCAGAGAAACAGAACCAGTGTGTAGGGGGTAGTAGTGGGGATGCAGACAGAGAGAAAGAGATTTTAAGGAACTGGCTTACACAATTGTGGAGGCTGTCAAGTTCAGATATACAGGATAG
This sequence comes from Panthera uncia, assembly GCF_023721935.1. NCBI lineage: Eukaryota > Metazoa > Chordata > Mammalia > Carnivora > Felidae > Panthera > Panthera uncia. The sequence continues at coordinate 95,437,375 of NW_026057582.1, read as the reverse complement.
GCTGACAGGCTGGAGATCCATGCAGGAGCTGGTATTACAGTTGAGATACAAAGGCAGTCTGCTGGCAGAATTCCTTCTTACTTTGGGAAGGTCAGTGTTTATTCTCTTAAGGACTTGAACTGATTGAATGAGACTGACCTACATGATAAAAGATAATGTACTTGACTCAAAGTGTACTGATTTGTTTATTTCTAAGAAAAAATAATGTTTATTCATTTTTGAGAGAGAGAGAGAAGAAAGAGAGACAGAGCATGAACTGGGGGCTGGGGTGGGGGGGGGCAGAGAGACAGGGAGACACAGAATCCAAAGCAGACTCCAGGCTCTGAGCTGTCAGCACAGAGCCCAACGTGGGCTCGAACCCATGGACTGTGAGATCGTGACCTGAGGTGAAGTCAGATGCTTAACTGACTGAGACACCCAGGTGCCCCCAAAGTCTACTAATTGAAATGTTAATGTCATCTAAAAAATATGTCCACTGAAACATCTAGAAAATTGTTTCACCAAATATCTGGTACAGTGACCTCGTCAAGGTGACAAAATTAACCATTACAGTTAATTAATTCCAAAAATACTATTTGATGGACAGCATAATTTAGAAATATGGGCCAATGGCACTCTAATGCTAGACTAAGGTGATTTGGACTTGATTCTGTAGTAAAGAAGAATACAAAGCTTTGAGCAGAGCTGTGACATGTACTTGGGGAGGAGAGTATTTCAAAGGGAGATGGATTGAAGAAAGCACAGACTGAGAAGGGAGAACAAAATAGGACTTGATTTCATTGGTCTAGGCAAGATAAATTATGGGGTAAGTAGAGGATCCTGGTGGGTGATTCAGTCAGTTAAGCATCTGACTCTTGATTATAGTTCAGACCATTATCTTATGGTTCATAGGTTTAAGCCCCATGTCCAGCTCCTTGCTGAGAGTGCAGAGCCTGCTTGGGATTCTCTCTTCCTCTCCATCTCTTGGCCCCTCCATCACTCTCAAAATAAATAAATAAACTTAAAATAAAAACTTACAAGTAGAAGAGTGATATATAAGTGGGGAAGGCAAAGTGAATTTGAAAAACATTCTGGAAGTGCAACTAAGAGATTGGGTCAACTGCATTGGGGAAGTAGGAGAGTGAAAATTCAATAATAATGCTAAGGCTTTATGCTCTCGGTAACTGAGAAGATGGCAATGGCAATGGAAGAAGCAGGAGTATTGGAGGCAGAACAAACTTGGTAGGTGCTGGTAGGACCTTATATCTGATAAATAGAAAATGTTCTGGCTTCTTAATTTAACATTTCTTGGGCAGCTTATAAAGACATTTGAGAGCTGGGATTAATAACTTGATGGAAATTCCATGAGGAGAGTACAGCTATGCATACTGATGACTGTGTCAGGCAATTTTTTTTCTCTGCTAGAGATGAGGAATGTAATAGAAATTGGCAAGAAAACCACATGATCTGCTGTCACCAACTCTTGGCTCAAAAGTGGTGAATACTGTCTAGTGGACATTTACAAAACCAACCCGTCCTTCACTATAACGCTGGCTGCTGAATTCATCACAGTAAACATTTCTAAGGTTGGGAGAATCAGTGTCAAGAGTATTGTCAGGATTTGATAACGAAAACTAGTGGCCCATAGTAATAACAGTCCTAATTTTCTTTTCAATTAGTTTTGCCTTCATTTTTCCCATTCTCTGTTGCAATGAGCCATTCCCTAGCTTAACCTGCTGGCTCCAGCAAAGATACTATTCTCATTTTCAACACTGTCTTCAGTTACTTTGCTTTTATAAGGGATCTTTGTTCAACTGAGAGATGTACCAAATATGTCCAACAGAACTCTATCAACCCTGTAGTTTCAAGATGATCAGAACATTATTTGCATAAATATATTATCAGCAGGCATGGGTTGTCAAGTCAAGAGAGCCCAACAAGTTTCAGTGGGAAGAGGTTACCTAGGCCATTCCCCTCATGCCACAGATGAATAAGTGGAGATTGGGAGAAGTTAAAAAAAAGTCTCAAAGGTACAGGCAGGGCTTGGAGCAGAAAGTGTATGGTTTGATTTCCACTCCAGGAGTCTTTCAGCATGTCATGATCTAAGAATCTGGCATTGTGCTTGACCCTATGGAAAATGAGCTAAGTATAGGCATGGTCTTTGTCCTCTTAGAATTATATACTTGAATAGCAACAACAACAAAAAATCCTCATATACAGCCAAAGCCCTTGGGATATTTCACAAGTTGGGAAAGCCTGAGGTTTGTTTTTGCCAGATAATCTCAGTCTGAAATTTTCTGCCAGATTTATGAAACATTGTGACAATTTAAAAATCCTGTTCTTAACTCTCTAGATTAGGGTCAGCCATAGTGACAGCTATTACCTGACTAGCCAAAAGTAAATTGCTACATAGCCATGTGCTTTACTCAATTTACCACATAAATTATTGTAAATCTTTTGACATCTGCACTGTCTGGGTTATATGTAGTCAAGAAGAATTACATTGTTAAGCAAAGTGTGTTGCTGTCCCCTCACATACCTTATTCCTGAATTGTGATGTATTTTTTGATTCTAGAGGATGTTTACAGTTGTTGATTTCTTTTGACACCAGCTGTTGAGCTGGGGACTTGTCTACAAGTGCAGGTGGTTGTTGGCTTCAAGGTATCACTGTGACCAATTTTGTGTGTGTGTATCCTAGAAATAAGTGATAGAAATCTCAACCCATTTAGGTGGGAAGAGTACATGTCAAAATATTATTATGAGTCTGGGTTGGGATTTAAAATGTGAATTATTTTTTATAGGATAATGTGTTGAAGTATTAAAAATGTATGATAGAACAGTTTTGTGTAAGAGTCCACTATGTACATATATGCATGAAAAGAGTGTATAAAATGGCAAAAGTAGAAGGATACTGAATTCCTTGCAAAGAGTAGCATTTGGAGCTTTAGGCCACCTCAGACACCAAGGCCAGGAGTGAGGGGGAAGAGACCAGGTTTAATATTACCTGAGAAAGATGAAAAACAAGAGCTCAGAAGCCAAGGAGAACTTCTGAGATGTTAAGGAGATCTGATGCACAGTAAAGGCTTTGTGACTGGGAGCAAGACCAAAAGGAGCCAGTACAGTCTGATGCTGCAGTAGAAAGCACAGATGGAGAGAGTGAGCAAGCATTTAATATGATGCTTTATCATAGGATGGAGGAGGGTTCAAGGTGAAGCATGAAGGGTACCAAGCAGACTGGAAAACTTGAAGCCAGAATTTGGGGGTTTAACTTTGAGCCCTACTATGTATAATTCTGTTACTTAAATTTGTCATAAACACAATTCATAGGAAAATTTCAACTTCTCTGAAACTCACTATACTCCTTCGTAAGATGAGTATAATGATGCTATTCTGAGTTGTTAGTAGAATTAAATGAGCTTATGTATGTGAAAGTCCTTTGTGGCTAGTAACAGTTACATGGATGAAAGATACATTTTATTTATTATAAAGTAAATGTCAATGATAGCTTTAGGCTCTATGTGACCATTCCAATCCAATAAAACTATCATAATATAATCGTAAATATCATGTATCTCTGTTATAAGGTGAGAAAATGGCTATGAGAGGCTGGCTACTTGTCCAAAGATTTCTTACCAGAGAAAAGTTTGTAAATTTCAAAGAGCAGCACTTCTCTTATAATATATTCATTTCACTCTCTAAATCAAAAAGCATAGGCATATAATGACAATTTAAAAGGCAGAATTTATGTATTTCTTTAGTGCAGAAAGCATCATACCCCTAGAGCATTAGTAGAATCTAGCATCTATGCATTTTTCATAGACTCATTTGGGAAATGTCATGGTTTATCAGAGCCACATAAATCAGAGTTTGCTGGATTTAAATCAATCTTTAAATGTCACCTGGAGATGAGGGAATAATACTGAGTCATTTTTTGTGTGTGTGAGATTAAACAAAAGCAGGTATAGAAATCAAAGAAAATTTGAGGAAAAAAATTACTTGAGGTAGGAATAGATATCTCTGGGTATAAGAACTTGAAAATTTTCTTGAAATGTAGGTTCAAACACAGTAGGCTTCACTTTATTTTTATACCCCTTAGGTGATACTTTTGGGTCATTGTTCTTCATTAATGCTTGCAGAGTTTCAGAATTTCCCCATTTATCTGTAGTCTCCCTCCTGCACAAATTCAAATCCTGCTTCATGAGCTAGAATAGAATAAATTATGCTGCGGTCATCAATAGTCTCCAAATCTCAATGGTTTATGACAACAAGTGTTATTTCTCTTCTGGTCCCACTGATACTAGATTGTTTTTATCCAGTAGGCTACAGGATGGATTTGGAATCTGCATATGACTGAACTTGGCAGGCCCAGTCCTGACAAGAAGAAAATGTTGGCAAAAAACGTTGAGCAAACATGGGCTGTCAGTAAGGGAAGTGAAAATGAGGAGGAAACCTGCTATCTGTGGCCTTGGGAAATTCTCTCTTCCAGGTTAATGGCCTTGGTGGTAGCTTAAGGGGAACAGCCAGAGGGGGAAAAAGGCCTTAGTGGACACCACTCTAAGACATGATGGCTGTTGCAGCAGCCTCCGTTTAGACATCTGTAGGTGTCCCAACTACCAAGGAGAAAGATTCAAGGCAAGCACACACACTTTCACTTTAGTTTGTGGCCAAGTAAGTCACACAGACATTTCTGAATTCAAAAGGCCAGGGATATATGATTCTTCCCCAGTGTGAGATACTGAAAACAGCTGTAATTGTGAACAGTACCCTGATCTATCCTTTAAGTATTTTCTCAAGTGCATTGCATCCATGAAAGTAGTTCTTGGTCCTCAGGAAAAATTTCCCCTCTCCTAGACACCCCCATAACGTTCTCTACCCTTTTTCATTTCTCTGTCCACGTGTGTCATTTTTCATCTATGGTTATTTGGAGTGTCTTAAATTTCTCCTGGTAGGTAATCAGCAAGCTTCTTGGGAGTATAGACTATACCTTGTTCGTTGACATATATCTTTTAATAGATGTTATACTTGGAGCCCTGTTTGGTCTTTATGATGAATTAATGGATCTGGAAAGGAAAATACTGTTTTATTTCTATGCATGTACTAGAGAAGGGATCTTAGATCAGTACCCCAGGTCTTCTAAAGTGGGTAAGAGTGCAGTTGTTTTAACAATGATGGAATAGAATCTCTCTTGGTTTACCTAATATGATTTCCTCCCAGATTTATTATAACATAATTTACATTATATTTAAAAAGTACAATATAAAGATTTGACATATGTATATATTGTGAAATATGTATGTACAAATATTTATGTATACACTACATTTTTTGATCCATTCAATCATCTATGGACATTTTTTCCTGTATCTTGGATATCGTGGGTAATGCTGAAATGAACATGAGAATACAGAAATCTCTTTGAGTTAGTGATTTAATATCCTTTAGAAATGGATTGCTGAATCAGATGGCACTTCCATTTTTTATTTTTTATTTTTTAAAATGTTTGTTTATTTTGAGAGGGGAGGGGCAGATAGAGGGAGAGAGAATCCAAAGCAACTTCCGTATGTCACCACAGAGCACGTTGCAGGGCTCAGTCTCACAAACCGTGAGATCATGATCTGAGCCAAAATCAAGAGTAGGACGTATAACCAACTGAGCCATCCAGGCGCCTCCCATTTTTAATTTCTTGAGGAATCTTCATATTACTTCCCATAGTGGTTGTACTAGTTTATATTCCCACCAACAGTGTACAAGTGTTCCCTTTTCTACATCCTTACAGTATATGTTATTTACTGTCTTTTTGATAATAGACATCCTAACAGCTGTGATTTTGTTTTACACAAAGTCTATATCCAGCCCACTTAGCACAGAGAGAAGTATTTCATTCATGCTGAGAGCATTTAAAATAATTTAAAAAGTAGGGGCTCCTGGGTGGCTCAGTCGGTTAAGTGTCTGACTTTGGCTCAGGTCATCATCATCTCATGGCTTGTGGGTTCAAGCCCCGTGTTGGGCTCTGTGCTGACAGCTCAGAACCTGGAGCCTCTTCGGATTCTGGGTCTCCCTCTCTAGCTTCCCCTCCCCCTCAAAAATAAATAAACATTACAAAAATTAAAAAAAATAAATAATTTAAAATAAAATAATTACATATTTGGAAATGTACATATAAAATGTTGAATTTAGAACAGAAAACAATAGAAGGCACAGTGAAAATCAGTATCTTTGAATACAAACATTCAAGATGTATATTTTTAAAAGTTGTTTTAAGAGGTAAGAAACTATGAAAGATCATTCTGGGAAAGTTGGCAGGGAATTAGTGATCCCATGTTGTAAGTGGCAAGTTCCACAGATGACAACTGATGAATCCTAGCACTCTTTATAATTGTGTTATTAGATTTATTTCCATAGCTATTTGGATTTGCTGTAGGCTTAAGAATGAAGGTCAGAAATATTCACTAAGCTGGAGAGCTTTGAGGTCTAACCAGGGGTCTTGATTTTTTCCTGTTTTCCAGTAAGTAGTTGTGTCTAGACGAGAATAGATAGAGATCTTTCTTGGTTACATGCAAGGAAAGATTTCTTGTTACTTCCCTCACTTCATAATACTTAAAAATCTGGGATGATAAAATCTGATTTGATATGTTGTTAAGTTTTCAATTGGTAAGAGTTCATAGTCTATAAGATTCTAATTTCAAGTGGATAATGATGGGACAGGTAGCCCCAAAGTATTAAACTGCATCTGAGTGTGTATAAACATGGGAACAGAAGGTAAAGCAGGGGGTGAAAAGGAAGGGGAGTAGATTTTTCTAGAAGGGAGAAGGGAAAATATTAAGTGATCCTGTGTGCAAGGCATTGTGCAATGTGCTTTGCAGGCAATATCTTATTGGCTCCTCATACAACTTTTTTAGGTTAGTAACTATCATTCCTATAATAGAGAAGGGAATGCTAAAGTTGAGTGAGACTAGGGAACATACCCAGCATCAGGCAGCCAAACAGATGGAAGACACAAAACTTTTTCTGCCAGGGCTCCAGAGCTCACTCTCTATTAATATGCCTTGCTTTCTGTGATTAAGAGCTTCTGAGATGAAACATAAGGAAATCGAGGCAGGATTTTACAGTTTTAGGGATTGGGACACAGTGATTCCTGGGTAGAAGATTAATTTCTGGGGCTTTGGTTTTAGCCACTACCGAGTTGCTCTACCTAGGCCAGTCTATGTCTCAGTCTCTGAATTACTTTCAGCTATTTGAGAACGTACTTTATGCTCACCATTTTACTAGGATCTTAGAAAGATCTAACCATGGCATAATACTGGCACCTAATCTCTAGAAGCTTTTCTTCTGAATCTGAGAATTAGAATGTAACAGTTGGAAGGAAAATGGTCTGTCAGCTGGCTAAACTGTGTGGCAAGAACTTGGGGTTCCTCTTGTGGGCTATGGATACATGGTGGAGAAAATGGTCCAATGTATGTGCCCATTCAATTGTTTATTTTTTTGTGGAATGCTGAAAGCACAACTGCTACCGTGAAGGTGAGATTGTGATTATTTTTATCTCAAATGGGGCAGGAGGGAAACATTAGTACAGCCAGTAACACATTTTACAGACAGAAAATGCATTAATAGATCAGAAAGGAAGTAGAACAAAAGTAAGCTAGAGTCCTGGGGGATAGTTTTACAAAATAAGTGGTATTTGTATTGAATCTGGAAGATTGAATAGGATTCAACAAAGAATGGGGCAAAAACATTTCACTTGGGGGGAACTACATAAACAAAGGCTAAACTGAGTAGTACTCATGCCACTCATAATAATTTCTATCTTACCCAATTCCAAATGGAATTGAGGCAAATTTAGAAGAAAAACTATCAGTACAGCTTGAAATAACATTAAATGGTTACATAACACAGAAAAACATAAGCCTTACATTTATCTCTGAATTTCCTCACAATGAAATAAAGAAAGGTAAACATGACAGTTTATCTGATGGAAGTATAGTAATTCTTTAGATGAAACATGATTTTGTCTGCTCCTAAATTCTAAGTTGGCATGTAATAGCATTGAAGAGCATAATAGACAGAATGTATTTGGTAGTAATATTAGGAAGAAACAAAACTCATATTGTGGCTCTTTGTTTCCTGATCCTTGAATTTCTTTCCATTTACCCAGGGGGTGGGAAAGGAAGGAGAAATTGTACTAGAATTTATGGGCCACATTGAATTTTCATCACATGTGAATGCAATTCATTGTGTAGCACTTAACTCATCTGTCTACTGGTCACTTGAAGGGAGGTTCAGAAATGTCATTTAGCTATGGTCCAGGAGAGTAAGGAGAAGGATTTGTGCATTTGACAGAAATTTAAGAGAAAACTTTCTGATAAGTATTGACATTGTGTGTGGGTAACTGAAGCAAGATCCAGATGATTTTGATGTCAAGTATTTTTGTGAAAATTAGAGAACCTGATTGGCACTCCTTGGTGAAAGAAAACAATTCTATTTATCTCTAATAGCAGAGTGGGGGTGCGATAAGGGCTGGGTGTCTTCATTAAGAACCAAATTTTAGTGTAGTATAGGAGACGGATTGGTTGCATTTCAAGAGTTCGGTTGGGAAGATAAGAAGATATTTTAGATACTGCTAAAATAACAGTTTAGAATAGAAAGATTCTGAATGCCATACACCATAACACTAGAGGACTAAAATAAAACTTCCTAAATAAGCAACACAGTCTTGGTTAATTGGCCCCCATTCATCCAGTTACCTAATAGAAGTCTCAGCATCATTATCAAATTTTCCCTCTCCTTCTCTTCCCAAGAAGAGGCTTGACAAATAATAAGAGATTGACAAATAATAGATTTTTAAAAGTATTGTTATCTAAAACAATAAATATTTTTATTTTCTAATATAATTGCTTTCTGAAAGCTATTTGTATAATACTGACTTTGAAATTTCTTGCCTTATGGTCTATTACATAGTCTGTATCTATAAATATTCTACCTACCCTTATAAAGAATGTGTCTTCTCTAATTATTGTGCCAATAAATCAAAATGCCAATTGTCTTGCTTAGATGATTTTTTTTTATTTTTTAATATTTGCCTCTTCGATCTATTAGTTAAGGAGAAATGTTAAATCTCATACACTGAAGCTAGATTTATTGGTTTCATCTATAATCCTTGACAAAGATGGCTTCAGTTTTGCTAAACTTGGCACAAGATTTTTCCTAACTTTAGGTCCCTGTTGAATTTTTCCTTAGAACATTTACTTTAAAAAACTTAAACAGTTGAGCCTTAAACAACATGGGAGTTAGGACACCAATTCACATGCACTTGAAAGTCTGTATATAACTTTTGAGCCTCCCTTCCCCAAACTTAATTATTAATAGTCTACTGTTTACTAGAAGCCTTATTGCTACCATAAACAGTTGATTAACACGTATTTTGTATATCACATGTACTATATACTATATTCTTAAAATACAGTAACCTAGGGAACAAGTTATAAAATAGAGAAAATACATTTACAGTACTATAAAAAAATCTGCATATAAGTGGACCCATGCAGTTCAAACCCAGTTGTTCAACGGTTGATGGTATAGCTAATTTTATGTAAGTTTAATTTAAAACTGCATTTTTACATTTGTTTACATTTCTATTAGCTGCAAATTATGGTATGCATGGTTGTGTTTGTGTAAGTTTTGATAAATTTTAACTTTTTGTAATATATTTGTGTTTATTTATGGTAGTTAATGATAAAATAGAATATATATATTTTAAGCACTCATGGCATAGCTAATTTTTCTGAATGTGTTTGATATTTCAGGGCTATTCTGTTTGTATGCAAGTTTTTTTCCAAACTGTCTGAAATTCCCCGAATCTTTCCAATACATTGAAAAAAAATCTGAATGTAAGGGGGACTGATGCAGTTCAAACCCATGTTGTTCATGGGTCAACTGTAATTATAAACTGATTCTCTGTATTTTTGATACGTAAATCTTTCAAAAGCCTTTTTTTTTTTTTTTTTTTTTTTTTGCCAGTTTTACAAACCAGGGTGTCTTTCTCAAGTACCTGGGAGCCATTCCTCTGAAACGTAGTCACCAAGGTATGGGAGCAATTTAACTGTACATCAATAGATGAATGGGTAAGAAAGATGTAGTACACAGACACACACACACACACACACACACACAGAGACGAATACTACACAGCTGTAAAAAGGATGAGATCTTGCCATTCATGAAAAAATGGATGGACCTAAGGAGTGTAATGCTAAGTAAAATAAGTTAGACTGAGAAAGATAAATACATATGATGTCAACTCATGTGGAATAAAAATTAAAAGAGAAATGAATAAACAAACAAAAAGCAAAATCAGACCTATAAATACAGAGAACAAACTGATGGTTGCCAAAGGGAAAGGATGTGGGGAAGTGGAAAATACAGACTTTTGGTAATGGAATGAATAAGTCATGGAAATAAAAGGCACATAACACCATAGGGAATAGAGTAAATGTTATTGTAATAGTTGTCTAGTGACAGATGGTAGCTACACTTGTGGTGAGCATAGCATAATGTAGAGAAGTTGAGTTACTATGTTGTACACCTGAAACTAATGTAACATCATGTGCCAACTATAATCAAATTGAAAGAAAGAAAGAAAGAAAGAAAGAAAGAAAGAAAGAGCGAGCTGCTTGCTCTCTGGGAGGGTAGGAACTTGACTTCAAGGATACCTTGCTCCAAGCTACAAAACTGCCTTCTTATTAAAGATAACATAGTAGGTTTATTTTCCTTTGAATAAAACCAATTAGCAAATACATATGGCATTTTCTTTCAGGCATCTACATTTCAACAGACACATTCCTAAGACCTTCTTTAAACTACTTCAATTTTTTGAATAAGACTTGTCTTGATGTAGATACTGTATATTTGGATTGCATATCAATGTAAAGGAAGGTCTATGTTTACAAATTGTCAGGGATTACCCCTTTTATTGCTGTTACTTTACACATAAATGTTAGCAGAGGTCACCAGGCTTCCAATTACTATACTGGGTGGATGTTTTCTATACTTCCTTGACTCTAGGTGTGGAGTCAAGTGTCTTGACTCTAGGTGTGGGTCTCAGATTCAACACCTTTCCCCTACATGTGCATACCCTTTGACAAACCTATGCCTATTTCCCTGTTCTTCTTTTTTTCTTTTTTCAAGTTTTTATTTAAATTCCAGTTAATGCACTGCAATTAGTTTCAGGTGTAGGATTTAGTGATTCATCACTTACATAGAACACCCCATGCTCATCACAACAAGTGCCCTTCCTAATACCCATCATTATTAATACTTAAGAACCCACCCCCTGGACCACAGTTTGTTTTCTATAGTTAAGAGTCTGTTTTATGGTTTACCCCCTTTCCCCCCGCCCCATGTTTATCTGTTTTGTTGCTTAAATTCCACAATTCCACAAAGGAGTAGAGTCATATGGTATTTGTCTTTCTTTGACTGACTTATTTCACTTAGTATTATTGTACTTTGACTCTCCATCCACATCATTGCAAATGATAAGATTTCATTCTTTCTTATAGCTAATATTCCATTGTGTATGTGTACACACACACACACACACACACACACCCCAAATCTTTATCTGTTCAGCTGTTGGGCATTTGGGCTCTTTGCATGATTTGTCATTTATTTCTTTTTCAAATTTTTATTTAAATTCCAGTTAAAATACAGTGTAATACTGATTTCAGAAGTAGAATGTAGTGATTGAAAACTAGCATATAACTACCAGTGCTAAACACAATACATGCTCTCCTTAATACCCATCACCCATTGAGCCCATCCTTCTCCCAACTCCCTTCTGTCAACCCTCAACTGGTTGTACTAGTTAAGAGTCTTGTATGATTAACTTCCCCCTTTTCCCCCTTCTCTATGTTCATCTGTTTTATTTCTTAAATTCCACAATGAATGAGATCATATGGTATTTGTCTTTCTCTAATTTATTTTGCTTAGCAAAGTACACTCTAGCTCCATCCACATCTTTGCAAATAGGACGATTTTATTTTTATTGATGGCTGAGTAACGGTTCATTATATATATAATATATAATGTATATATTATATATGTGTATACACATAAACACACACACACATATACATATACCAACTATTCCTTATCCATTCATCATTTGATGGATATTTGAGTTTTTCCATAATTTGGCTATTGTTGATAATGCTGCTATAAACATCAGGGTGCATGTGTCCCTTTGAATCAACATCTTTGTATCTTTTGGGTAAATACCTAGTGCAATTGCTGGGTCATGGTGTAGCTCTATGTTTAACATGTTGAGGACTCTCTATACTGTTTTACAGAGTAACTGCACCAGTTTGCATTGTCCCCAACAGTGCAGGAAGGTTTCCCTTCTCTACATCATCGCCAGCACTTGTTTTTTTTTTTCCTGTGTTGTGGGTTTTAGCCATTCTGACAGATAAGAGGTGGTATCTCATTGTGGCTTTGATTTGTATTTCCCCAATCAGGGATGTTGAGCATCTTTTCATGTGTCTACTAGCCATTGTATATCTTCAAATAATGTCTATTCATGTCTTCTACCCATTTCTTCCCTGGATTATTTGTCTTCTGGGTGTTGAGTTGGATAAGTTTTTAAAGATTTTGGATACTAATCCTTTATCAGACATTCCATTTGCAAATATCTTTTCCCATTCTTTCCATTGCCTTTCAGTTTTATTGCTCATTTCACTGTGCAGAATAGTCTTATCTTGAAGAAGTCCCAATAGTTTGCTTTTGTTCCCCTTTCCTTTGGTGATGTGTCTAGTAAGAAGTTCTATGGCCAAGGTCAAAAAGGTTGCTGCTTGTATTCTTCTCTCTCCCTTACCCTTAGGTCTTTTGATGGTTTCCGTCTCACCCTTAGGTCTTTCATCCATTTTTTTTTTAATTGCAAATAAAAAGTTTAATTTCAGAAACTGAGTTCGCCGTTTATAAATACACTAATACACAGTCCATTTTGAATATATTTTTGTGTATGGTCTAAGAAAAGTGGTCCAGTTTCATTCTTCTGCCTGTTGTAGTCCACGGTTCCCAACACCATTTGTTGAAGAGACTGTCTTTTTTCCACTAGATTCTGATTCTTGTTTTTTCCGAGATTAGTTGACCATATAGTTGTGGGTCCATGTCTGGGTTTTCTATTCCTTTCCGTTGATGGATGTGTCTGGTTTTGTACCAGTACTATATTGTCTTCAGGATGGCAGCTTTGTAAAATAGCTTGAGACCAGAATCATGTGATGCCTTCAGCTTTGATTTTCTTTTTTAGGATTTCTTTAGCTATTTGGAGTCATTGTAGTTCCATACAAATTTTAGGATTGTTTGTTTTAGTTCTGTGAAGAATGCTGGTAGTATTTTGATAGGGATTGCATTAAATGTATAGATTGCTTTGGGTAGTATAGACATTTTCACAATATTCTTCCAACAATGTCCATGGTGTGTTTTTCTAGTTCTTTGTGTCCTCTTCAATTTCTTTCATAAATGTTCTATAGTTTTCAGAGTACAGATGTTTTTACCTGTTTGGTTAGGTTTATTCCTAGGTATCTTACGGTTTGAGATAGAACTGTAAATATGATCGATTCCTTGATTTCTCTTTCTGTGGCTTCAATATTGGTGTATAAAATTGTAACACATTTCCATACATTGATTTTATACCCTGAGACTTTGGTGAATTTGTGTTTCAGTTATGGCATTTTTTTTTCTGGAATCTTTTGGGTTTTCTACAGAGTGTCAGGATAGCTGCAAAGAGTGAAAGCTTAACTTCTTCCTTGCTGATATAGATAATTTTATTTCTTTTTGTTTGATTGCTGCAGCTAGGACTTCCAGTAATACATTAAATAACAATGGTGAGCATGGACATCCCTGTTTTGTTCCTGACCATAGATGAAAGGCTCTCAATTTATCCCCATTGATGAAGATATTAACTGTGTGTCTTTCACATATGGCCTTTATGATGGTGAGGTGTATTCTATCTATCCCTACTTTGTTGAGGGTTATCAAGAATGGATGTTGTATTTTGTCAAACGCTTTTGCTGCATCTATTGAGAGGATCATGTGGTTCTTACTTGGCCTTTTATTGATGGGGTCTATCACATTGATTGATTTGCGAATATTATTCTTGCCCACCAGGAATAAATCCCACTTGATCATGGTAAATAATTCTTTTAATGTACTGCTGGATTCAACTTGCTAGTATCTTGTTGAGAATTTTTGCATCCAAGTTGATCAGGGATATTGGCCTGCAATTCTCCTTTTTAGTGGGGTCTTTGGTTTTGGAATCAAGGTAATATTGGCCTTGTAGAAGGAGTTGGAAGTTTTCTTTACGTTTCTGTTTTTTGGAACAGTTAGAGAAGAATAGGTGTTAACTCTTCCTTAAATGTGTAGTAGAATTCCCCTGCGAAGCCATCTGGCCCTGGACTGTTGTTTTTTGGGAGATACTTTATTTCTGATTCAATTTGTTCGCTGGTTATAGGCTGGTTCAAATTTCCTGTTTCTTCCTGTTTCAGTTTTGGTAGTTTATATGTTTCTAAGAATTCATCCATTTCTTCCAGATTGCCCAGTTTGTTGGCATATAATATTTCATAATATCCTCTTATAATTGTTTGTATTTCTGTTGTGTTGGTTGTGATATCTCCTCTTTCATTCAGTATTTTATTTACTTGGGGTTCTGTCTCTTCTTTTTGATAAGTCTGGCTAGTAATTTATCAATTTTATTAATTTGCAGGAGCCAACTCTTAGTTTCATTGGTCTTTTCTACTGTTTTTGTTTGTTTCTATATCATTTATTTCTGTTTTAATCTTTATTTCATTTCTTCTGCTGGCTTTATGCTTTATTTGCTGTTCCTTTTCTAGCTCCTTTAGGTGTAAGGTAAGTTTGTTTATTTGAATCTTTTCTTCTTGAAGTAGATCTGTATTGCAATCTACTGCTCTTTTATGACCCCCTTTGCTGCATCCCAGGGGTTCTGGACTGTTGTGTTTTCATTCTCAGTTGTTGCCATGTACTTTATAATTTCTTATTTAATTTCCTGGTTATTTCATAGGATGTTCTTTAACCTCCATGTATTTGTGGGCTTGCAAATTTTTTTCTTGTGGTTGATGTAATTTTCATAGTGTTGTGGTATGAAAATATGCATGCTATACTCCCAATCTTTTCATACTGGTTGAGGCCTGATTTTTAATCCAGTATGTGATCTTTTCTGGAGAATATTCCATGTGCACTTGAGAAGAATGTATGTTCTGCTTTAGGATAAAATGTTCTGAATATGTCTTAGAGGTCATCTAGTCCAGTGTGTTATTCAAAGTCATTGTTCCCTTGTTGATTTTCTGTTGAGATAATCTGTCCATTGCTATAGGTGGGGTGATACCCTGCTATTGTGTGTATATTATCAATGAGTTTCTTATTAATTGACTTATATATTTGGGTATTCCCCAGTTGGGAGTATAAATATTTATAATTGTTAGATCCTCTTGTTGGACAGACACTTCTATTATAATATAGTGCCCTTCTTCAACTCTTGTTACAGTCTTTGGCTTACAATCTAGTTTTTCTGATATATGTATACCTACTCCGGCTTTCTTTTGATGTCAATTAGCATAATAAATTGTTCTCTATCTCTTCACTTTTAATCTGGAGGTATCTGTACGTCTAAACTTAATCTCATGTAGGTAGCATATAGTTGGGTCTTGTATTTTAATTCATTCTGATACCCTATGTCTTTTGATTGGCCCATTTAGCCCAGTTAGATTCAGAGTGAATATTTAGTGCCATTTTATTACCTGTAGAGTCATGGTTTCTGGAGATTTTCTCTGTTCTTGTCTAGTCTTTGTTGCTTTGGGTCTTTCTTTCCCACTCAGAGTCCCCTTTAACATTTCTTGCAGAGCTGGTTTGGTCGTCACAAACTCCTTTAGTTTTTGTTTTTCTGGGAAAGTCTTTATCTCTCCTTCCATTCTGAATGACAGCCTGCTGAATAAACTGTTCTTGGCTGAATATTTTTCCCCTTCAGCATGTTGACTATTTCATGCCACTCCTTTCTGTACTGCCAGGTTTCTGGGGAGAGATCTTGTGCTAACCTGATTTGTTTTCCCTTATAAGTTAGAAACTTTTTTTTTCTTGCTGCTTTCAGGATTTCCTTATGTCTGTATTTTGCTAGTTTTACTATAATATATCTGGGTATTGGCTGACTTTTGTTGACTTTGCGAGTTCTCTGTGTCTCCTGGATTTGGATGTCTGCTTCTTTCCCTAGAAGAGGGAATTTTTCAGCTATAATTTGCTCAAATTAACCTTCTGCCCCTGTTTTTCTCTCTCCTTCTGGAACTCCAATGATATGAATTACGCTTTATGAACTCTGAGTTCCCTAAGTGTACTCCTTGATCCACTATTTGGTCATTATATCCAATTCATTTTGCATCTCAGTTCTAGAATTTTTTATTTTGGCCGGACTAGTTTTTAAAAATTTTATCTTGATGGTAAGGTTCTCTCTGGTTTCTTCTATGCTTGTCTCAAGCCAGCTAGTATCCTTTCGATTGTTGTTTTAAAATCTGGTTCAAAATATTACTTATATCTATTCTGATTAGCTCCATGACTTTTTGTTCTTTCTTTTGGGATGAGTTTCTCTGTATTGGTATCTTGTCTAGGACTCTGTTTTTTTTTTTTTTGCGTGTGTGTTAGGAAAGCCTGTGCCTGGTCCTATTTCTCCTACAGCTGAAGCTTTGCAGCCCTCACTGATCAGTAGATCTGGTGCTTGTGGGTGTTTGTGCTAGTCTTCCAGGGGTGGGGCCTGCTGCTGCTCTGGCTTTCAATCACACTTGCCCTCATGAAAAAAAGGCACTTGCAGAGCACAGGGGGTACAGCTTGGTGGGTGCAGGTCAAACCTCCACTGTGTGCACTGTGCTGCTCACGGAATTCCATCTGTGCTGATGTGATGGGTTAAAAATAGTGGCACCTCGCTCTCTTCCCTGGAGAGGGGAGCGTGTGCCTGCTACTCTTTAGGAATTCCTCAGAAAAAAGCAATCTCCTCTTCTGTGTCCCAGGCTTCTATTAGATCGCTGCCTTCACCCTGTCTATGTCTGAGTTATCTGCTCACCCGGTGGCACAGTGCCCTTGTGTTTTATATTAGGCGGTTGTCTGGGATTCAAAACTCTAAATTTTAGGGATGTGGTGTGGCAGAGACCCATGCTGATCCTCTGGGTAGGGTCTTGCTATGCTGTGACTGGTGCTGGCTTGTCCCAGAAAAGCAGGTGCATGACTGTGCAGGGGCTTGGATTTGATGGTAAAGTGCAGCTAAAAGCTGGCATCCAGGTTAGCTCCCCTCAGCAGACTTCTCTGCAAGTATGCTAATGAATGGGGCAGCTCTGTGGTTCCTGCCAGCTCTTTTTTCTGAGAGGCAGTGCTGCCTCTCCAAATGCACTCTAAGAAAGGGAACTGTCTCCCCCAGCTTGGTCTAGGGGATTCGCAGAACACGGTGTCCAAGCCCAGGCCTCTGTCTTCCTTCTCCATAGGAGCAACACTACCCCTACCAAGTTCTATTCAGCAATGGCACGGACTTGTAAAACTTCAGACCTTGAGCTCCCCTGCTTGTAAAAATTTGTGATAATCAGCCTCTCTCCTTTTCCCAGTCATTGGCTTTGAAGAAGTGTTTTTCTTGTGCAATCCCCTGTGTGTCACTCGCTCTCGCTCTCTCGCTCTCCTTAATCTATGACGAGGGCTCCTTCCCCTCCACAGCACCCATGATTCTTTTCTCCCTCAAATCACATTTCCATATCTCCTACCTTCCATGATGTGGGCTTTTTCTCCCTCTAGTTGTGCAGTTCTCTCAGTCCTTGGATCGATTTCCTGGATATTCAGAAGGATTTGATAATTACCTAGCTGTGTTCAAGGTACAGGGAAATCATAAGGTCCTCATACTACTCCACAATCTTAGCTCTTCCCTCCTTCCATAATTTGGCTGTGTATTTGTCCCTTTGAATCAGCATTTTTGCAGTTTTGGGGTAAATACCTAGTATAGTAGTGCAGTTGCCAGGTCACAGGGTAGTTCTATTTTTAACTTTTTTAAAACTTTTTCTTTATTGTTTATTTATTTTTGAGACAGCATGAGTGGGGGAGAGGTAGAGAGAGACACACACACTGAATCTGAAGCAGGCTGCAGGCTCTGAACTGTCAGCACAGAGCCCAAAGTGGGTCTTGAACTCATGAGCTGTGAGATTATGACCTGAGTCAAAGTCAGCTGCCCAAACAACTGAGCCACCCAGGTACCCTTATTTTTAACTTTTTCAGGAAACTCCATACTATTTTCCAGAGTGGTTGTACCAGTTTGCATTCCCACCAACAGTGTAAAAAAAGGGTTCTCCCTTCTCGGTATCCTTGCCAGCATCTGTTGTTTCCTGTATGGTTAATTTTAGCCATTCTGACAGGTGTGAGGTGATCCCTAGACCTCTGGTTTCTGGCATCAGCATTATTCCAAGATATCTCTAGTTTCTGAAGTCACTTACCATTCTTCTTTTAGATTTGTGTTTTTTGTTCTACTTTTGTGTTTTTGAAATATTTCTTTTTGAGGAGCTCAGCAATGAATTTTAGGTATACTTGACATAATTTATGTAAGTGCTAAATAGAAACCTAGAAGTACAAAAAAAAGAACATAGTGAATAAAAAATCTGAATTTGATTCAGTAGATTATAGAAAACTTGTGAATGATTTTCTATGGGGAATGCAATATTTTGGACAAGATTGTGGCCTGAGAGGAGTTTTATGAGAATTTGTGGGAAATAAAAGTTGGAGTGATAAAACTTTCCTGATTAGAAAATGAAGCATATGGGTTTGAAGGTGGAATGAGGTACTTGTTCTCAGTATGACAAGAAAATGCACTGGTGACATCCTCCAAGCGACAACCGGGCAGTTAGTTGCATTATGACTTGGCATTTGGTACACAAGTATAATCTATTTATTTTTTATTATGTTAGCATTAGACTCAAACTCAAAACTATCTGATTTTTTTTTTTTTTTGGCTTAGCAGCTCTCAAAATAAAACAACAGGCACTTGGGCTGTTTTACCCCATTTCAAGCTGAAATCCTTTCTGAGATGTGAAATAGGTCACCTTATGACCTCTCTTCTCCCTTGGGGAAATGTTAATAGTAATTGTTTTATAGTTCCCAGGGACATGGCATGAGATTCAATTAGTAAATTAATAAGGGCTTAACTACACTGAAGGAATGTGTTGTTTTCAATCTTAGTGCTGACCCAGGAAAAATTTTACCAGTGAATCACACTTCTTTATTTCTTATAACCAGTCAAAGCTGAATAATGGGGGAAAAAATCTAGATTCTCAATAGTCACAAGGATAGCAGTATGAGATGCACATGAGATGCACATGATGCACAAGGATGCACATGAGATGCACATGAAAATAACTCATAATTTTTTGATGTCTCTTCATGTGACAAAACCTTGAAATTGAATTTGCTCCAAAATGAAGATAACATGTAAGTAGATAACATAAGAGAAAAATAACGGTCTCACATGGGCTCACTTTTTCTTTGGCAGTAAATTGGCATTAGGAGGTATGAGATATTAGCTCAGAGCACACTGGCATGCCTTTGTGGTTTCACAGAGACACCTCATATTGATGCTTTGACCAGTGCTTAAATTTGGAGATATGAAGAGTCCTTTCATTTTTGGATTGGCCACAGAATGCAAGTGGCTGAAAATGACAATGATTAAAGAATTTAATAAAGCCTTTAGTACATGGCAGCTATAGAAATTCCTTGTTATGTAATGACTTGATTTTTGGCAATGCCTATGAGTTTCCTTCTCCTCAAGTTGAAAATGGGTGCTTCCAGAATTTCTGTGGGGGAGAGCTTTGGCTGTCAAGCGTGGTGGCAGTGGCAGTGGTGCAGTTGCAGGAAGGTTGGGGGGCTTTTTCTAAACCTGTGTTTGTTTTGCAAGCACACTGCTTTTAATATTACAGATAAATAAAAAAAATGCCTAAAATTATTTTTTTTCATGCTTAGTACAGGATTGAGGAAATCTCAATGGTCTGTATCAATGATGTATTAAAATTACAGGTCTTAGGGAGACTGGAAATAATGAGGGTGCTGACGCCCCAAAATACCCATTGTTGATACAGGCTTAGACATATCTTTAATATTACAGAAATGTCTTTAAAGGATTTTCTTCAAATATATTTTCTTCTTCTAAAAACAGTTCTACCCCCACTGTTGGTCGTGTTTTCTTGTTCTTTGGGTAGTGGAACCCTTCTAGATACAGATTTGAGGGATTAAAATAATCACAAAGTCATAGGATAAATGTATTACACTGTATTTTTACCATCTGTAATTCTAATATTCTCTTTTTACAAAAATAGACAAATGGGAATTGCAAGGGATCTTAGAGATTTCCTGGTCCAACTTTGTGCTATAAACTAACATGCAGAAAAGTGGCTAGTTGTTCTGATTACTCGTTGGGATAGAAACTACTGAATGCTCCTAATATGCGTTCATTTAATTTTCATTGATGACAGAACCCAGATGGAAATGCGTGATTATCTTCTATTGATAAACACTTTCAGCCATGTGGTCATGTGGCTAAGTTCTAACCAATAAGCTGAAGTGTTGTATAGTACCTCTAAGATGTTGTCTTACAAAGAATATGTCCTTCATCTTTATTTTCTATTCCATTGCTGTAATATGATAGACTATCAAATGATGAAAAGAGCACTAGCTTCCATTCTAAATCAAGTATACAAGAGTCGCATCCTAGGGATGGTGTAGCTGAGAGTTTAAAGGAGACTAAGTTTTTATAACTGTCATATGGGCACTAGAATGCCTAAGTGTGGACTTGTATCATAAGAGGGAGAGAGAGAGAGACACTTCCAATTTTTTTTTAAACCACTGTTACTTAGGGTTTTCTATCATATGAAATTGAATCTGTTCTTAAGTGGTATATCTGTGTAGTAGTATCACAGTACCTGAGAGCTTCCCTAACACTATTTTAATAGCTCATGAAATTGAGTTATTTTAGAATATATTTTGTTTGGTCATTAACTCAATATTTCCATATTTCTTATTTAATGTCAGGATCTATGCTATGTACCAGTAGTTGGAAAGATAACTTAGAAATAGTAAATATTTTCAGAAAGCTCATGGACCAGCCAGGGAGACTTATACATAAACAGAACTCTGAAATATAGAGTAATTGAAGTCATTTACAAGTGATTTGGTGGAATCATGGAAGAAGTGATTGATTCTGCTTTTAGGTGAAAGGGAGGGTTAAGAGGAGGAAGTACCTGAGGCATCTCTTAAGATATTTGTAGTTATACAGGTGAGAAAGAAGGGAGGTAAATTTTTGACAGAACATTATAAAGGGCTGAAGGCACAGCATAGAATGACACATTTGGGAAACATTGGTATAAATTAGAGCTATTGGGAGAGTAATAGGAGATTATGTTAGAGACAGTCCACACCATTTTATATCTGGTAAAAATGTTTGTCAAATGCTCTGAGCCTTTTAGATCAATGGTCCATGAAGGAAAAAAAAATGCTATCTGTGCCCTAAGCATCTTATACTTGCAAAAGGTTTGGATTTTGGAACATTTGATAGTTTTGATTAAAGTAAGGAGTTAACATTAATTGAACACTTACTATGTGCCAGAATTACGTACTTAATATGCCTTATTCATTAATTGATTATTAATTGACAAATGTATTTATTTTAGGGAGAGTGTGAGTGGGGGAGAGGGTTGGGTGGAAAGAATCTTAAGCAGACTCCATGCTCAGCGTGGGGCCTTATGCAGGGCTCAATCCCATGACCTTAAGATCATGACCTGAGCTGAAATCAAGAGTCAGACATTCAACCAACTGAGCCACCCAAGCACCCCTGCATTATCCCATCTAATATAGCACCTTTTGGTGGTAAATGTTACCATGCCCACTTTACAGGTGGACATAGTAAATCCTATAAATAAAACATAATTTTCTAGCAAAAGAAATGAAAGTCAACTTCACACATATCTGCTTCCAGAGGCCAAACTTCACTAATTTTTTTAATGTTTGTTTATTTTGAGAGAGGAGAGAGAGTACAAGCATGGGAGGGGCAGAGAGAGAGGGAGACACAGAATCGGAAGCAGGCTCCAGGCTCCGAGCTGTCAGCATAGAGCCTGACGTGAGGCTCAAACCCACCAGCCATGAGATCATGACCTGAGCCACCCAGGAGCCCCTTTTACTAAAATTTTTTAAAATTTAATTTAATTTAATTTAATTTAATTTAATTTAATTTAATTTTAGAGGGGATGGATAGAAGGGCAGGGAGAGAGACAGAATTTTAAGCAGGCTCCATGCTGAGCATAGAGCCTGATTTGGAGCTCAATCCCATGACTCTGGGATCATGACCTGAACTGAAATCGAGTCAAACACTTAACAACTGAGCCCCACATACCCATTAATATTTAATCTATTTGTCTATCTACCTATATCCATCTGTAATTTCTCTATAAATTATTAGTCTTTAAAAATTTTTTTTTTAATGTTTATGTATTTTTGAGAGAGAGAGAGACAGAGTGTGAGCAGGAGAGGAGCAGAGAGAGAGGGAGACACAGAATCCAAAGCAGGCTGTTCTGAGCTGTCGGCACAGAGCCCAACACAGGTCTCGAACTCACGAACTGTGAGATCATGATCTGAGCCCAAGTCAGATGCTTAAGCGACTGAGCCACCCAGGTGCCCCATATAAATTATGAGTCTTTTAGATAAAAAGAGATAATTTATTTGAATATCAGACACATTCAATATGGAGAGTGCTGCTGACATTGAAGTTATTAGAAGGAATACAAATATTTCAAAAGTAGCTGAATGACCATCATTCACATATGTAATACAAAAATATGTAACACAACACACATGCCACACATAATACATACTTGTACAGTATGTATATAATGCAAATGTGTGTCTATATAGCTAATCACAGGAAACTGGATCTGGAAGGAACCTTAGAAACTAATGTAGTAACTTTCTCAAAGCTTTAGAAAAATAAGCCTTCCAAGATTTTTGAATTTCTGAATTTTTGGCTCTTTGGCAAATCACTTGCTATTAATAAATACCTGTGAAGAATTTCTGAATTAAAGATAAGGTTTATGATGTATTGATGAAGGTAATTCAGAACCATTTGGAATAGGAGGAAGCATTTATAAAGTCATAAATAATGCAATCTAATGAAGATGTCAACCAGATGATGATGATTGTTCCAAGGAGTGAAGAATGAAAATGTATTTTGGTTTCTTCAGAAGACTTAACTCTTAAACATCTTTACTGGGAAGTTGTAAGTGGACTGCCAGTCCTGGAAAATGTATGAATTACTTTGCAAAGGGGGTGCATCCATAATAAAGAGGGAGACAACTGAAACCGAATCTATTATAGAATCCTTGGTCTGACTTTTTATTGCAAAATGTGGAATGTTTCAATAAATACTGTTTACTAGTCATGTTGAGTTATGTACTCATGAACCCTAGAACTGCTGAAGGACCTTAACGTCCTTGAGGGCATTGACTGACTTTTGCTTGGTCTGCATCCCCTTTTTTTGTATTCTCGTGCTAGAATCAAGCAAGTATTAGTCAAATATTTAATTAAACTCCAGAAAAAGTTGCAACAGTCAAGCCTGTATACTTTGCAGAAAAAGAATTTACAGAAAAAGGAAGAAAATCTTTGGATTTCCTTTTATTTTCGTTCATTCCACAAACACACACCAAGAACCTGGTATATAAGGTCACTATGTTAGGTGCCGAAGGAGATGCAGATAGCCTCTTTGTAGAAACACGATGTCTAATAGTAGAATTACGATGTGTACATAAACCCCAGTACCAGGTAAAGAGAGCAAAGTGGTAGGACAGGGTCTGTTCAGAGTGCTCAGGTGGGTATGTACTGGTTTCAAAAGAGTGGAGTAAAGTAGTTTCTGCCTCTCTATTTTCTTAAAAAATCATTCAAAACAATGACCAGAATAAGAAACGGAAACAAAAATACCTACTCCAATGAAAATACACTGATACCTATAAGCTTTGACCATAGTGATGACAGAGATGAGGCAAGTCAATTGTAAATTCCTATAGGGTTGATTATCAGTGGACATTCTGACCAGAAATAAGATAGTTTACACCCAGGAATGTGGAGATAAGCTACAGGGGATCATAAGAAAATCTGTATATGGAGATAGATAACGTTTATAACCCTACCTTCCAAACCACACAGTTACCTACCCTTCCTCCGACTCCCATGAGGCTGGAGATTTATTTTCTGAGAAACAGAGCCACAAAGCCTTGAAATGCTGGGGGCGGAGGAGAGGCAGCTAGATGACATAGTGAAAATAGGAAGATTGGGTCTGCATACTGATTGGGAAACCCTGGAGCTATTCTACCCATCTCTAGAATTCTAGCAGTCATGTTTATGTACTGCATCTTCCCCAGTTATTCAGCAGAAAGACAATACAGACTCTGATCTTACTTCCCCCATCCTGCTGACATGGCTCCTTTTCCTGTTCCTGGCAACTAAAGGGATAATTGTTGGCACAGTAGCAGAAGCTGCTGCAGCCCTCCTGGCTGGTGGCCTTTTTGGTTGGTTCCCGGGCTATAGCAATTCTTAAATATTTTATCTTCATCCCTTCCTCTTACAGGGGACTGGATGGATTCTTCTCTGGAGATCCTTTTCTATGGAAAATACTTACAGAAATTTATATTTGTGTAAATATCCCCAGTAAGAATTACCATTATCCCCTAATTAAGACTAGTTTAAAAACAACCCACCCCAGGGGCGCCTGGGTGGCTCAGTCGGTTAAGCGTCTGACTTCAGCCAGGTCACGATCTCGCGGTCCGTGAGCTCGAGCCCCGCGTCAGGCTCTGGGCTGATGGCTCAGATCCTGGAGCCTGCTTCCAGTTCTGTGTCTCCTTCTCTCTCTGCCCCTCCCCCCTTCATGCTCTGTCTCTCTCTGTCTCAAAAAAAAAAAATTAAAAAAAATAAAAAAAAAAAAAAAAAAAAAAACAACCCACCCCAATGCACAATTTCCAATCAGCTTTTTAGTCTTTGCATATTAGACAAGGCTTTAATCTAAAGAAGAAAATCACATTAAGTAAAGAGTATGAAAAAAATGTAGGGAAAAGAAAAGCTTAGGCAAAAAACTTTAAATTTTATTGTTATTATTTTTTAAGTTTGTTGATTTATTTTGAGAGAGACAGAGACAGCATGAGCAGGGGAGGGGCAGAGAGAGAAAATCCCAAGCAGGCTCCACCTAGCACAGAGCTAGAAGGGGGGCTGGAAATCACAAAACTGATGAGATCATGACCTGAGCTGAAAACCAAGAGTCTGACACTTAACCAACTAAGCTACTATAATTAAATAAGCCATATAATTAAATACGCACTGAAGGAGCATCTCATCTTCAATGAGATAAGAGCACTATCTTATATAACAGGAAAAGTTAAGAACCAGAAAGGACTCTGGAAAATAAAAAAAAAATACTAGCTCTAAAATATAAAAATTCAGTGGGCATGTGAGAAGATACTTAGTGTGCCTTCTGGCTAGATAGATATAAAAATAAGTGGTTAATAGGTTAAAAAAACAGGAAAATAGTTTTTTGAAGTTAGGCTGTCAGACATCCACCTAATGAGAATTAGGACAGGAGTTTCCACATTGAAGAGCTCCAGCAGATTCCTTATTTGTGACTGCTCTTCTTTGTCGAGTTGGAATTACCAAGGATAAAGAGACCGTTGTTTTTTTTTACCTCAGTTTTATTAAGATATAATTGACATAGAACACTGTATAACTTTGTGTTGTACAATATAATGATTTGTCTTGCATAGATTGAGAAATGACTATCATCAGTTAACATCGAACATCACACACACACACACACACACACATATATATATATATATATATATATCTTGGGTGTGTATGCATGTCTGTGTGTACACACACACATACATACATACATTTTGCAATAAGAACTCTAGATCTACTGTCAACAACTGTCCTGTATATCATACAGCAATGTTAGCTATAGTCGTCTGTTGTACATTACATTCCTAGTACTTATTTACCTTAAAACTGGGAGTTTGTGCCTTTTTACCACTTTGGCCCAATTCTCCCTCCCCCAACTCCCCCTCCCCCCGCCACCTCACTGCCTTAGGTAACTCCAAGTCTGATCTCCAGTTTTGTTTTGTTTTGTTAGACTCCACATATAAGTGAGATCAGTGTTTCTCTATCTCTGTCTGATTTACTTTACTTAACATAATACCCTCAAAGTCCATACATGTTTTTGCAACTAGGAGGATTTCATTAAGTTTTATGGCTAATGGTATATTATTTATATGTGATATATATCACATATAAATATCATATATATATATATCACAATTTTCATATCTGTTCATTCATCAAGGGACACTTCTATGTTCTGGCTATGTGAATAATGCCCTCTATGAACACAGGGGTGCAGATAGCTCTTGAACATATTTTTTTTTTTTTTTACCTCCAGATATATTCCCAGAAGTAGAGTTACATGCTCATATTGTAGTTCTATTTTTAACTTTTTGAGGATCCTCCATAATGGTTTCCCAGTGGCTGTACCAATTGACAATCCCACCAACAGTGCACAAGGGTTCCCTTTTCTCCATGTCTTCTCTATCATTTGTTATCTCTTGCATTTTTTATTCTTACAGGTATGAAGTGATATCTCACTGTATTTTTGATTTGCATTTGCCCAGTAATTGGTGATGTTGAACATCTTTTTGGGCACTTGTTAGCTATTCATATATTTTCTTTGGAAAAAAATAACAATTTTTTTTGCTATTGAATTGTATGAGGTGCCTACATATTTTTTATGTCAACTCCTTATCAGATATATAGCTTACAGAAAAAAATTTTCTCACTCTGTAGATTTATTTTGTTGACTGTATCTTTTGCTGTGCAGAAAGCTTTTAGTTGGCAGTTCCACTTATTTACTTTTGATTTGTTCTTAGTGAGTTAGGTGTCATATCCAAGAAAAATACCAAGGAAATTTTTCCCCATTTTTTTTCCCTAGGAGTTTTATGGTTTTAGGACTTCCATTTAAGACTTCAATCCATTTTAAGGTAATTTTTGTGAATGGTTCAAGATAGGGGTTTATTTTTATTCTTTTACATGTGAATATCTAATTTTTCAAACACCACTTACTGAAGAGACTATTTTTTTTTCTCTAGTGACTATTCTTGGTTCCCTTATCAAACATTAGTTCACCATATACATTGGGATTATTTCTGGGCTTTCAGTTTTTTTCATTGGTCTCTATGTCTGTTTTATACCAATACCATACTGTTTTGATTACTATACTTCATAGTACAAGTTTAAATCAGGAATTTGGATGCCTCCTGCTTTGTTCTTTCCTGGGATTACTTTGGTTATTGGGGTTTTAGATGGTTCCATATACATTTTAGGATTTTTTTTTTTTTTTTGTAGAAAATGTTACTGTAATCTTGATAGGTATTTCATTGAATCTTGGAATGGCTTTTCATGCTCTTGGCATTTTAACAATATTAATTTTTCCATCTATGAACGCAGGATACATTTCCTTTTGTGTGTGTGTCTTCAATTTCTTTCATCAGCATCTTAGAATTTTCATTATAGAGATCTTTGATTTCCTTGGTTAAATTTATTCCTAAATAGTGTTTTTGATTCAATTGTAAATGGGATTCTTTTTCTTATTTATTTTTCAGATAACTCATGGTTAGTGGATGGAAACATGACTGATTTTTGTATGTAAATTTTCAATTCTTTGATTAGATTTAGCAGATTTTGGTGACATCTTTAAGATTGTCTCTATATAAAATCATGTCCTCCTCAACTAGAAACAATTTTACTTTTTTCTTTCTGATTCTGATTTCTTTATTTCTTTTTCTTGGCTGATTGCTTTGTAAAGGTCCAGTACAGGTATGCCTTAGAGATATTGTGGATTTGGTTCCAGACCACTATAATAAAGCAAGTACTGCAATAAAGGGAGTCAAATGAATTTTTTTGCTTCCCAGTGCAAAGAAGTTTATACAGTACTGTAATCTATTAGGTGTGCAATAGCATTATGTCTAAAACATAATGTACACATGTTTATTAAACTTTATTGCTGAAAAACTGCTCACTGCCATCTGATTTTTTCAGTAGTTTGAAATCACTGATCACAGATCACCATAACAAATACAATAATAATGAAAAAGCTTGAAACACTGCAAGAATTACCAGAAAATGACAGAGACATAATGTGAGCAAATGCTGTTGGAAAAATGGTATTAATATACTTGGTTGACATAGGGTTACCACAAAACTTCCATTTGTAAAAAGACAATATATGCAAAATGCAATAAAGTAAGCCCAATAAAATGAGGTATGTCTGTATTATGTTGAAAAGGAATAGTGAGAGTGGGCACCCTTGTTTTGTTCCTGATCTTAGAAGAAAATTCTTCAATCTTTCACCATTGAGTTTGATGTTATCTGTGGACTTGTCATATATGGCCTTTATTATGTTAAGGTGCACTCCTTCTATATCTAATTGGTGAAGAGTTTTTAATCATAACAAATGTTGAAATATGTCAAAAGCCTTTCTGCATCTTTGAAATCATGTTTTTCTTTGTCTTAATGCAATGCATCACACTGATTTGTGTGTATTGAACCATCAATGCATTCCAGGGAGAAATCCTACTTGGTTATGACAAACAGTACCTTTAATGTGCTGTTGAAATTGATTTGCTAGTTTTAACTGAGAATTTTGGCATCTGTATTCATCAGGGATATTAACCTGTAGTTTTAACTTTCTGGTAGTGTCCTTTTCTGGCTTTGGTATCAAGATTATGCTGGCCTTGTAAAATGATTTTAAGAGTGTTCCCTTTGATTTTTTTTGGAAGACTTTGAAAAGGATTGTCATTATTTTTAATAAAATGTTAAATAAAATTCATCCATGGAGCCATCTGTTTCTGAACATGTCTTTTTTGGGGAGATTTCTGATGACTAATTCAATCTCATTACTAGGGATTGATCTGTTCAGATTTTATACTTCTTCCTGATTGTCTTGGTAGCTTTTTGCATGTCTTTAAGAATGTATCCATTTCTTCTGTGTTATCCAGTTTGTTGGCATATAGCTGTTCATAGTAGCCTCTTATTGTTTACATTTCTGTGGTATCAGTTGTAATGTCTCCTTTTTCATTTATAATTTTGTCGATTTGGGTCTACTCTTTTTTCCTTGGTTAGTCTAGTTAAAGATTTGTCAAGTTTATCTTTTCAAAAACCAACTTTTAGTTGGATTAATCTTTTCTATTTTTTTCCATTAATTGCTTTTATTTGTTTTTCTTCATATAATTTACTTCCTTCTGCTGACTTTGGCCTTATTTATTCTTTTTCTGGTTTCCTAAGGTGTAGAGTTAGTTAAACATTTGGGATATTTCTTGATTCTTAATGTATGCAATTTATAAACTTTTCTCTTAGAACTGCTTATGCTGTTTCCCTAAGTCCTGGTATATTTTCATCTTTGTCAAGAAACACTATCTTTTCTTTAATCCCCTTTCTTCTGATCCATTGGTTGTTCAGGAAAATGCTGTTTAGTTTCCATGTGTTCATGAATTTTTCACTTATCCTCTTGTTATTTCTAGTTTCATGTCATTGTGGTCAGAAAATATACTTGATATAATTTCAGTCTTCTTGAATTTGCTAAGACTAATACATAGGGCCTAATACATGGTCTATCCTAGAAAATGTTGCATGTGCATTTGAGAAAAATGTGTATTCTGCTGTTCAGTAGAATGTTCAAGATATGATTGTTACATATAGTTGGTCTACAGTGTTGTTCAAATACGCTGTTTCCTTATTGATTTTCTGTCTGGATGATTTATCCAGTATTAGGAATGGGGTATTAAAGTTCCAAAGTATTGGTATACTACTGTTTATTTTTCCCTTTAGCTCTGTTATATTTCCCCCTTTATTAAAATTTAGATGCTCAATATTGCATGCATTAATATTGACAGTTGTTATGTCTCCTTTATGGATTGAGTCTTTGATCATTTTGTAATGGCCTTCTTTATCTCTTTTTACCATTTTTAGTTTAAAGTCTATTTTTTTATAATATAAGTGTAGCTATCCCTGTTTGTTGTTGTTGTTGTTGTTGTTGTTGTTACCTTTTGCTTGAAAGGACTTGTACCATCTCTTCACTCTCACTGTCCATGTCTTGAAGGCTAATGTGAATCTCTTTAAGGCAGCAGATTATTGGATCTTAATTTTCTATTCAGCCATTGTATACCTTCTGATTAGAGAATTCAGTCTGTTAATGTATAAAGTAATTATTGAAAGTTAAGGATTTAATATTGTATACTTTGATAATTTATCATGTTCTTTTGTGTAATTGCTGCAAATTTTGTTCTTGTGGTTTACCATGTAGTCTACATAGAACATGTTCAAATTATAACACCATATCTTAAGCTGATAGCAATTTAATTTCAATGCACTTTACACTTTATCCTCCTCACACTTGAGGTTATTGCCATTATGATACATGTGTTTTCTCATGCTGTGTAACAAACACAATAATTTGTTTTTAAGGTCAGTTTTTTGAATATTCATTTTTTTTACTAGAGTTGTAAGTGTATTATGTACTTCAATTAAAAAATTACACAGTCTAACTTTGTATATTTACCATTACCAGTAACTTTTACATTACCTTCTTACTTTTTGTGATGTTAATTAGCATAATTCTACTCAGAGAACTCTGAGCATTTCCTTTAAGACAGATGTGGTACGAACTCCTTCAGTTTCGTTTTGGGAAGTCCTTATCCCTCTTTAATTTTTGAAGAACAGTATGACTGGGAATACATTTTGGATTGGCAGTTTTTTCTTTCCATATTTTAAATATACCATCACATTCTCTAATGGAATGAAAGTTTTCTGTCAAGAAATGTGCCCATAGTCTTACTGGAGACTTCATTACATACAACTTCTCTCTTTGGCTGCTTTTTAAGACTTGAATTATAATGCATGTCAAGGTAACCCTGTTCAGGTTCAACCTATTTGGGGTCCTTTAGGTCTGGTAGATCTAGATGTCTATTACTTGGCCCAGGTTTGGAAGTTTTTCAGCCAGTATTGCCTTAAATATATTCTCTGTCCCTTTCTCCTTCTGGATTTATGTGGACTTGTAATTGAACCATTTACATGGTTTTACATGTAAATGTAAACCACTTTTACATAATCCTTCTGGATTTACATAATGCTGATACTCTTTTCCTTTTGATTGTGTCCCATAAATTCTGTAAGTTTTCCTGATTCCTCTTTTTTTTCTTCTTCTTCTTTCACTGGGTAGTTTCAAATGTCATGTCTTCCAGGTCATTGATTCTGACCTCAACAGGTGAATTCTGTTGTTGAAGTTCTCTGGTAAATTCTTTAGTAATTGTACTTTTCAGCTATTGGATTTAATTGTTTGTATTTTTTGTTGAAAATCTCATTTTGTACATGCATTGTTTTCTAATTTTATTTAGTTGTCTGTGAGTGCTTGCAGGGGAGAGGGGCAGAGGGAAAAAGAAAGAACCTTAAGCTGGCTACATGCTTAGTACATAGACCAAAGTGGGGCTTAATCAAGATCCTGGGATCATGACCTGAGCTGAAATCAAGAATTGGATGCTCAACTGAGCCAACCAGGTGCCCCTATTTTTTTTTTGAAAGACAGAAAGACATCTCTGTCTATATATGTCCATATACATAAATATTTATATCACACACACACACAAACACATACACACACACACACACACACACACACACATTCTTTTTCAGAGTAAACAGTAGTAAGCGTCCATTAAGGAACTTGTCACACTGTGATGATTTCTTAGGGTTTTCCAAGACTGGCTACCTCTAAGGTCAAGGCCATGCCATTACCTTCATGGTATCTTGAGTGAATGATGAATTGTTTGGCATCTGAAAAACACTTGAAGGATTTCTACTGAAAGAATAAAAATATGAATGAATAAATACACTTACACACTTTATTCCACAAAGCCCTTATTTGATGAATACTGGTGTCAAGTATATCCTGTGTATGCACAAGAAACTATGCATTCTATGGATTCTGAAGTGATGGATTCCTGGTCCCTGACTTCTAGATACTCATAGTCCTTGGTGGAGACATAAACCAGATAAATGTGTTAAGTGCCTGGGCATCTTTCATGAAGGTGCGTCGTTCAAGTTGCATCACACTCTAAATGAGATGGGTAGATTTTTAGGCTGATTATCTGTGTGCACTCATGTGGAAATAATGCATTTCAAATGGAATGATAAAAATTGCCCTGAGTTCATGGATAGTATGTTAAAAATAACAAAGTCAAAGGATAACAATAAGAGTATTAAAAGAACTTTTATAATTTGGTATAGTTGAAGTGCGTACCAATAAAATTAGGTGTTCATTTTCTATTCTAATTGTTCCCTTAATATATAAGTCCAAAGTAATAAAAATACTTTTGCTTGAAAAAATTCTTTACTGTGCCAATTAACACTTTGAGTTGTGATTAAACATTCACAAATTTAATGACTTTCAAGGGAGCCTTACATCTGGAGGACGTATCTCTTCCATAGATATCTGTTGCCATTGAAACATATCTCACTTTATTATTCAAACATAAGCTGTGTTTTTAAAAACCACAATCTGGCGTGCCTTGGGGGCTCAGTTGGTTAGGCGACAGACTTCGGCTCAGTTCATGATCTCACAGTTTGTTAGTTCGAGCCCTGCGTCAGACTCTGAGCTGACAGCTCAAAGCCTGGAGCCTGCTTCAGATTCTGTGTCTCCCCCTCTCTCTACCCCTCCCCTGCTCACGCTCTGTGTCTCTCTGTATAAATAATAAATAAATGTTAAAAGAAATTTAAAAAAACCCACAATCGTTAGAAAGGAAAATAAAAATGATAGGAAAATGTCTGCTACCATTTTGTTACATATGTTAAATTTCTGATCTGAAAAGCTTAATGACAATACAAATATTTGACTAATTCTGCCATAATAATATCAAGGGTTTAGCTTAACGTGACCATACAAATCTGAAAAAACTAACTGCTCTTAAGCAAAAAATGGACAGTGAGAAGTAAATCGGAGTAATTGCCATCATATTAGTGTTTGAGCTAAATGAGTTAACATACCTGAAGTGTTTAGAATACTACCAGGCATATTGTGCTCAGTGAATTTTAGTTATTACTGTTACAGAAGTTGTTTTTAGCTTTGTAGCACATATTTTATGAGATAGATTGTCCTTCCAATTAAGATGGGGGAGCAATAGGGGGACCCTATGCTTACCTCATGCCTCAAACACACCTAGATAAATGGCAAATCATTCCAAAAACCCAAGAAATTGATGTCAAAGCTGAGAGAACAAAATGCAGAACTAGAGAGAGAAAAGAAGCCATATCATGGAAGGTAAGAGGTGTGGAGATGGGTTTCCAGGGAGAAAAGATCTCAATTGCTGTGGAGGGGGAGGGACCCTTGATCTTGGGCAGAGAGAGAGAGTGCTAGAGAAACAAAGTTTCACACGGAGGACTGCACAAGAGAAACGTTTCCCAAAACCGTTGACTGGGAAAACTAGAGTGGCTGATAATTGCAAGTTTTTATAAGCAGCGAAGATGAAACTCTAAAGTCTCAGAAGTCTGCACCACTGCCAGGTGGATCCTGGCAGACATAGCGGCTTTCCTGTGGGGGAAGGAGGGCAGAGGCCTGGGAGTGGGTAGCATGGTTTGAGGATCCCCTGGGTTGCCCTGGGAGAGAAAGTTCCTCTTCCTGGAGTGAATTTGGGAGAGGTGGTATGGCCTCTCAGGGGACAGAAGAGCTGTCTTGAACCAAAATGATGCCCCATTCATTAGCGTAGGAACAGAAATAACTGCTGAGGGCAGCAAACCTTGGTTCCAGCTTTTTACTGTACTTTACCATAAACTCCAAGCTGCTGCTTAACTGGGCGACTGCTTTTCTGGGACAAACAGGCCACTAGCTGCAAGGTAGTGAGACCCCCCCTCTCAGAGGATCAGACCAGGTCTGCGCTGCACTGGGTCCCTCAAATTTGGAGTTTTGAAACCCAGTTGAATGCCTGAGATAAAAAAAAAAAAAGTACAGTGCTGCCTGACAGCTTGGGCACAGGGCAAGGGCAGGGGTCTGATGGAAACCAGGGACACAAGAAGAAAGTGTTCCCTCTTCTGTGAGGGGTGTGAACTCCCCACTCCAGGACTGATGGAGCAGAGTGATTCCATTTCCCCCACCCATCAAGACTGACAGACTTCAGTGAACAACACAGCAGCCCTCAGTGGAGGGTGGAGACATTTATACCAAGCCTCACTCTCCTGTGCCCTGCAAGTACATCTTTACTAGGGAGAGTGGTCCTGAGAACCAGTGGGGAAGGCTCCTCCCCCCAGAAGACCAGCACCAATGCCTTGCACACACCAAGTCCAGGGACGATGGGGTGCTACAAATTTTAAGCTCTAGGGAAAATAGTCCTCTTAACAAGCCCACCAAAACACACCTAGTTAGGGGCGCCTGGGTGGCGCAGTCGGTTGGGCGTCCGACTTCAGCCAGGTCACGATCTCGCGGTCCGTGAGTTCGAGCCCCGCGTCGGGCTCTGGGCTGATGGCTCGGAGCCTGGAGCCTGTTTCCGATTCTGTGTCTCCCTCTCTCTCTGCCCCTCCCCCGTTCATGCTTTGTCTCTCTCTGTCCCAAAAATAAATAAAAAACATTGAAAAAAAAATTAAAAAAAAAAAACACACCTAGTTAAAACACCACACATTGGACAAGATCCAAACAGTCCTCACTGCAGGCAAGGAGAAACTGCAGAGGACTGACCTGAGAGAAAGAGCAGCTAAAGCACATTCTGAAACACTTCCTGAAGCGCCAGGCCATGGACAGTATTGGACAGCATTCTTAATAAAGCCATTACTCTCAGGAGCAGGAAATATAACAGGCTTTTGTAATGCACACACAAAAAAATAGTTACCTGAACAAAATGACAAGACAGAGGAATTCACCAGAAGAGAAAAAACAAAAGAGATCACAGCTAGAGATTTAATCAAAACTGATATAAGTAATATGCCTGAACTAGAATTTAAAACAACAATCATAAGGATACTAGCTGGGCTTGAGTAAAAGCATAGGCTACAGTAGGGAATACCTTTCTTCAGAGATAAAACTACTAAACACTAGTCAGGTTGAAATTAAAAAATGCTAAAACAAAGATGAAAAACTGACTAACAACAAGGATGGACAAAACGAGGAACAAATAAGTGATCTAGAAAAAAAATTATGAAAAATAATGAAGCTGAAAAGAAGGAAAGAAAAGTAGTGGATCACAAATGTATTATGGGACTCAATGACTCCATAAAGCACAGTAACATTCATATCATAGGAGCCCCAGAAGAAGAGATGGTAAAAGGGGCAGAAGGTTTGTTTGAGCAAATTATAGCTGAAAACTTGCCTAATCTGGAGAACGAAATAGACCTCCAAATCCAGGAGACACAGAGAAATCCATTAAAATTAAACAAAAGCCAGAAAACAATAAGACATAATGTAGTAAAAGTTGCAAAACATGGAGATAAGGAAAGAATCCTGAAAGCAACAAAGGAAAAGAATCTCTAATCTACAACAGAAGACAAGTCAGGTTAACAGCAGATCTGTCCACAGAAACTTGGCAGGCCAGAAGGGAGTGGCATGATATATTCATTGTGCTGAACGGGAAAAATATGCAGCCGACAATACTTGATCCAGCAAGTCTGCCATTCAGAATAGAAGGAGAGAGAGAGTTTCCCAGAAAAACAAAAACTAAAGAGTTCGTGACCACTGAACCAGCCCTGAAAAAAATATTATAGGGGACTCTTTGAGTGGGAAAGAAAAACTAAGACTAGCAACAAACACTAGAAAGGAACAGAGAAAATCTCCAGAAATAATGACTTTAATACAGTGGCACTAAAATCATATCTTTCAATATTCACTCTGATTGTAAATGGGATAAATGTGCCAATCAAAAAACATAGGGTATCAGAATGAGGGGAAAAAAAAGACCCATTTGTATGGTGTCTACATGAGACTACTTTTAGACCTAAAGATGCCTCCAGATTGAAGGTGAGGGGATGAAAGACTATCATGCAAATGGATGTCAAAAGAATGCCAGAGTAGCCATACTTACATCAGACAAACTAGATTTTATACCAAAGATATTGTAATAAGAGATGCAGAAGAGCACTAATGTATCATGACAAAGGGGTCTATCCAACAAAAAAATCTAACAATTGTAAATATTTATGTCCCCAAACTGGGAAATACTCAAATATATAAGTCAGTTAATAAGAAACATAAATAAACTCACCTTTAACACCCCTCTTATAGCAATGGACAGACCATCTAAGCAGAAATTCAACAATGAAAACTAAGCTTTTTCTTTTCAGTCAAGAGCAAGACAGGGATGTCTGCTCTAACCATTGTTACTTAACCTAGTATTGGAAGTCCTAGCCTCAGTAATCAGACAACAAAAAGAAATAAAAGGCATCCAAATCAGCAAGGAAGAAGTCAAGCTTTCACTATTTGCAGATGGCATGGTACTTTATGTAGAAAATCTAAGAGAGTCCACCAAAAAGTTACTAGAACTGATGTACAAATTCAGCAAAGTTGTGGGATATAAAATCAATGTACAAAAATCTATCACATTTCTATGCACCGATAATGAAGCAGCAAAAAGAGAAATCAAGGAATTGATCTCATTTGTAATTGCACCAAAACCCAAGATAACTAGGAATAAATCTAACCAAAGAGCTGAAATATCTGTACTCTGAAAACTATAGAGCACTTGTAAAAGAAATTGAAGATGACACAAAGAAATCAAAAAACGTTGCATATCATCGTTGGAAAAACAAATATTGTGGAAATGTCTATATTACCCAAAGCAAGCTACACATTTAATGCAATCCCTATCAAAATACCACTAGCATTTTTGACAGAGCCAGAACAAACAATCCTAAAATTTGCATGGAACTACAAAAGACCCTGAATAGCTAAATCAGTCTCAAAAAAGCAAAGCAAAGCTGGAGGCATCACAATTCTGGAAATCAAGCTGTATTACAAAGCTGTAGGTATCAAGACAGTATGGTACTGGCACAAAAACAGACACATATATCAATGGAAAAGAAGAGAAAATCCAGAAATGAACCCACAACTATGTGATCAGCTAATATTTGGCATAGCAGGGTTGAATATCCAGTGGAAAAAAGACATTCTCTTCAACCAAGAGTACTGGGGAAACTAGACTGTGACATGCAGAAGAAGTAAACTGGACCACTTTCTTACACCATACACAAAAATAAATTCAAAATGGATGAAATACCTAAGTGTGAGACAGGAAACCATCAAAATCCTAGAGGAGAACACAGGCAGTAACCTCTTTGACCTTGGCCTTAGCAACTTTTTACTAGACACGTTGCTGCAGGTAAGGGAAATAAAAGCAAACATAAAATATAGGGACTTCATCAAGATAAGAAGCTTCTGCACAGTGAAGGAAACAATCAACACAACTAAAGGACAGCTGGTGGAATGGGAAAAGATACTTGCAAATGACATATATGATAAAGGGTTATTATCCAAAATGTATAAAGAACTTATCAAGATCAACCTCCAAAAAATGAATAATCCAGTTAATAAAGGGGTTGAAGACATGAACAGACATTTTTCCAAAGAAGGCATCCCAATGACTAACAGACACATGAAAAGATGTTCAACATCACTCATCATCAAGAAAATACAAATCAAAACCAAAATGAGATACCATCTCAAACCTGTCAGAATAGCTAAAATTAATAACACAGGAAACAACACTTGTTGGCTAGAATGTGGAGAAAGGGGTGCCCTAATTCTGAAGAACAGTATGAAGGTTTCTCAAAAAGTTAAAAATAGAGCTATATGACACAGCAGTTGCACTACTGGGTATTTTTCCAACGAATACAATAATACTGAAGGGGCAAATATATCCTAATGTTTATAGTAACATTATCAACAATAGCCAAACTATTGAAAGAGTCCATATGTCTACCAACTGATGAATGGCTAATGAAGAAGTGGCATATATACATAATGGAATATTACTCAGCAATCAAAAAGAATGAGATCTTGACATTTGCAGTAATGTGGTTAGAGCTAGAGTGCATTATGCTAAATGAAATAAGT
The DNA here is from genome assembly GCF_023721935.1 of Panthera uncia. Classification (NCBI taxonomy): domain Eukaryota; kingdom Metazoa; phylum Chordata; class Mammalia; order Carnivora; family Felidae; genus Panthera; species Panthera uncia. The sequence continues at coordinate 95,399,166 of NW_026057582.1, read as the reverse complement.
CTGTCAGAGAAAGACAAATACCATATGATTTAATTCATAGGTGGAATTTAAGAAACAAAACAGATGAATACAGGGAAAGGGAAAAAAAGAGATGGGAGCAAACCATAAGAGACTCTTAATTATAGAGAACAAACTGAGGCTTGATGGAGGGAGGTGGGCAGGGGATGGGGTAAATGGGTGATGAATATTAAGGAGGGAAAGTTGTGATGAGCACTGGGTGTTATAAGTAAGTGATAAATCGCTAAATTCTGCACCTGAGCCCAATTTTACCATATATGTTAAGTAACTAGACTTTAAATAAAATCTTGAAAAAAAAAGATGCAGTATATACATAAAATGGATTTTTACTCAGCCATAAAAAAGAACTAAATCTTGCCATTTGCAATGACATGGATGGAACGGGAGTATTATACTAAGTGAAATGAGAGAAATACAAATACATTATGATTTCACTCCTGGGGAATTTAAGAAATGAGTAAGGGGAACAAAAAGAGAGAGGGGCACCCCAAGAAACAGACTTGTAACTATAAAGAACAAATTGATGGTTACCAGAATGCAGTTGTTTTGGAGGATGGCTTAAATAGGTGATACACATTAAGGAGTGCACTTGTGATGAGCACTGAGCATTTTTGGGAACTGTTGAATAACTATAGGGTAAAGCTAAAATTAACATTGTATGTTAACTGACATTTATTTTATTTTATTTTTTTAATGTTTATGTGTTTTTGAGAGACAGAGCAAAGGTGGGGAAGGGGAAGAGAGAAAGGGAGACACAGACTTCAAAGCAAGCTCCAGGCTCTGAGCTGTCACCACAGACAGCTGACATGGGGCTCAAACTCACAAACTGATAGCATGACCTGAGCCGAAGTCATAGGCTTAACTGAGTGAGCCACCCAGGTACCCTGTAATAAAAACGTGAAAAAAAAAAAAAAAACCATTTGCCTTCATTCTGCAAAGTGCAAAGATGTTAGATTTACAAGGAGATGCACTGAGGAAATGTAAATACAAAGTGATTTGCAAACTCACAAGTGGTATATAAATTGATATTTTTGGTGAGTAGAGTTGCAGTGTAGTAGAGGAAAATTTCAGTTGAGTCAGAAAAGTCACTACAAAAACTGGGTGACTTTTGAGACATTACTTTTAGCCTTAGTTATCTCTTCTCAAAAATAGGGAAATTAACATGAAATTCACATAATAACTGTGATAAATAAATGAAATAACATGTAATACATATTACATGTCCAGTATTTCAGCAGCAGCAGGATTTTTTCTTAACACTATGTATATTATGCCTGTGTATTAGTTTTCTATTGCTGTCATAACAAATTACCATAAACTTAGTGGCTTCACACAGAAGAAACATTAACTTACAGTCTTGTAGGTCAGAAGCCTGGGATCGTCTCATGGGCTAAAATCCACATATCAGCAGACTGTGTTCCTCTCTGGAAGTTCTAGGGGAGAGTTAATTGTCTACTCATTTAAGTCATTTTCAGAATTCATTTGTTAGCAGCTATAGAACTGAGATATCATTTCTCTGCTGGGTATCATCTGGAGGCTGTCCTCAGCTGTTAGAAGCCACCTGTATTCCTTGACTTATGGCCCTCTTCCTCCATCTTCCAAGGCAGTAATGGCAGTTTGAGTCCCTGTCACACTTCAAATCTCTCCTCCTTTCTCCATGTGATTTCATTGATTTACTCCTCTGATTTTAATGAGACATGTGATTAGATGGGGCCCACCTGAATAATCCAAAATAATCCTTCCATCTCAAAGTCTGGAACTTAATCATATCAGAAGTCCCTTCTGCCTGTTTTACCTTCTGTAAAGTAACATATTCACAAGTGCCTGAGGTTAGGGGTCACTATTCTGTCTACCACAACTAGGTATTGTGCTAACAGATGTACAAAATAATGTAAAAACTATCAACCCTATTACTAAGGATTCTGAATGTAAATTTAAATACTTTTTGTTTTGTTTTTTGTTTTTTGTTTTTTGTTTTTTTTTGGACAGAAAGAGTGCGTGAGCTCGCTCGCACAGATTAGGGGCAGAGAAAGAGGGAGAGAGATAGAGAATCCCAAGCAGGCTCCACACTGTCAGTACAGAGCCCAAAGAGAACCTCAAAGTCATGAGAACCGTGAGATCATGACCTGAGCTGAAATCAAGAGTTGGTTGCTTAACCCAACTGAGCCACCCAGGCACCCTCTGAGTGTAAATTTAATAATCAAACCAATTTAGTGAGGTAGGTACTAGTATGGACTTAACTTTCTGGATGAGGAGACTGAGACATGAAAGGAAATAGAATTTGCTTAAAGTCATCAAATCAGTGAGCTCAAGTTTGAAACCAGTCAGTCTGGTCTAGGAAAGCCAAACTATTATCCTCTTTGAGTTCATTGTCAAATGGGTGTTGGGGAGATGGGGAAAACAATGAAGTTAACATGTAAATGTCATGTTACAATTGTGGTAAATTCTAGAAAGGAGCTGTGAATGGTGCCAAGAAAGCTTGAAGTTGAGAGATGGACCCTAGCTTAGAGAAATGCTAGGACTTGGCTGTTGCTAAAGTCTGACAAATGCATGGGATGAACTAGATAAAGTCAGAGTACATTCCAGGCAGAGGGCTCAGCCTCTGTAAATGGCCTGTAGCAAGAGGGCACTTACCCAATATGGAAAGACTGAAAGAAAGCTATTCATGGCCAGAGGTGAAGGGAGGAAAGGGAAGTATAAGCCAAAGTGAGGCTGGAACAGAAGGTGGAAGTCAGACTACAAAGGGTTTGAGGCTACGTTAAAGGTTTGTATTTATCCTAGAAGCTATGGGAAATATTGTAAGACCTGAGCAACATGATCAGATTGATGGTCCAAACATTAACTTTGGCTCTAATGGGGAAATACGTTGGAGGAAGGCAAGAGTAGAAGCCAAAACACCCAGGGGAGGCTGTCACAGTAGCATTGAGGCTCAATGTTAAGATGTTGGACTAAAGTGGCAATAAGGAGTGATGGAAATTAGAGGTATTTTGAAGATATTTATTAAGTAAAATTAAGAACTGTGTGATACATTGGAAGTGGGGATGCTAAGTTAGGCAATTGAAAAGCCCCAATGCATGTCTATTTACTCTTTCCCCCTGTTTATTATCCTTGTTGAGGCTCATTATAATGTTCTTGGAGTCTTAGAAAATAGTGTTTATCCTTCTAGGCCTCTTGATTCTTCTTCCTTGCCTGGAGCTCTTGATTCTAGAAGTCTGGCTTGAGGTTTTGGAATTCAGGAATTACGTGTTTTTGTTTTTAAATAAGCTTTATTTTTTTAGAATAGTTTTAGCTTCAGAGCAAACTGAGTGGAAGGTACAGGGATTTCTCATATACCCATATGCTCTAGCATACCTATAGCCTTCCTCATTGACATTCCCCATTGTAGTGCATTTGTCACAGCTAATGAACCTGTATTAATACTTCGTCACCATTCAAAGCCCATAGCTGACATTACAGTTCACTCTTGGTATTGTGTATTGTACGGGTTTGAAGAAATATATAATGACATGTATCTGTTGTTACAATGACATGCAGAAGAATTTCACTGCCCTAAAAATCCTCTGTGCTCTGATCTGCCTTTTTATCTCTCCCTCCCCTATAACTCTTGGCAACCATAGCACTTTTTACGGTTTCCATAGTTTTTATTTTTCTGGACTGTCATATGAGTGGAATCATATAGTATGTAGCCTTTTCAGATAGGCTTCTTTCACTTCGTAATAAATTTTCAAGGTTTCTCCATGTCTTTTCACGGCTTGATAACTCCCTTATTTTTAGCACTAAGATTCCATCATCTTGATATACCAGTTTATTTATTCATTTACTTACTGAAGGACATCTTGATTGCTTCCAAATTTTAGAAATGATGACTAAAACTCTGTGTGCAGGTTGTTGTGTGGATGTAAATTTTCAACTCCTCTGGGTAAATACAAAGGAGTGTGACTATTGTATCATATGCTAAGTGTATGTTAAGTTTTGTAACAAACCACCAAACTGTCTTGGTAAATACATGAGCCAATGTTGCAGTCCCACCAGCAATGAGAATACCCCTTGTTCTACATCCTCACACACATTTGGTGTCAACAGAGTTCAGATGTTGGCCGTTCTAATAGGTGTGTCGTTGTATCTCGTTGTTTTAATCTGGGCTTCCCTGATGATACTGATGTGGAACATCTTTTCATATGCTTATTTCCCATTCCTATATCTTGTTTGGTGTGGCATCTGTTAAGATCTTTGGCTCATTTTTTAACTAGGTTATTTTTCTTACTCAATTTTAGGAGTTCTTTGCGCATTTTGGATAACAATTCTTCATCAGTTGTGTGGTTTGCAAAAATTTTCTTTCAGTCTGTGGCTAGCCTTTTTATTCTAACACTGCATGGACAGTGCTTTTGCAGTGTCTTTTTTAAAACATACCTCATTTGAATATTGTTCTATTCCAACAAGTTTGAGAAACACTGATATACAAAGGGTGTTAAATCAGTAGGTATTAGCACTGGCTGCACATTAGAATCACTTGGAGTGTTTTTAAAAATATATATATCTACACCAGGGCCTTGCCTGAGATAATTAAATCAGGTGTCGCAAGTTAGGTCTGGGCATTGGTGTTTCAATATGCAACCAGCACTAAATTCCAGGTTAAGTTTTATGTGTGTATAAATATATACTTATATATATTATATGGATACTTATATACATGTATGTATATACATATGTATATATATACATATGTGTGTGTGTGTATATATGTGTGTATATATATATGTATATATATATGAATCCTGGGGTAATGTAAAAATGTATGTATATACATAGGTGTGTCTGTGTGTATATGTACATATATATGTATACATGTGTGTATATATATATGTGTATATATGTGTGTGTGTGTGTGTGTATATATATATATATATATATATATATGAAGCCTGGGGTAATGTAAAAATAGAAGCATACCAGGCATATGGTAAAGATGATATACAAATCCAAACAATGATAAGTTATTCAAAAAGAAATTGATAAAGTAGTAAAGGAACTGAATTATTCTCCATCCATAGGGATGTTTTCAACCTTTTCCAAATGAATGTATAAAAATTATTTTCACATCCTCCAGCAGAAATGATTAACTAGTATATCAGATAGTATACTCCTGTGTTTATTTTAAAGCAGACACAAAACAAATACATCAAATTTAGATTCCCTCTTCATAAAAGGAATCAAAGCATTTAAATAAAAGTAAACACTTTTGGACATAACAATTATCATGCTCTGAAGTTATCTACATAATAAAGACAAAACTATCATTTCTATACTTGAAAATTTTATATTTTGATGTCTCAAAACTTAATCTTTTAATTACATTAAAAACTTGCAATTTGTTATTTGATACTTGTGTCCATTTTTCAGATAGGTTTGCATTAAAGCAAAAGTATAAATGAATAATATAGCTATAAAATGATTTATGTAATAATTAAATTTAAAAATAACAATGCCAGTGACCTAAGGATCATCATCTCATTTACTAGTAATCTAAAGAGGACAATCTAGATCTATGATGATTAAAAATGATCATCCAAGGGGCAACTGGGTGGCTCAGTTGGTTAAGTGTCTGACTTTGGCTCAGGTCATGATTTCACGGTTTGTGAGTTTGAGCCCCACGTCAGGTTCTATGCTGACAGCTCAGAACCTGGAACCTGCTTCGGATTCTGTGTCTCCCTCTCTCTCTGTCCCTCCACTGATCATGCTCTGTCTCTCTCTCAAAAATAAATAAATATTAACAATTTAAAAAAAATCTTATTATCCAAATCTTAAAGATGTGAAGGTCTAGAGTGATGCCTGTTTTCACTCACTTGTTTATTTTTTTAGTTATAGTCTTTGAATTACAACTGATAGACAATACTGTGTGTACTTAAAATGGGTGATAAATGTGTGTATATAAAATGCACAATTTAATGTTTTACAGACATACACACTTAGGACATCAGCTAACAAAGATAGTGAACATACTCACCATCTTCCAAAGTTTATTCACGCCCCTCCTCAGCTCCCACTTTCCCTTGTGCGCCACTCACATATGTGCACAACGTATTCCTTTCTTGTTCCAATTTTAGTATATGTGCTACCAAAGTGAGCATAGAATTTACTCCTTTTTGTGTAGATTTTTTTTCTACCCACTGTAATTATTGATACTCATCCAGATTGTTGCATGTACCAATAATCCTTTTTTTACTGTTGCTGAGTCTACTGTTGTAGATGGGCCACAGTTGCTCTATTGGCTTCTTGATGGACATTCAGAGTGTTGCCAGTTTTTGGCTACTACAAATAAAGTTTCTATGTACATTCATATACAAGTCTTTGTGTGAACATATGTTCTTGTGTTTTGGGACCCAGGAATAGAATAGCTGGATCAACTAAGTGTCTATTTGATTTTTTAAGACAGGGTCAAAAGATTGTACAAAATGGATGTAGCATTTTATATTCCTGCCAACATTTTCTCCAGAGACTAACCAAAGGCTTGTCTCTGAACATTTCAGAATTTGGGTATGGGTAGGGTGTATTAGATCGAGTACTTTAAGTCTTTCTGTTTCTAGTATGGTACCTTATCTCAATACTTACTGTGTCTCGCTGATCCTGGATTCTGAGATTCTTGGACTCTATTTCTCCAGAAAAGAAGTAGGTCATCTCATTGGAGAGACTGAACAAAGGATAAATTGTTTGTTTGCATGGGGTCAGGGAAGAAGACATGGGGCCCAATTGCTCTTGTACAGACTGCCAAATAATTGCTCATTTTCACAGGCATGCCTCCCCCACTTCCCACCTTCAGAGACACTGGATGTCTCAAGTCTGAAGTTTTCCAGGGTTGTAAAGGTTAGTTAGAGTATTTCTCATTGGCATTTTCCTTAACATCCACTTAGGCTGCAGCTTTCTCCTTTGTGCAGTCACCTATCACTTTGGTCATAACTCTGTTGTTAAAATATTTAAAAAGGAACCTAGAATACCCTGGATGACATTGGAGGGAAGGAAAGTGAAGGCAGGACTGATTATCAGCCATTGTGCATTGTTATGGATATCCACGTTAAAATACTCACATGGCTTTCATACACTAATAACTTTTGGTTATTAGTTGATAGTTCAAGCCTCCTGTCCCTTCTGTGAATCTTTGGATTTAACAACTGATAAGATTATACCTGGTGTAGTAGAAGGGCTTCCAGGACCCAGTTAGAGCACTCAACTCTGTCCATTCTGATTGCTGGGAATGTGTTCTGATTGACCCGCATGTTTTCTGATTAATTGGCTCCTGGTTTTGATGGGTCAGTATCTGTAATATAATATGTTAAGTAATTTTAGTATCACCTCTGAATAAAGGAACTCTATCCTCTATCCCCTGGAGAGTATCTGAAAAAAATGAAGTATTTGTTTGAAGTAGAGCGGATTCCAGAAGGATATATTCTTTCCAGATACAGTAGGGCTTATTGACTAGATGGAGATCAACTACAGATTATAGATTTAGACCTAGGACAGATTTATTCTTAACATAAACATGAATTTTCTAAGTGCTAAACCTTTCCAACATTTAAATTTTAATACCTATAGCATATAATATATAACAAAAGTATATGACTTTTAAGTATAACATTATACTTATTAGGAGTCTTATCAAAAAGATAAAAATGTTGGTAAGGGTATGGAGGAAGGGAACCATGTGCCCTGTTGGTAGGAATATAAACTGGTACAGCCATATGGAGAACAGTATGGAGGTTTCTCAAAAAATTAAAAATAGAACTACCATATGATCCAGCAATCTCTCTTTTGGGTATATATACCCACAGGAAATGAAATCAGTACCTCAAAATAGATATATGCATTTCTATATTTATTGTTGTATAATTCACAATAGCCAAGATGGGGAAACAATCTAGGTGACTATTGATGTATGAATGGATAAAGAAATATGTGTGTGTGTACACACACCGTGGAATATTATTCAGCCTTAAAAAAAGAAGATTCTGCTTTGCAACAACGTGAATGAAACTCAAAACACAGTGCTAAATGAAATAATCCAGGCATAGAAAGAAAAACAGTGCATAATCTCCCCTATTGGTGAAATCTAAAAAAGTTAAATATATAAAGGCAGAGAGTAGAATCGTGGTTACCAGGGGCAAAGAGGTAGGGGAAATGGGGAGATGTTCAAAGGGCATGAAGTTGCGGTTAGGTAGAATGAATAGGTCTTGTAACGTATGGCATGGTGACTATAGTTATTAATAATGTGTGGCATATTGGAAGTTTGCTTAGAGAGTAGATTTCAGGTGCTCTTATCATGCTCCACTCCCCAAGAATGGTAACCATATGAGGAGATGAAAATGCTAAATAGCTTGACTGCAATAATCATTTTACTATGTGTGTGTATGTGTTTGAGTGTGTGTGTGTCAAAATATGTTGTACACTTAAAATATATAAAGTTTTAAAAAATAAGTACCATTTTACAACTAAGAATAATACATACTTACATAGAAATTCATACTGGAAAACTTGAAATCATAAAGTATGAATCAGAAAAGGGAAAATCTTCCTCTACAATTCACATGTAATCATAATTAATATTTTACTTCTGTGTAGGTTTTTTTCTAGGTAAAGGAAATTTGTTTCTGTGTTACAACTTTAATATTTTATCACTTCTTTTAAAAACCTATGTTATGGTGATTTCAGAAAATTTTCCTTTGGGTCACAGGAGGAAGTTCATTCCTCTATTGAAGAAATTTCTGGTAATTCCCAAAATATATGTACAGAATATGTACTGAAAATCTACTCTTTGGTTATATTTGGAAAATGTTTTACTGTTTTGTGTCCTATTTTTGCTTCAAATCTCTAGAATTTTATGGTCACCTTTTGTTGTCTCCAAGGACTTTCCTGGGTTATATTACTGTTGGTCAATTCATTCACCGGATGAACGCAAGTCCTTTAACTTCTCCAAATTGCATGTTTGCTGAGGCTGTGGTGTGTAATAAATTTTAGTGAATGATTGTACACTACTAGATCGAAGTAGGGGTAGTGTATTTCATAGCTGTTAGCACCAGTTTCTCTTAGTGCTCAGATAGAAACCCAGCCCCACAGTTCCTGCCTAGCTCCTGGCAGGCTGTTGCTTGGTCAGAAACATCTCAGCTTCATCAATGAGTAATATCTACCATTTTAGACCATGAATACCTGGAAGCATACTTCGTGGATGCTAGAGAGAGAAGCAGGCTTTCTCTCCTTTTGTCTAAGGAAGATTTACTCATTTCATGATGTTGGATGTTTGACAATGGTAACACCCATTTCTTCTTGGAAACTCCCACCCCATGTACAATGTTGTTGTTAAGCCTTCCCTGACCCAGGAAACACACTCATAATGTTGCCAGTCTGTTGCTCAAAGGATGGACTATGTAGCTTTAAATGACACTGTGGAATACCAACAGCTCAGATTAAATATATGTTTGTGAGGGGGGAAAAGGATCTAAATTTCTACAGGTAAGTGCTGCTAAAATAAACATACTCATTTTATATGCACATACAGAATGCGTAATACATCAGCCTGTAGCCTCCACACTGAGATTTGTTGGATTCCATAGTTGTCATAGATCAAGGGGTGTGTACTTACTTGTTTTGTGTCAATTAAGTACCAGACTTGTGATTTTTTTGTTACAAAGTACTCTTCCAAAGGTAGACAAAAGTTATCAAAGGAAACAACACTGTTCGTAGTGCAAGTGCTATTTTTCTTTGTTTTTTAAAACTGTTTTGAGAGATAATTGGCATACCATATAATCCACTCATTTGAAATACACAATACAGTGATTTTTAGTGTATTCGCTGATAGAGGCGTCTGTCACTACCATCACTTTTAGTTTTTGTCACCTCACAAAGAACCCATATCTATCTCTGCTCCTCAGCCTCTATTCCTTCCATCCCTAAGCAGCTACTAATATACTTTTTGTCTCCGTAGATACACATATTCTTGATATTTAATATAAATAGAATAATACATTGTGTTTGTAATGGGTGGCTCCTTTTGCTTGGTATACTGTTTTCAAGGTCCATCCGTGTTGTGGCATGTATCAGCACTCCATTCCTTTTTGTGGCCAGAAAATATTCCATTGTATGGTTGCCACATATTGTTTATTGATTTGTCAGGTGGACATGTGCATGTTTCCACCTTTTGGCCATTATGAATAATGCTGCTACAACTATTTGTGGTAAGTTTTCTGTGGAGGTGTGTTTTTATTTCTCTTAGACACACACCTGGGAGTGGAATTGCTGAGTTATACATAAATAGTAACTTCTCTTTTTCCTGTTTTAAAAGTAAATTTTTGGTGAGTACTCTGATGCAAATTATATATATGTGAGTATATACACACATACATACATATATGTGCATCTACATAAGTAAATACATGTATGTACATATATCTCACATAAAGGATAAAAGGATAAAGATAAAAATAAAAAGCATGTATAAGCCCATCATTTAGTGACATATTTTAGCCCTTGTGTGTACATATCCACATATAAATATATCCAAATTGACATCATAATGTGCATAGTTTTACATCTTTCTTTGATCTTTGATAGTGTAATCAGCATTGCATGCATTACTACATCATACAGATATAACTTACCTAACCAATTAATTAGTGGACATTGTGTTCTTTTTAAAAGTTGGTATTATTAATACTTAATGCCTAAAAATACCACATATCTTTTGATTCTTGGGATAAATTTCCAAGATTGGAACTGATCAAAGGTTATGAACAGATTGCTGCATTATTGCCATATTGAATTACATGACTTAAGGTCTTTTTATTTATTTAACAGAGAGAGAGAGAGAAAATATGTGAGCGGGGGAGGGGCAAAGATAGAGGGAGACACAGAATCCGAAGCAGGCTCCAGACTCTAGGCTCTGAGCTGTCAGTACAGAGCCAGATGCAGGGCTTGAACCTAAGAACGGTGACACCATGACCTGAGCTGAAGTCGGATGCTTAACTGGCTGATCCACTCAGCTGCCCCAACTTAAGGCCTTTTTAAAATAGTTATTGTAAGAATTAAGTAAGAAACCATGTGCAAAAAGTCACTAAGTCAAAGTAGCCCTTACTTAATGCTGTGAGAAATTTTACTTGGGGGGAGAGAGTGATTCTGGGATCAATACTTAAAAAAAGACAAAATTATTTTATATGAAGCACCAAAAATAAATGGTAAACAATGAGATTCAAATGCATGTTCAACACTGATAGATTTGAACTAGAAGGAAGGTAAGAAGAAAATGACAAGAGGAATGAGGGTGGAGTTGGCTGTAATAATTCTCTTACCTTTTTTTTTTTTTTAATAAAAATCTGGGCTCTTTTTTACATAAGCTGTATTTAACTGAGTGCATGTGAACACAACATATAACAACCATCCTTTGTCCCTGGACACTAGCTTTATGGGGTCATCTGCAGAGAAATGTCTACACATATCCATAAATGGATCCAATTCAGCAAAACATAACGTGAGGCACCAAGTTATCTGATGAGGAAATCAAATAGTGATGGCAACAACAATAAATTTTTTTTTTGGCAAATATATGTGAACCAAAACAGGAGAAAATGCTCATGTAAAAGACCAAATAATGTGTACCAAATAATGATTTGATATTTGTGTATAGCATGAAATGATAACACAGTAAGTCTAATTTTGTTAGTTTTTAAAAAGTGTTTATTTTTGAGAGAGAGAGTGGCAGGGGAGGGGCAGAGAGAGAGGGAGACACAGAATCTGAAGCAGGCTCTGGCTCTGAGATGTCAGCACAGAGCCTGATGGGGGGCTGGGTCTCGTGAACTGTGAGATCATGACCTGAGCTGAGGTCAGATGCTTAACCTACTGAGCCATCCAGGCACCCCTTATTTTTTTTAAAGTTTATTTGTTTTGAGAGAGACAGAGACAGCAGGGATGGGGGAGGGGCAGAGAGAGAGAGAAAGAGAGAGAGAATCACAAGCAGGCTCCACACAGTCAGTACAGAGTCCAACATGAGGGCCAAACCTGGAAAGCTGCAATTTCATGACCTGAGCTGAAATCAAGAGCCGGATGTTTCACTGAGCCCCCCAGGAGCCCCCAGTTTTAAACAACCATCACTACATAGATACATATTTGTTTTCTTGTGATGAGAACTTTTAAGATGTACTCTTAGCAACTTTCAAATATGCAATGCAGTATTAGTAACTAAAAAAACAGTAAGCATTGTTTCAAATGCTTTTCAAAAGAAGCAAAAAGTAAAAGTCTGGGGAACATACCTTAAGAGATACTAACATTTTTGCAGTATTTGTTAAAAGTATGAAGAAGGTGATTCTGGAGGAAGAATACAGCAAAGAGAAACATATTAATATTAGTCCATTTTATCTTAAAAATGGATACCCTTCAGAATTACTATTTACATACCTCTATGTATTATCTATTGGTCTCGCATATGTGAATACATGTATTCAATGTCATTTTTATTGTTTACTTTTTTCTGAACTATTGAGGAAGACTTGAACTTGTCAACCATGGTTTTGCCACTTTGGATCTTTTTTAGAAATAAAATTTCTGGGCTTGAAGGAGTCTTGCAAGAAGAGAAGTCTTCCCAAAGGATGGGAAGATTTAGCTATGCCTTCAAGGATGCATTTGCTTCCCATCCTAAAAATCAATCAGTAGATGAAACAAACCAAAATTCAGTTCTCAGATGTGGGGCACAGCCCTTCTGGAACTGTTTTTGGCAGCCTATATTAAGTGCCTATTGCTGTATCATATTGCCAGATATTCTATAAGCCAGTGATCAGAAACTAGAATGGGGAAGATGTAAGATATAACTCATTACTCAGAAAGCACATTGTCCGAGAAGGGTGCTGAAGGGAAAGGTGACTCAAATCGTGCTCTTGTCTATTATCCCTGTGTTCCTTGCCCTGAAAGCCACAGAAAGTCAGTAAGCAGATGTGGACAAGTGATCTTCCAGACATCTTGGGGCACACAACTGTCACGGTGGGGGACATGACTTTTTCTTTTCCTTTCCCTTTCATATTTTCTCTGGCTGGTATCACTTTAAATAATTGCTTCTTACTCATTGTAGATATTTATAGATTCCCTGCCAAAACAGTAGGGACTTATTTTAGAAGATCACAGATTCACAGGGAACAAAATGTCTTAACAGTGATTAAAAGGATAATGTTCAAAATGCAGCTAATGGTTATTTCTTTGCTCAGCTACATACAGTGTTCACTTCTCTTGATTTTTTAAATTAATTATGGAAGCAGATAGTGGGGATCCTCAGTTCATATCTCAGTGTCTAATCCCTGAATTGAAGGTGTTTAAGCAAATGATCTCTCAGATTCACTTTAGCTCTAAATTTTGGTGAGCCTGTACAATTTCTTCTCTTAAAACAAGCACAGGATTATCTAATCAAGCTTTAGACTCCCTGATCAAAAATGGCTAATGGCTTCAAAGTACCCGTTTTAACCTAGTACTCAAATATCTTTGACTAATTTGTACCCAGTCTATGTTCACATGGTCTCCCAGAATTCCTCAATACAAACACTCCACTGACTCTGTTGGTCTCCTAATTATATTACTAATCTGACTTGTTTTCTCCTTTATTCCATACTATGTTCTCTTTCCTTACTCCTATACCATTCTATTGCTTTATCTAAAGGCTCCTCATGTTCTCATATCAAGACCACTCATGTTTCTACTCTGCCCATTTGGGAAGACTGGGGCTGGAGAGTGAGAGGAATCTCTGAAGTTGTTGGCATAGTAACCTTGGACCAGTTACTTAAGACTTCTCCAGGTTCTGGTTTTCTCATCTGTTAAATAAAATTCCTCGGAGTACCTGGCTCATAGAGATCTTGTGAGGGTGAATCCGAAGTACTTTAATGTGTTTTTGGTACATAGTAGCAAGTTGAGTAGATGATGATGAGGACATTGATAGGTATTCTTTATCATTATTGCATATTTGGTCTTTGCCATGACGGATCTTGCTTACGTTTTAATCTCACCAGTTTGAAAATTCTCTTGAATGATAGCTTATCTTTCCTATGCTAACCTGTGTGTGATTTTACTGCAGAATGTTCTCCTCCACTGCTGTGAGGAAAACAGTCTGATATTTAGGAGAAACAAAAGGCTCCTTGTCTTTGACAGAAAGCAGGCAATTTAACTCCCTCAACTCTTCCTGCCATCTGCCTTAACTATGCTTTGTTTTTCTGAGAATTTTTAGCCCATTCCCATTACACCTGGTCTCCACTCTTTCCTGGATCTCAGATTCACTTTAGCTCTAAATTTTGGTGAGCCTGTAGAATTTCTTTTCTTAAAACAAGCACAGGATTATCTAGTAAACTACTAGAGGGCATGTTACTGAAGTGAGCAGGAACAATTACATGTCCTTCTGATCTATAGTCATGAGTTGTGACGCATGACACAAGGCAGGCAATTGGCAGTCAGCCCACTCTGCATTCTTAGATGGCATTTAAGTCTCACTCTAATTCACAGTAACTAGAGAAAAGTATTTCTACTGAATTATTGAGTGTTTATATCATAGTACGTTTTAGTGAATATATGGGTAGAAAAATTAGGAACATTTTAATGGGACCCATAATATTGAATCTACCTCATGAGAACATAGAAATCATCCTGGTTTCTAAACATTTTGTGTAGTTACTGATAAACAAAAACAACACATCTGAAGAGGTCAAATTTCAGTTCAATTCCAGGGTTGAGTTGTTTAGTGGCTTATTTTTGTTTTACTCTTCCAAAATTGTTTTTTAATATAATTGACACCCAGTGGCTTATTGTTAGAAATGCTAGACACTGAAGTGGCTGATTCATGGCAGATTATTTTTGACTTGGTAATTATGTCCACCCAAATTATAGGGATGTTTTTTTCCTCTGAATTTTTTCTATATCTCTAGGTTATACTATTTATAGGTTTCTCAGTAGAATTGGGTAGGCTTTTATAAATGGCTTATAACTGGGCCTCAGGTGTTCAAATTGTAGGAATCACTTAAACTGGTCAGAGCTCGGGAGCTTGAGTACCCAAGTGGTGAGCTGAAATCATCCATTGTTTATCAAAGAGTTGCCATGTCATTCCTCACCTGTACAGCCCAACAATCTTCAGGCACTGTGCCATTTGACTCATCATTCATTCATTAAACATACATTAAACTGCTGGCTATCTGCTCTGTGCCCTAGTGATGCAAACATGAACAGAACACATTCTCTTCACTCCCAACTGTGGCAAAAGTGTGATGTTATAAAAACTGAAGATTGCATTGGAAACTTGATGACATCAACAAGTCCAAACAGCTCTACATGTATTTCCTCAGCTACAAAATTGGGATAATGTCTATCCTTACTGACTTGTTTTCAAGTGATCAGATAGGCTGGTACACATGGGAGAACTTTGTAATGGCCAATAACAGTATAAGATTTTTTTTTAACATAGTAGCCTGTTGGTCTATAAGACTTAAAAGCATTCCTCCTCAAATATCCAATTTGTTAGAGAACAAGGATAACTTCAGAATGTCAAAGGATGGATCTGTCTTGTGTCTTTTAAAGCTAGATTTATCGTTAGAACTGCTGCTTGAAAAAAAAAAAAAGGACAAAACTGAATTGAGGCCTGCCATAAAAAAAATACTTCATTTGCAATCTTTAATGCTATTAGGACCCTTTTATTTTTCCACAAATGTAACATGATTTTGCATCTTTAGAACTGCATAGCTCCTGAAATCGCCCGACAGTGCTCCTGAATTTGACACGCTTTGATTTTTAAAACTACTCCCTATCTTTCCATTTATTGCAACTTTGAAGCAAATATGAAATTCAGGAACACACAGTAATGTTCTCAGATACCCACTTGTTTACTGTGTAACTTGTTCTCTCATTGGGTAACATTTTTTATGTTAAAAAAATTTTTTTTTCAAAATCTTTATTTATTTTTGAGAGAGAGACAGTGTGTGAGCAGGGGAAGAGCAGAGAGGTGGGGGGTGGATACAGAATCAGAACCAGGCACCAGGCCCTGAGCTGTCAGCACAGAGCCTGATGTGGGGCTTGAACTCATGAACTGTGAGATCATGACCTGAGCCGAAGTCATGAGCCACCCAGGTGCCCCAACTGAGCCACCCAGGTGCCCCAAGTTTTTTGTTTTGTTTTTTTTTTAATTTTTATTTTTGTCTTTTTTTTTTTTTTTTAAAGAGAGAGGGAGGACATGAGCATGAGTTGGGGAGAGGGGCAGAGGAAGAGAGAGAATCCCAAACAGACTCCACTCTCAGCATGGAGACTGACATGGGGCTTGATCCTACAACCCTAAGATCATGACCTGAGCTAAAATCAGGAGTCCGACACTCAATCAAATGAGCCACCCAGGCATCCCTCATTTGGTAACGTATTGTACCATTATGACTTAAAGACACTTACACAGCTTGGTAAATTAGAAGGGTGTGAATATATCTGGCCTGAGGAGATAATTTTATACATGTCCAATAGGATAAGGTAAAAAAATATTGCTGAGAGGAAAGGATGGTACTATAATGTATTTGATTATAATTTGTTAAAACCATGTTGAACAGATTAATTAGGGAATAAATTTTAAAATGTCACATATGTAATCTTAGAAGAACCCATGTACTTAAAATGTGGTTTTCAAATTCTTTTCTTCATGTTCTACATTACTCACATTGTGATTTAAAAAAAAAAAATTTAATGTTTGTTTATTTTTGAGAGAGATACAGAGAGACTGAGTGTAAGTGAGGGAGGGGCAGAGAGAGAGGGAGAGCAAGCCAGGGAGGGGCAGAGAGAAAAGGAGGCATAGAATCCAAAGCAGGCTTCAGGCTCCGAGCTGTCAGCACAGAGCCCGATGTGGGGCTTGAACTCACAAACCGTGAGATCATGACCTGAGGTGAAGATGGTCGCTCAACCGACTGAACCACCCAGGCACCCCTGTGATTTCTATCAGTGCAGCTGTGTTCATTTCTCTCATTTTTTGAGTCTTCTCACAGAGACACGTTTGGTTTTAATATTAATGAACCAAGAGATGGATTGTGACACTTCACTGCCAGTGTTGATCTGATTTGTAAAAAGCTAATATATTTATGTGAATTCACCATTTCTTTTTCTTTTCTGTGAAATAATCCATGAGCTAAATGGGTCTGAGACTCTTTGGGGGGTCAATGTTCATGCAGAATAGCTAAAGTTGTACACCAGACATGGGCTGAAATTCCATTGAATTTGTGGGTGGAAATTAGTGGCTGGACATAGGTAAACTGAAACCATCTGGAAGAGTTTAAACAGTCACTGAAATGAGAGGGTTTCAGCAAGATAGTGCATTTACACAGGTGAGAGTCTGACAGCGGCTGGGGTGAGTTAGTTTCATGGTGATCCTATCCCTGTTAAATTCATTGAGTCACATTGTATGCATGCATTTAGGTTACAAGAATACAAGTCTATATAATGATAGCCAACAAAGTAAAAAAAATGAGGAAAAATAAGCATTTACATTTTGCAAATGAATACATTAGTGATTTCCCTCCATGAGCAGAAATGGACTTTTCTTCAATGGGTCTCAAGTCTCCATGCCACATAAAGTGTTAGCATTTTTCTAAGCTGAGTGAAACATTAGCATTTAAACACAGTATTATTTTAAAGGGATGAAAGCAAACACTTCAGAGCGATAGGTTCGTATGTTGGAATTAAAAACATTGATTCATTTATTGAAATATGTATTTGTTTTTACTGTTCTTACTGGGTTTTCAAGCGTAGTATTGATATATTTTTGCCTTATAGACTTATGTTATAATCTAACTCAAAAGCAAGCCGAGACTCATCTGTATTATGATTAAGAAATACAGTTGGCCAGGACAAGTATCTAATTAAGGTAGACACTGGATACTGCAGGATAGTGTGGGTCTAGGTAGTGGGTGCTTCCTGTCAGCAGATAACTAATAAAGGGAGTCTGGCAGGTCTGGGGTGTTAAACAGGTTTCAGAGATAAACAACGACAAGTAGGAAAGCACAGTTACTGGGATTTCAGGCTTGAAACACATTTCAGAGATGGAGAGATGAGCAAAGACAGGGAGCAAAAAGAGAGAAGGGCTAGCAAATGGTATTACAATATGCTCCTACTGTACAAGTCATTTGCTTTCTGATCTGTATCAATTTAAGGTTACTTGCCAATTATGTTCAATAAATATGTCAGGAATTTCTTTGCCATAAAGACCCAAATATTCTATGAGATAATCAGACTCTTTTGTCCTATTCATGGTCTTTCTTCAGCTATCTTAAATATGTTCCTCTAGGGGCGCCTGGGTGGCGCAGTCGGTTAAGCGTCCGACTTCAGCCAGGTCACGATCTCGCGGTCCGTGAGTTCGAGCCCCGCGTCAGGCTCTGGGCTGATGGCTCGGAGCCTGGAGCCTGTTTCCGATTCTGTGTCTCCCTCTCTCTCTGCCCCTCCCCCGTTCATGCTCTGTCTCTCTCTGTCCCAAAAAAAAAAAAAAAAAAAAAAAAAAACACGTTAAATATGTTCCTCTATGTGTGGAATCAAGGATAATTTTTAAAATAATCTTGGATAATGCAGCTTTTGTTAGAATATAAATACATTTGAGGGGAAAAAATTGCTTTGCTTTTTGAAAGACCTTAAGAAGATGAAGAAAAAAATACGGCAAGGATACAGAAAAGTACATAAGGCCTAAGTAAAATAGTGAGATTAAATTTTTCTTATTTCAGTCTGGCAGGGGCATACAAGAGTTTCCCTAGGGAAAGGTTATTGTAGCAGACTGTTTACTCAAGGACACAGACTCAGACGGAAGTGAGTGTGCAGGAAGTTTGTTGGGGCAAGGACTCCTTTTTGGGGGGTCCCCATGTCAGTCAGTCCTTGAATAGGAGCTAATAGGGGAAGGGGGTCTTGCCTTCACTGAAGCCCTACTTAGATGGGAAAATAAGATTTTTAGTCCTGAAGGGGGTATGGGGAGGAGGAGACTTGGGGAGTCCATTTCTTGCCCTCAGATCTATTTGTCCTATAAGTCTAGGGAGCATCTCCTTTAGGACTCTGGTGCTCCTTGTTCTGGGGGAAACTGAAGAGAAAGGTTAGTAGGGGAAATGGCACCCCCTACTGCTGCTACAGGCAGGCTTGAGGTTAAATTCCTTTATGATTCATTCTAGATCTATTACCATTGGTTAGTTGCTCTGCTGGTTGGGGAAGCTTTCTTTTGAGTCACCCAGACCTTTATTCTTGGGGGAGTCCAGTCCCCATTTACCATATTTTGCTTAGACTGTGGCTGTGGCGATTAGGGATTTTTTATCAAAACTGTGTGTGTGTGGAGGGGAGTACTAACGTCAGTCATCTGAGTGCCAAAGAAGTTCCTCTTCCCCCAAGTGTATAATATCAGTTCTACCTCCTCCTGATGAGTAGGTCAGTTACCTTGTCAGGATGATATTTCTGTTTGTTTGTTTGTTTATTTATTTATTTATTATTTTTTTTTACTAGCCTTGGACACCAGGTACCTAAGTGACACCTATATCAAATGTCCAATGGGACTTCAGCTATATCTACTTGGGGAAGGGTTATTTGTAAATCTGCAGAGCCCAGAAGTTTGGAAATGGAAGGCACACATAGCCCAAGTGGGTCACTGGTGGTGATAGTAAAGGGGATTTTTTCTGTGCCTTTCTCCTGAAACACATCTATTCTTGTTCTGGGTATAATGAAGCTTATAATGGTCACTGATTTAGCATACTGCAGGATGGTACCCCATACTGGCAGGATATTGTCTTTAATCTGGGGCCTCAGCAGCACCTTTAAGAGGCTATTCGAACACACGACTGGGCCAATAACTTCTGGGTAGTGAAAAGGAAGGACAAGTGGCCATGTGCACACTGCCTTATTTCCTTTGATGTAATGAGAGTTGCTTGGTCTGAGGTGAGGATGTGTGAGGTGCTCTGAGAGTGGATCAAATGCTCTGTAAATCCTTTGGTAGTAGTGCTTATGACGCTTTATCTGGAATGTGTAATATTTCTTGTCAAAATTAATTAAAGTGCCTTCTGGGCCAGAAAGGCTCCTTTGTAGCTAGCTGAAGACAAAGAGGCCAGTTGTTCTCCATAGGATAGTGCTGTATCAGGGCTCATGATTGGTTTTTGTCATGTCATTTGACAGTGGCAGTAGTAGATAATCCTTGTTGTGTGAGCTTATATGCAATTTGGTTTATGCATGCCTCAATTTCTACCATAATATCAACAGGCCTGTTATGAGCACATGAGGATTTTTTTCTTTTTTTAAAGAAAGTTAAAGGCTTAAACTTCTTTTTTTAATTGCATCAAGGAACAACCTGAAGAATTTTGAACCATTTTCCTGATTTGAGAATGCTGGTCCCGAATCCCCATGGGTAATGCTTCAGCAAACCATCTCATGGATATGTGGTCTGCCTTTTGCAGTCCCCCATTCATATGCTATTTCCATTTTTTAACAACGAATTTGAGTAAGTAAGCATCTTTCAGTAAAAGCTCAAAGTCAGATACTAATTCAGAAACAATTGATCCTCAATCTGTTAATATTTATATGTTTAAAGTTTTTTTCATTACTAGACTTGACGTCAGTGTCATTCAAAGTTTGTGGACACTGCTCTGTGTACAAATACTCCAATGGAAGAATCCTAATAGCTCCTAGAAGCATAAACATCTTGAGCAGAACCTGCCATCATGGATCAAAAACTCTGTTGATACATACAATTTCCGAGTGCACATAATACACTTTGGTGGTCCTAAAATTCTACGTATGCCCCACATGTAGAATTGGAACTTAAAACACTATGTCCACCAACTCAAGGAAGCTAAATTGTGAGTAGAATTTCTTTTTCCAAATCTTGGACTTTAAAAAATGACCTGTCAGTTACAAGCTTCAGGAACTTCCTTGAAAATGGATGGGCAAAGAAATGTTGCTGTAATCTCTTGTTGGAAGAGTGAAGTCTTACTATAGGGGATGTAGACCTTAATTTGATTCACTTTGATTTGGGAGAAAATCCAGTAAGAGAAGAGTGTGATTAAATAAATCCATGAAGCTAAACTGATCAAAATCTCAATTAACTTTCTTTCTTTTCTTTTCTTTTCTTTTTTCTTTTCTTTCTTTTCTTTCTTTCTTTCTTTCTTTCTTTCTTTCTTTCTTTCTTTTTCTTTCTTTCTTTCTTTTGTTTTTTGCCACACATAGATTTCATGAGAAAGAGGCAAAGAGTAAGAAATCCTTCCTATTCAAGATTTATCTTGCTCCAAAAATGCATCTTCCAGGGATGCATAACTCCTACCTTATTTCAGTCCAATGTGAGAACATCCCACATCCTCAATTCTATGCAGTGGTAATGTTTAAAATAATTACTTGGAGGTACCACAGGGCCTACAATGATCCAAAGAAAATTCAGTTATGTTCAGAGATTGTTCCTATTTAGGAAAGAAAACTTGTTAGTGTACTTGCAAAAAAAACCCCAAAACAAAAAACAAACAAATAAAAAACAAAAAAAAACAAAAACAAAACCCCACTTTTAATAGTGCAGAGGTGAGAGACTGACAGTTTTCCAAATTAACTTGCAGTTAGTCAGATAGGATAGTCTATTTGTCAATATTCTGCTCATTCATGGTATTACTGTGTTTGAATAAACCCATACCTCAGTTGGAGGCATCCATGTCCTCTAAAGTTTAAGCAAAACAGTTCTTTAAAACACCCAATTTCACAGTGTTTGGACGTTTCTGAGTTGATTTCTTCAGGGTTTACTTGTTTTCCCTTTGTGGGAGACTATTAAATTTTTGTTGCTTCCTAGTTGCAAAGGATTCTTTCTGGAATTCATAATAAGAAAATCTAACCACACCGGATATATAAGGATTTTTATGGCTCTGGTTAGAAAACTAACAACAGACAACAGGCAGTTAGTGGCTGCCATGCTGTCCCAATCTACCACCCCTGTTCTGGGGCCATCCCCCCTCCAGAACTTTCATAGGCTGGCCTTCCGGCCAAGTGACCTTCTCCACAGAGTGTAGTCCCATAGTCTTAAAGAGGGTGACTGACCCATCAAGCTAATAATTTACATATGTCCTGCCTTGTTCCCTTCTGAATCCCTTTGGGTTCTAATGAACAATATCTATATCAGACTGAGTTTTTATTTTCTGTCAAATGCTTATTTTAAATTTCTTCTTCTTCCCCCAGTCCTTGAAGAATAAGGAGCTCTTGACTCTACAGTTCTAACAATCATAATTCAGTTCAGTTGACTCATTTTATGGATAAAAATAAAACTCAGACCAGGGAATTGATTTCCAAAAAAAAACAAACAAAAAAAAGTAAAGCTATTTAGAAGCACAGCTAATACTGTAACATAGGTCTTGTGCCTGTTGGGCCAATACCCCTTTCTACATGTGTCACTTTTTTGTTCCTTTTCAGCTTGGGATTGTAGTGATCAGGGATCACAGGATTGTTTATATACTTTCTATATCTGTCTATTATAACTATAAACTTGAATGTATGTTTACTGTGATATTTAATCATGTAATAGAAGGAGATAATGTAATTTCCTGTCTTGCAAATCATGAAAAAATACCTTCTGTATTTTGCTAATGTTTGATATATTGTTATTGGAATATAAAAAAAATTTCCATAGTGTAAGTGGGCATAAATTCTTTTATGTTTCTCTTTCCCTGTTGGGATATGCTGACACAAGGCAACGATTGGTTACATTACATTAGGAGAACAACAGTTTAAAAGAAAATCACCATAAGTTTAGTGATGGCGGGTTTTTTTCTACTGAATGGAAAAATTGTTCAGCTTTGGTGTCTATGTGGGTAACCTCTTCTGTGTCTGGGTTTATCTTAGTCATAAGGCAATCACATGGTATGAGAACATTAGAAAACTATAGCAAAACAAAATCTGGCAGATAGTTGAAGACATGTTTACTCCAAATAAATGTTTTTAAAATTCCCAGCTTTTAATACAACTTTGAACCCACAGAAAAGTGGCAAAGGTAGTATGATAAGGATACATATAGCCCTTACCTAAGCTCACTAGTGACTAACATTTTCATTTTCTGGTATTTGATTCTTTTTCTTTTTCCCTCTACACACACACACACACACACCCCCCCCACACACACACACACACTTTAGTGGGCTGTGCTATTTGAAAGTAAGTCACACACATCAGGATACTATGCCCAATAGTACTTGAGGTTTTTTCTTAAGAACAAGGACATTTTTGTATTTATTACAACAACAATTACAGAAAAGACATTTGCCACTGATAGTATTTTCTGATACACAGTCTAAATGTAAATAACTCCAGTTGTCCCCAAATATCCTTTGTATCAAAGAGAAATCACACACTGGTTTTCTTACTATATGTCTCTAATCTCTTTAAAATATAGCTCGCCCTCTGTTTTATTTCTTTCTTTTTCTTTTTTTCTTTTATTTTTTTTTCTTCCGAAATATCGATATTTTTGAAGAGTTCAGACCAATTGTCCTGTGAGACACTCCTCAAAGTGGATTGTCTGATTGTTTCCTCTGGATTAGATTATGGTGAAAATGTCTGGGCCAGATACTACATGTTTCCCATTACATCACATCAGGAAGTTTATAATGTCAGTTTGTCCCAATATTGGTGAAGATACATATGATCTCTTCATTTTAAATGTAGCTTTCCACCTTTGTAATTAATTAAAATCTGGCAAATAATAATTAGAAAGTCCTATCTTTTTCTTTCTTTTTTTTTTTTTTTTTGTCAGCCATCTTTTAGCCTATGAGAAAAACATTTCTCCAAGGAGACTACTCTCCTTTTAGTGATGAATGGTATTTAGAAACCGGCTCCAGGAGCTACATGTGCTCAGTGGTACTGAACTGCCATGACTACTGTGTACTTTAACTGAACAGACCAAGGAAGGGTGTATGTAATTCCTCTTCCCTCATTCCCAAGTGTTTGTCTTTCCGTATTAAAAACAACAACAACAAAAACCTTGATTCTCAACATCAGCTTATTTACTGTATTCTAAATGACATACAAAAGAGTCTCAGAATCACTGTCCTCAGTAGCAACAAAACTACAAAATAAATTTCAAGATTTCTTAATCGCTCTTTTCTTCTTAAAAATACCTTACTTAAGGTTTAGAATCAGAATACTATGTTATTTGAATTATTTTTGTGTGGTGGTCAAATTAATACATAGCTAGGGCAAAGTTATTTTTGTTCCTATTTGATTTTAGTGTTTGTCTTTCTTCATTCTATTTTAACTTAATTTTACTTTTGGATGTGAAAACGACGTAGTTCAAAATCAAAACAATGAAAATAATATGCTCAGAGAAGTCTTATTCTTATTCTTAACACTATCCCTTTCACTTAATTCTCTTTCATTCTGTAGATAACCATTTTCATTGTGTTTAATCATTCCTGTTTATTTTGAATTGGAAAAATAGCTGAAGTGCATGCATACACACATTTTAACTTTTATTTCCATTTTCTGTGTGTAATAGCATTATAGATACGTATCTGTACACATCCTCCTGAACACTAACTCTTTTTGATAATAGCCATTCTAATGAAAATGAAGTAATATATCATTGTGGTTTTGATTTGCATTTCCCTGATGATTAATGATGAGCATCTTTTCATGTACCTCTTGGCCATCTGCAGCTCTTCTTGGGAAAACTGTGTATTCAGATCCCTATTTTTTTTTTAATTTTTTTAAATGTTTATTTATTTTTGAGAGAGACAGAGACAGAATGCGAGTGGATTAGGGGCAGAGAAAGAGGGAGACACAGAATCTGAAGCAGGCTCCAGGCTCCGAGCTGTCAGCACAGAGCCCGACGTGGGTCTCGAACTCACGACCTTTGAGATCATGACCTGAGCCGAAGTCGGACGCTCAACCGACTGAGCCACCCAGGTGCCCCCAGATCCCCAATTTTTAAAATATTTTTTTGTTAGTTGTATGAATTTTTTAAATACATTTTGGATATTAACCCTTTATCAGATATATAATTTGCCAATACTTTTCCCATTAAGTAGATTATATATATCAGTATTTGTTTCTCCTAATGTGACTGGATTCTTAATATCTTAAGATAGAAAGAACCAACTACATTGTCTTCTACTACTTGTAAGATTGCAAATTTTTTACATTTAGATCTCTGACCTATTTGGAGTTGACTCTTACTTATGGTATGGGGTATGGAACCAATTTTATCTTTTTGCAAATGGCTATCCAGTTAACCCAACACACTTTATCTTTTCCTTGATGATTTGGAACAGTGTTCATGTCATCTACTGCATTTTCTTATGTATTAACTATATTCAAACAGTACTATTAAGTCTTTCCATATATTCATATATAAATTATATATATATATTTTTCAAATAAAGTATAGTGGACCCATAATGTTACAATAGTTTTAGGTATACACCATAGTGATTTGACTAGTTTATACATGGTATGTCACCACAGTGTAGCTACCATCTGTCCCCTTTATTCACTATCATGATATCAGTGATGGTCTTCCTTATGCTGCACCTTTTATTCTTGTGACTTACTCATTCTGTAACTGGAAGTCTGTATCTCCCTCTCCCCTTCATCCATTTTTGCCACCACCAATCTCCCCTACCTGCTAGCAAACATCAGTTTGTTCCCTTTATTAATAGGTCTGATTCTGCTCTTTCCCTTTTTTTTTTTTTTTTTTTTTTTTTGAGATTCCATTTAAGAGTTGAATTGTAAGGAATTTCTTTCTCAGTCTGATTTCTTTCACTTAGCATAATACCCTCTAGGTCCATCCATGTTGTTTAAAATGACACAATTTCATCCTTATGGATATATAATATTCTGTATATATACACCACATTTTCCTTATCCATTCATCTGTATTAATTATAGAGGCTCTTTTGATTTAATATCTTTCATGATCAGTCTCCCCAATGGCTCTTTTTTTTCCCTAAGTGTTGTCCTAAATATTATTACATGTATCCTCATAACTTAGGAATTAACTTATGTAATTCTAGATAAAAACACTGTTTATTGGGGGGGTTGCCTTACATTTATATAATAGCTTAAGCAGAAATGCTCTAAAAAGTACAAATGATATACTGTGGTGTTCAGCAATCCTACTAAAGAACAAGAAATGGTCTTATATTGATAAAGATTTTGAAGTTTTCCTCACATAGGTTTGCATATTTCTTCTCAGGTCTCTTCCTACATATTATAACCATTTTTGATGCATTATAAATGGATTTTTCCTTTTATTTCTTGTAGCTAGTTATTGTATGGATGTACAGATTATTAATTTTTATATCTTAAATTTATATACTGTTACAATGATGAATTTCTTACTATATGTTATTTTTTGGATATTAATTTGCTTTGGTTTAACTGGCATACTAATATATCATATGAAAATATTTATTTCTTCCTTTCCAATCCTTAGGTTTCTACTTGTGTTCCTTGTTTGATTGCATTTTGCTTTGTTATTGATCATAATTGAAATGTTCCTGATATTTCCCTATGAAGTATGATTCTGGCTTGGAACTGACATATGTTTATTTCATCTTCAGGGAGTATTTTCCAATTCTTACTTTAAATTCACAAATGGGTGTTGATTTTGCCAAAGACCTTTTCAGCATCCATCGACATACTAAGATTTTCCTCCTTAGAAATATTAATATGGTGAATTATAGTAATGCATTACTTTTTAGTCAGAAACCACTTTGACATTACTAGAACGTTCATTCTTTTAAAATTTGTTGCTGGTTCCATTTACTAGCATTTTTAAATAGGATTTTTAAAATGATATTCTTGGGATTCATGTGTACTTTTCTCTTTTTTTTTTTTTTTGATATAGTCTTTTAAGGTAGGTACCAAGTTATACTTCTTTAAATGACGCTTTATGTAAATTTTATATAAAAATTTTGGTTCTTGACAAAATACAGCAAGCCAAATTGAATAGCATATTAAAAGGGTCATATACCATGTTCAAGTGGGATTTATCCCTGGGATACAAATATAGTTCAACATACATAAATTAATCAGTGTGATGCACCACATTAAAAGAACAAAAGATAAATATTATATGGTCATATTCAAAATGCAGAAAAGCATCTGACAAAGTACAACATACTTTCATGATTAGAAGTGTCAACAAAACTTGGTGTAGAGGCAACGTACCTGAACATAATATAGGCCATATGTGACAGGCTTACAGCTGATGTTATTTTCAATGGTGAAAGGTTGAAAGCTTCTCTTCTAAAATTAGGAAGAAGATAGGATGCTCACTCTAACCACTGTTAGGCAGTGTAATACTGGAAGCCGTAGCTAGAGCACCCTGGCAAGAAAAAAGCAATGAAAGACATACAAATCAGATAGGAAAAGTAAAATAGTCTTTATTTCAAGATTTTATGATCTTATATGTAGAAAACCCTAAAGACTAAACCAAGAAACTGTTTAACCTAGTCAGTGAATTCAGTAAAGTTGGGGGATACAAATTAATATAATTCAAAATCTATTTCTATATACTAACAACAAAATATCAGTAAAAGAAATAGACAAAACAACGCTATTCACAGTAGCATTAAAAATAATAAAATACTTAGAAATGAATTTAACCAAAGAAGTAAAATATCTGTATATTGAAAACTACAAGACTGTGGTTTAAAAAAATAAGACACAAGCAAATGAAAAAATGTCCATGTTTATGGTTCAGGAGGACAAATATTATTAAAATGTTCATACTAAAGCAATGTACAGATTAATATAATTGCCATCAAAATTCCAATGTCATTTTTCACAGAAATAGGAAGAATATGCCCAAACTGGTATGGAACCATAAAAGATCCCAAATATCTAAAGCAACCCTGAGGAAGAAGGATAGACCAAGAAACATCATACTTTTTGATTTCAAACCATACTACAAAGTTATAGTAATCAAAACAGTATGGCTCTGGGCTAAAAATACACACTGTGGCTAATGGAACAGAAGTGAGAGCCCACAAATAACCCCCATATTTGACAATGGAGCCAAGAACAGTCCATGGGGAAGTCAGTTACCATTCAATTAATGGTAATAGGAAAACTGCATATCTACATGCAGTATTAAATTGGACTCATTATATGATACCACTTAGAAAATTAATTAAAAATGAACTAGCTACTTAAATATATGACCTGAAACTATAAAACTTCTAGAAGAAAACATTGGGAAAAAGTCCCTTGATTTAAGTCTTGGCAACACTTTTTTGGATATGGAACCAAAAGCACAAGCAACACAGACAAAAATAAGTGACACAATATTAAACTAAAAAGCTTTTGCATGGCAAAAGAAACAAACACAATGAAAAGGCAAACTATCAAATGGGAGAAAGTATAAGATCTCATGTAAATCAGTATCACACAATTTGATTAAAAAAGGATAAGAGGACCTGCATAGACATTTTTTCAACGAAGATACCCAAATGGTCAACAGGTGTGTTAAAAGGTGTTCTGCATAATTAATCATCTGAGAAATGCAAATCTAACCACAATGAGTTATCACCTTACAACTGTTAAAATGGCTACCATCAAAATTACAAGAGTGAGCAAGTGTTAAATTTGGAGAAAAGGGAATCCTCGTATACTGTTGGTGGGATTGTAAATTGCTACAACCACTATGGAAGATAGTGTGGACGTTCATCAAAAAATTAAAAATAGAAATACCATATGATTTATCATTCCATCCCACTTGTGTAAGTATATCTGATGAAATTAAAACAGGATCTCAAAGAGGTCTCTGTACTCTCTCCATTATTCACAATAATCAAAGTATGGAAACAATCTAAGTGTCTTTCAATGGGTGAATGGATAAAGATAATGTGCTATATAATACATACAATGGGATGATTTTCAGCCACAAGAAAGAAGGAAATCCTGCCATTTGCAACAACATGGATGGTACTAGAGAACATTATGCTAAGCATAGTAAGTCAGACACACAAAGAAAAACATCATATGATCATAATTATATGTGGAATTTTAAAAAGCTGAACTCATAGAAACAAAGAAACAAAGTGCAATTGTGGTTACCCAGGACTGGTGGGTGGAGGAAATGGGGAGATATGGATCTAAAACATCTATAGAAGATAACTTTGTTCTGGGGATCTAATACACATCCTTGTGATTATAGATAACAACACTGTACTATATACTTGAAAGTTGCTAAGATACAAGATCTTTAAATGTTTTTATAACAAAAAAGATGGTAATTATGTGACATGATGGAAGTGTTAGCTAACACTGTGGTGGTAATCATACTGCTATATAAAAGTATATCAAATCAACACCTGGTACACCTTCAAATACACAATGTTATTTGCCAATTATATCTTAATGAAGTTAGGAAAAATTCAAATTTAAAAATCCTTTTAGTATGTAGATTTGGATTTTCTATTATACTTGCAAACTTCTTAGACTATGTTTTTGAATACTCAATTTTGCTTTTTTTTTTTTCATTCAGGAGCTCCAATAATGTATTGGAGCTTTGCATATCCACTAATCAGTATCTCTGTAGTCTTTTTTTTTTTTAACCACTTTCTCTATCTTATTTTAGTTTTCTTAGATATTTTGATTTCTCTTCACAATTCTCCTTATTATATTTTAAGTTGTAGTTATTTTCTTGTGCACATTATTTAAACTTTTGAGATGTTTTGTATTTTCAGTTTCTTTTCTGAGTTAATTCTCATTTCATAGCTTTTTTTTTGTCCATTTACATTCAGAGATTTAAATATTTGGTATTAACATCTTCTTTAATATCTGCATATTCTCATCTCAAGTATTTAATTCAGCTTGGGATATTGTGGTTCAACTTTTCTCTGCTTTAAATTTACTTATTTGAGGGGGGGGGGTTCATCAGCTACTATGTTTTATTGTAATTTTTTTTCTTATAATAGCTTTGTAGGGATGGTATCTACCATTTGTCATTCATTTTAAACTTTTTTAAAAGTCTATTTTGAGAGAGAGAGAGAGAGAGAGAGAATGCACACATGGGAAGGGCAAAGAGAGAGAGAGAGGGAGAGAGAATCCCTCTGCTGATAGCACAGAACCTGATGGTGAGGCTTGATCTCTTGAACAGTGAGATTATGACCTGAGCTGAAATCAAGAGCCGAACCCTTGACCAACAGAGCTACCCAGAAGCCCCTGTCATTTATTTTAAATGTCTGTATTTTTCTGGATTAGCAATAACAGATGATTATATTACTGTGAAATTTGGGTGCCTTCTTAGATGTTTTAGTTAAAAGCATCCTCTTCAGGCTGAACAATTTTTAGACTTTTTTGGGTGGGTGAGGAAAAAAGGGGGTGATACGTCTTCCGATTTTGTGATTCTTTTTTATTACTCTAGGTCCCATATTGACACTGCTTATTTTCTCTTCACAAGCCTTAAACACTCCTTGCTAAGACTGCTACCATCACTCCCACAGATTTAATCCCTGTCCTTTTGATTTCCCAGGAGCTAGTGCTCTGATCTACAGTCTGAGTATCAGTGATTTCCCCCATTCAGTGTGTGACTTTCCGGGCAGTGATTTTATCTGTATTTTCCAACTGTTAGGCCTCCACTACTCTATCCTCCATCTTGTGCAGTCTCTACTTGACTATCTACTCCTGCATGTCTCTATTATTTTCTTATATTTGCCTTACTTACATGTGTATTGAATTGAATTCTTTGTCTCTCAACTTAAACTTGACACCTTTTGTGGGTAGTTCAATTTGCTCTCTTTTTTCCATGATGGTTGGATGATAGAAGAAGAAATTAGATTTAAGAAGTTGCTATTATTCCATAGGAATCCTGTATTCTTTCAACTGAATATGTTCATTGATTTTTTACAGTAACAAGCACAGAGCTAACCACCCACTTAAAAGGGCATGGTGGTGATTGTGTTTGCTGGTAGGGGAGGATTAGAGTTGAGATGGGATAATACCTCAAATTTTAGAGCATTTGAATCACTACCTATAAATGATACCTTCACACAATGTCAGTGCCTGCATTTGTATTTTGGTTTATAAATCTTCTGGTGTGAAGAGTACACCATAGCACAGTAGCTGGAATTGAGACCTGTGCCATTGACTGGATAATTAGTTCATTAAGCTGTACCTGCACTCAGGTAGTCAGAAGCATGCCCAAAACTATAAAAAACATATCATCTTTATAAGTATCATCTTAAAATGTGCATTAGCTATAAGCATAGTGCACACACAAAGAAGACATTTTTCTTAATTTTTTTCAGTATTTTAAGTGCACTATAAAAATAATTGGTAGTTAAAAATTAGTCCATTGTTAAGAAAAAATAATGCTAATGATAGCAACTCAAATGACAGCTTATTCTCAAAATAAAGAGATTAACAAAAGGGAAATATATTACACAAAAATATATCACTTTTAGATCTATTATAAATGAATCTGTTTTAACAAATACTGCTTCAAAATCATGTTGGTAGTTGGAATTTTGCTGGTCTTATAGTTTTGTTGTTGGTAATTTATAAATTCTAAATGGTTTTGTAGATATATAAGAGCTATAAGTATAGAGCTTATTCTCGTTTTTGTTTGTACACCTTAAATAAAAACTAATTTCAGTCAATGCTACGAGTCCATGAGAATTGTTTCCCTGTAAAGTGCATCTGCATTACCCAAGTTGGAGAGACACTGATAGAGTGCATTGAATATAGCTATAACTAGGTTGAATAGAATTTTTTATGGATATAATTTATTGTCGAATTGGCTTACATACAACACCCAGTGCTCATCCCAAGAAGTGCTCTCCTCAATGCCCATCACGCATTTTCCCCTTTCTCCTGCCCCCATTTTGTTCTCTGTATTTAAGAGTCTCTTGGGGTTTGCCTCCCTCCCTCTCTGTTGGTAACTATTTTTCCCCCTTCCCTTCCTTCATGATCTTCTGTTAAGTTTTTCAAGATCCACATATGAGTGAAAATATACGATATCTATCCTTCTCTGACTTATTTCACTCAGCATAATACCTTCCAGTTCCATCCACATTGCTGCAAATGGCATAATTTCATTTCTTCTCATTGTCAAGTAGTATTCCATTGTATATATAAACCACATCTTCTTTATCTATTCATCAGTGGATAGAAATTTAGGCCCTTTCCATAATTTGGCTATTGTTGAAAGTGCTGCTGTAAACATTGGGGTACAACTGCCCCTATGTATCAGCACTCCTGTATCCCTTGGATAAATTCCTAGTTGTGCTATTGCTGGGTCATAAAGTATTTCTTTTTTTAATTTTTTGAGGAATCTCCACACTATTTTCCAGAGCGGCTGCACCAGTTTGCATTCCCACCAACAGTGCAAGAGGGTTTCCATTTCTCCACATCCTTTCCAGCATCTGTAGTGTCCTGATTTGTTCAATTTAGCCATTCTGACCAGCGTGAGGTGGTAGTTCAGTGTGGCTTTGATTTTTATTTCCTTGATGATGAATGACGTTGTAGGTTGAATAGAATTTAATGCATTTCAGTGCCTTGTCACTTTCCAGATTGATGAATTACAGAAAGTTTGAGCTTCACTTTCTTTAGAAAATAGGGGAAATTATTTCAACATCATAAGGTTGCAAGGTTTAAATTAAAAAGATGTATGTGAAGTGATAGTAGGTGTTTATAAAGTTGTAGCAATTATTGTCATATTTCTGATTTACATACAATTAAGAACTATTTTAATTGAGAATCAAAACTATCAAAATTCTATCATAATTTTCAAGTGGGCTCTTTACCTCCACACTAACTCGTTTTGATACTATATTCTCTCTCCTCAAATTCCTATTCACAGTTGCAGCTATACTTTCCCCATACTTCAATGGGAAAATAGAAGCACCAGAAAAGAACTCTTTCTTCTGATACCAAATATAGAAAATATCAGGATGTACACTCAATTTTTTCTTATAATCACAAGGATGATGAGTTCTTATTCTTTTCAAAGGCCATTCTCTCCAGTCATGCACTACTGCACCTTGTCTTTTAAGGACTCTCTTTATTTCTATTTCTTCTTTCTCTAGAATCCTCAAACTTTTTCCCTAGTGGGTTATTCCTTCTAGCACTCAAATAAGCTTATTTCTTTCATTCCAGATTTCTTATTCACCAATGATTTCTATATTACCAAATATAGCTGAGTAAATGTGTTTTTTTTTTTTTACAAATAAAGCTGTATATACTTAAGGCAGACAATGATGTTTGCATATATACATTGTGAAGTTGGCACCACAATCGTGCTAATTAAGACATACATCACAGCACATAGTTAATTTTTTAAAAATTTCTGGTGAGAACACTTAACATTCACCCTCTTACCAAATTTAAATATATGGTACAGTATTGTGGGTTTTTAAAAATGTTTATCATTTATTTTTGAGAGAGAAATAGAACAAGCCATGGAGAGACAGAGAGAGAGAGACAGAGACAGAGACAGAATCTGAAGCAGGCTTCAGGCTCTGAGCTCTCAGCACAGAGCCTGATGCAGGGCTTGAACCCACCAACCATGAGATCATGACCTGGGTCAAAGTCAGACACCCAACCTACTGAGTCACCCGGCATCCCACAGTATTATTAATTATAGTTCCATGCTTCAGAACTATATTAGATCTTCAGAATTTATTCTTTTTGTATAACTAAAACTTTGTATCCCTTTCCCAACATCTCCTCCGTTATCTCTACCTCAGCCTGTTGCCCCCACCATGTACTCTCTGCTTCAATGAGTTTGGCTATTTTATATTCTACATAAAAGTGGCATCATGCTGCATTATCTTTCCGTGTCTAGCTTATTTCACTTAGCATAATGTCCTCCAGATTCACTTATGTCAGGATTTGTTTCTTTTTGAAGGCTGAATAATATTTATGTGTGTATGTGTGTGTATCACATCTTCTTTATCCATTTATTCATTATGGACATTTAAGTTTCCATGTCTTAGCTATTGTGAATAATGCTGCAATAAACATGGAAGTGTAAACATTTCTTAGAGACAGTGATTTCATTTCCTTTGGATATACAACTGGAAGTGGTATTGCTGGATTATAAGGTAGTTCTATTTTTTCTTTTTAAGTTTATTATTTTGAGAGAAAGAGAGCATGAGTAGGAGAGGGGGAGAGAGAGAGGTAGAGGGAGAGAGAATCTCAAGCAGGCTCCGCACTGTCAGCACAGAGCCAGATATGGGGTTTGAACTCACAAATCCTGAAATCATGACCTGAGCCAAAACCAAGAGTTGAGCACTTAACTGACTGAGTCACCCAGGCTCCCCAAGGTAGTTCTGTCTTTCATTTGCAGAGGAGCCTTCATATTATTTTTCATAATGGCTGTACAAGTTTACATCCCACCAACACTGTACAAAAGTTTCCTTTGCTCTACATCCTTGCTGATAATTATTTTTGACTTTTTGATAATAGACATTCTAACAGGCATGAAGTGATGTCTTTTTTTGATTTTCATTTGCATTTCCCTGATGAGAGTGACATTGAATACCTTTTCATATACCTGTTGGCCACTTGTATGTCTTCTTTTAAGAAATCTGTGGAAATGCTGAATCACTAAATTGTACACCTGAAACTATTACTACATTGTATGTTAAATGGAATTTAAATAAATACCAAAAAAATTTGCCTATGCAGATCTTTTGCCCTTTTTTAAATTACACATTTTTTTTCTTTTTTTTGCTATTGAGTTGTATGAGTTCCTTACATATTTGGGTATTAATCACCGAACAGATAACATGGTTTGTAAATAGGCTTTCCCAGTGTGTAGGCTGCCTTTTTATTTTGTTAATGGTTTTCTTTATCATGCAGAAGATTTTTAGTTTGATGTAATACTGCTTGCTTGTGTTTTTGGTGTTGTGTTAAAAATTATTGCCCATCTATTAATGGACATTTGGGTTGCTTCCATATTTTGGCTGTTGTAAATAATACAGCAGTAAACACAGGTGTGTGTGTGTGTGTATAATTAGTGTTTTTGTCTTTTTTGGAGGGTAAATCCTCAGGCTTTGGATTATATGGAATCTTCATATGTTTTCCAAAGTTGTTTCCATTTGAGGAATCTCCATACTGTTTTCCAAAATTGTTGCACCAATTCACATTGTCACCAACAGTGTACAAGGGTTTTTTTCCCTCCGCATCTTCACCAACAATTGTTGTTTATTCTCTTTTTGATACTAGCCATTCTGACTGGTGAGTAATACCCCCAATTGTCCATTAACAGATGAATACACACACACACACACACACACACACACACACACAATGGAGTGTTAGTCATGAGGAAAAGATGAAATCTTGCCATTCGTGACAAAAGAATGGACTTAGGAGGTATTATGCTAAGTACAATAAGTCAGAGGGAGAAAGACAAGCAACATATGATTTCACTTACATGAGAAATCTACAAAAACAAAGCAAGAAAGCAAACAAAAAAACTGACTCTTTTATACAGAGAAGAAACTCATGGTTGCCAGAGAGGAGGTAGATGGGGAGATGAGTAAAATAGGTGAACAGGATTAAGAAGTACAAATTTCATCCTTCAGAAATACAAGCAATTATCAGGGAATACTATGAAAAATTATATGCCAACAAACTGGACAACCTGGAAGAAATGGACAAATTCCTAAACACCCACACACTTCCAAAACTCAATCAGGAGGAAATAGAAAGCTTGAACAGACCCATAACCAGCGAAGAAATTGAATCAGTTATCAAAAATCTCCCAACAAATAAGAGTCCAGGACCAGATGGCTTCCCAGGGGAGTTCTACCAGCCGTTTAAAGCAGAGATAATACCTATCCTTCTCAAGCTATTCCAAAAAATAGAAAGGGAAGAAAAACTTCCAGATTCATTCTATGAAGCCAGTATTACTTTGATTCCTAAACCAGACAGAGACCCAGTAAAAAAAGAGAACTACAGGCCAATATCCCTGATGAATATGGATGCAAAAATTCTCAATAAGATACTAGCAAATCGAATTCAACAGCATATAAAAAGAATTATTCACCATGATCAAGTGGGATTCATTCCTGGGCTGCAGGACTGGTTCAACATTTGCAAATCAATCAACGTGATACGTCACATTAATAAAATAAGAGATAAGAACCATATGATCCTGTCAATCGATGCAGAAAAAGCATGTGACAAAATTCAGCATCCTTTCTTAATAAAAACCCTCAAGAAAGTCGGGACAGAAGGAACATACTTAAACATCATAAAAGCCATTTATGAAAAGCCCACAGCTAACATCATCCTCAATGGGGAAAAACTGAGAGCTTTTTCCCTGAGCCAGTCAGGAACACGACAGGGATGTCCACTCTCACCACGGTTGTTTAACATAGTGTTGGAAGTTCTAGCATCAGCAATCAGACAACAAAAGGAAATCAAAGGCATCAAAATTGGCAAAGATGAAGATAAGCTTTCACTTTTTGCAGATGATATGATATTATACATTGAAAATCTGATAGACTCTACCAAAAGTCTGCTAGAACTGATACATGAATTCAGCAAAGTCGCAGGATACAAAATCAATGTACAGAAATCAGTTGCATTCTAATAGACTAATAATGAAGTAACAGACAAATAAACTGATCCCATTCACAATTGCACCAAGAAGCATAAAATACCTAGGAATAAATCTAACCAAAGATGTAAAAGATCTGTATGCTGAAAACTATAGAAAGCTTATGAAGGAAATTGAAGAAGATATAAAGAAATGGAAAACATTCCGTGCTCATGGATTGGAAGAATAAATATTGTCAAAATGTCTATACTACCCAAAGCTATCTACACATTCAGTGCAATCCCAATCAAAATTGCACCAACATTCTTCTCGAAGCTAGAACAAGCAATCCTAAAATCCATATGGAACCACAAAAGGCCCCAAATAGCCAAAGTAATTTTGAAGAAGAAGACCAAAGCAGGAGGCATCACAATCCCAGACTTTAGCCTCTACTACAAAGCTGTCATCATCAAGACAGCATGGTATTGGCACCAAAACAGACACATAGACCAATGGAATAGAATAGAAATCCCAGAACTAGACCCACAAACGTAAGGCCAACTCATCTTTGACAAAGCAGGAAAGAACATCCAATGGAAAAAAGACAGTCTCTTTAACAAATGGTGCTGGGAGAACTGGACAGCAACATGCAGAAAGTTGAAACTAGACCACTTTCTCACACCATTCACAAAAATAAACTCAAAATGGATAAAGGACCTGAATGTGAGACAGGAAACTATCAAAACCCTAGAGGAGAAAGCAGGAAAAGACCTCTCTGACCTCAGCCGTAGCAATCTCTTACTCGGCACATCCCCAAAGGCAAGGGAATTAAAAGCAAAAGTGAATTACTGGGACCTTATGAAGATAAAAAGCTTCTGCACAGCAAAGGAAACAACCAACAAAACTAAAAGGCAACCAACGGAATGGGAAAAGATATTTGCAAATGACACATCGGACAAAGGGCTGGTATCCAAAATCTATAAAGAGCTCATCAAACTCCACACCCGAAAAACAAATAACCCAGTGAAGAAATGGGCAGAAAACATGAATAGACACTTCTCTAAAGAAGACATCCGGATGGCCAACAGGCACATGAAAAGATGTTCAATGTCGCTCCTTATCAGGGAAATACAAATCAAAACCACACTCAGATACCACCTCACGCCAGTCAGAGTGGCCAAAATGAAGAAATCAGGAGACTATAGATGCTGGAGAGGATGTGGAGAAACAGGAACCCTCTTGCACTGTTGGTGGGAATGCAAATTGGTGCAGCCGCTCTGGAAAGCAGTGTGGAGGTTCCTCAGAAAATTAAAAATAGACCTACCCTATGACCCAGCAATAGCACTGCTAGGAATTTATCCAAGGGATACAGGAGTACTGATGCATAGGGGCACCTGTACCCCAATGTTTATAGCGGCACTCTCAACAATAGCCAAATTATGGAAAGAGCCTAAATGTCCATCAACTGATGAATGGATAAAGAAATTGTGGTTTATATACACAATGGAATACTACGTGGCAATGAGAAAAAATGAAATATGGCCTTTTGTAAAACCATCTATTTTAAATAGATATCACTTCAATAATCACACATAAAATCTCTCCACTTTTATTCCCCTCAATACACACTTTGTGTTCTTGTAGAGCTTGCTTCTTTTTTATATTTTATATCTACTAACATATTTTTTTCTTCTAACTTTGATGCTGGGATTATAAGTAATTTTGCCCTCTTCTAGAAATTTTTTTTTTTTTTTTGGCCTCTAGGACTCTGCATTTTACCAGTTTTCCTCTCACTTATCAACCTACTTCTCAGCCTCTCCTACTGGATCATTACTATACCTTATTGCTAAGCACTCTTTCATCTTTAAACTTTGTGCCTGCATGTCTTAATCTATATACTTAGCTTTAAATGACATTTATGTAGTGTTCTGATCACCTTGTATTTGCTCCTTGGTGAAGAAAGGATCCCTTGCCCTAAATAGTATGGTAGCTCAATACATGACACCCAACCCTGTACAGAAGAGATTGACAACTGCTTATTGTCAAATACATTTACACTCTGGTGAACAAAGACACTAGGGACCATGTAAGGCAACATGGATGTTGCACAGGGAATGGAGTGAACTAGCAGGGGTTGTGGGAGGCAGACTCGGTAATAAGAGGAAAGTTGGGTACCCCAGGTTTCCCATGGATGGATGTAATTGACTTGTTTGGATAATTCTGTAGGCTGTCAGAGAAGTAAAAACCCTCAGGTTGAATACCACGTGAGGTGCAAATGGTACAGGTGATAGGGAAACTAGCTCATTTAGAAGCCATTACTCCTGGGTGGGCACACCTGGTGAGAGCAGGAAAGCTCATGGTTAGGTCTTTGGAGGCTATACAGCTCAAAGATGCTAAGGGAACACTTGAAACTCTGAGTGTTAAAAGAAAAATACTAATGATTCCTATGTGTTTCATTCCAAACCTTG
Organism: Panthera uncia; assembly: GCF_023721935.1. Taxonomy (NCBI): domain Eukaryota; kingdom Metazoa; phylum Chordata; class Mammalia; order Carnivora; family Felidae; genus Panthera; species Panthera uncia. The sequence continues at coordinate 95,360,178 of NW_026057582.1, read as the reverse complement.
CCTATATGTTCCATACTTTTTTGCCCAATGCCTCCATGACATTTACCACTGAAATGTCTGACAAACAAGCCAAACCTAAAATGTCCCAAAGTCTTAATTTCCTTCTCTGTTACTCAACATGTTTCTCCTGTTTTTCTCATCTTAGTAAATGGAATCATCATATACTCAGCTGCACAATACTTTGTAATATTTTATCTCTACCCTTCTTCACCCTTCACAATTCATTTCACATTTCACATACAGAAAAATTCATTAAGTTTTTAATCTTCTTGTCTTACAGTTATCCACTCCTCTCCATTTTCACCGTCACCATTTTATCCAGGCTACCAACATCTTTCTCTTTGACAAGTATAATCCTCTTAATGAAACCCCCCAACTTTGCTCCCTTAGCCCCAGTCTGTTCTTACATGGCAGTTGAAGTGAACTTTTAGACATAAAGTATAGGAGTGCCTGGGTGTCTTAATCAGTTATGCATCTGACTCTTGATTTGGGCTCAGGTTATGATCTCAGATCAGCCCCCCTTCCACCCCCCGCCTTGGGGCTCCATACTGGGCATGAAGCCTGCTTAATATTTTCTCTCTCCCTCTCCTGCCCCTCCCATCCCCTCAAAAAATAAATGAAATAAATGTTTAAGTATACATATATGAGCAGCCACAATTTTCCTTGGTGAGAGTTAAGGGCAGAGAGGATAGTCTAAACAATAAGTGTTTAATTTGTTCTAATTCAAGGCCAATTTATAGAGGACACAAATAGTTTGCCTCTTTCTCTAAAAGGTTTCAGTGTTGTGCTGTAGTATTTCCTTATCTATGGTTTTGGTTTCTTTGGTTTCAGTTACACATGGTCAACCACAGTCTGGAACACAGACGATTCTCCTTCTGATGGATCTTCAGAAGGTTGGCAGCCCAATGCTATGTCAAAATGTCCGTGTCATCTCACTTTATCTCAATCATGTAGCCATTTTATCATCTCACATCATCACAAGAAGAAAGATGAGTACAGTACAATAAGATACTTGGAGGGAGGGAGAGAAAGAACATTCACGTAACTTTTATTATACTATATTGTTATAATTGTTCTATTTTATCATTATTACTAACCTCTTAATGTGCCTAACTTATAAATGAAACTTTATCATAGGTATCATAGGAAACAACATAGGATATATATGGTTTGATACTATCCATGATTTCAGGCATCCTCTTGGTCTTTTGATGTATCCCTTGCAGATAGGGGTAGAACTACTGTACAGATTTTTCACTGGATTTACTAGTTTTTCCCATTCTATTTATATGGGTTAACTTTGATAGCTGCCCTTCTTCCAATCCAATACATTTACATTTTAATTAGCACTGCCTTTTGAACACAAGTTATGCCACTCCACTGCTTGACGTATTTAAGAACCTCCTACTGCACAGAGAATAAAATCTAAAATTTTTGTCATGACATAATGGCCTGTAAGATATGTCCCCTGCCTCTGTTTCCAGCGTTTTCCTTTCCAGCCTCTCCTTGGCTTGTTATGCTCTAGCTACCTGTTCATACTTAAGTTCCTGGAGTACATGTTTCTTCTGTCAGGTCTCTTTACTCTTATTTACTTTATGGTGATTTCTCTTTATCCTTCTGTACAGACTTTGTAATTTATACTTCCCTCACTCCATTATTCTACCTCATAGCATCCTGTTCTTTCTCTTAGAAAAACAATATCAAAGTTTGTAGTAAACATGTATTTGTACTGATTATTTTCAATGCTCACTAGGAATAATGACACTTGTTTTGTTCAACACTGTGTATCTGATACCTAGAACTGTTTTGCATAAAATAGTGCTCAAGAAATAATTATTGAATTTAGAATATAATAATGAATGAAGAATTAATTAAGAAGAATGAATAAAGAACATAATTGAAACATGGGAATTGATTTCTGGATCACCTTTTTACTTTAGCCCAGCAGTTCTCAAAATTTTTCTTCTCAGGCTTCTCTTGTACTCTTAAAAATAATTGAGGACCCCAAATAACTTTTAGATTTTGTTAATTTTTTATTGAAGTATAATTGACAAACCATATCCTCTTGGTTTCAGGTATACATCATACCTGATTTGATATTTTTATACATTACGAAATAATCCCAATAAATTTAGTTACCATCTGTCATCATAGTTATTACAATATTACTGATTATATTTTCTATGTTGTATACATTGCATCCCCATGACTTGCTATTTTACAACTGGAAGTTTGTACTTCCTAACCTCCTTAACCTATTTCTCCTACCTCCCAATTTCTCTCCATTCTTGCAACCAACAGTTTCCTGTACTTTGTAAGTCTGTTTCTATTTTGTCTTGATTGTTCACTTGTTTTTTAGGTTCCATGTATAAGTGAAATGATAAAATCTCTGATTTTATTTCACTTAGCGTAATATCCCCTAGGTCCATCCATGTTCTTGGAAATGGGAGAATTTTATTTTTTCTAGAGCTGAGTAATATTTCATTGTATGTGTATACCACATCTTTACTTATTCACTTATTGATGGACAGTTAAGTTACTTTTGTATCTTGGCTATTATAAATAATTGTGCAATGAATATAAGGGTACATTCATACTTAAAAATTTGGTTTTTCATTTTCTGCAGATGTATATCCAGAAGCAGAATTGCTGGATGGTATGGTAGTTCTATTTTTTTTTTTTTATTTTTGGGGTAAACTCCATGTTGATTTGCAAAGTGTCTGCACTAATTTACATTCTTAGCAACAGTGTACAAGTGTTCTCTTTTCCTCATCTCCTCACCAATATGTTTTATTGTGTGCCATTTTGATAATAGCCAATCTGACAGATGTGAGGTGATATCTCATTGTGATTTTGCATTTCTCTGATGACCAGTGATACCCAGTATCTTTTAATGTACAGTTATATATCTTCTTTGGGGGAAAAAAAGTCTATTCACATCTTCTACCCATTTTTTAAAATTGAGATTCTTGTTTTATTGATATGAAGGTGTGAAAGTTTTTCATATAATTTGTTTTTAACCTCCTATTGATGGTAGGGTTTGCAAATATCTTCTCCCATTCAGTAGATTGCCTTTTGTTTGTTATTATTTATTTTGCTGTGCAAAAGCTATTTAACTTTGATATAATCTCATTTGTTTGTTACAGCTTTTTTTTGTCCTTGCCTGAGGAAACTGGCCCAAAAATAAATTGCTCAGACTGATGTCAAAGACCTTATGCCCTATGTTTTGTTTGAGAAGTTTTATGATTTCAGGTCTTATGTTTAAGTCATTAAACCATTTGAATTTATTTTTGCAATTTTCCTAGTCCTTATTATTGACACACGTCTTTTCCCCTTTGTATCTTCTTGCCTCCTTTGCCGTGGGTTAATTGACCATACATGTGTGGTTTTATATCTAGGCTCCCTATTCTATTACATTGGTCTACATGTCTGTTTTTATGTCAATAAAATATAGTTTTAATAACTTTAACTTTGTAGTATAGTTTGAAATTGGAGCATGATACTTGTATCTTTGTTCTTCCTTAAAATTGCTTTGGCTGTTTAGTATTTTGATGGTTCAATACAAATTTTAGGATTCTTGTTCTAGTTCTTTGAAAATGCCATTGGTATTTTGACGGGAATTACATTAGATCTGTAGATTGCTTTAAGAAGTATGGATATTTTAAGAATTTTAATTCTTGTGAGTATGATATATCTTTTTATTTCTTTTTGCCATTTTCGATTTCTTTCATCATTCTCTTAAAGTTTCCAGAGTACAAATATTTTACCTCCTTGGTTAAATTTATTCCTAGGTATTTTATTCTTTTTGGTGCAATTATAAGTGGCATTGTTTTCTTAATTTCTTTCTGATAGCTTATTATTAGTATACAAAAATGTAACTAATTTCTGTATGTTAATTCTGTATTCTACATTTCATGGAATTTATTAGTTCTGGGTTTTTTTTTTGGTGACATATTGAGAGTGTTTTATATATAGTATCATCATCTGCAAATAATGGCAGTTTTAATTTTTGCTTACCAATTTGGGTGGCTTTTCTTTTTCTTGTCTAATTGTTGCGTCTAGGAGTTAGAATACTTTGTTGAATAAAAGTGGCAAGGGTGGGCATCCTTATCTTAATCCTCATCTTAAAGGAAAAACTTTCAGCTTTTCACTATTGAGCATAATGTTAGCTGTGGACTTGTTATAAATAGCCTCTCTTGTGCTGAGGTACATTTCCTGTAAACCACTTTGTTGATAATTTTTTTCATAAATGGATGTTGAATTTTGTTCAAATGCTTTTTCTGTGTCTATTGAGATCTTAAGATTTTTATTCTTTGTTAATAAGATGTATCATGTTTGACATGGAGATATTGAAGCACCCTTTACATCTGTGGAGTACACTTGATCATAGTATATAATCTTTTTAATATATTGTTGAATTCACTTTGCTAAAGTTGTGTTGAAAAATTTTGCATCATGTGCAAAACAGGGATATTGGCTTGTAATTATCTTTTGTGATGTCTTTGTGGTTTTGTTATTAAGGTATGCTGACCTTATAAAAAGAGTTTAGAATCATTCCTTCCTCTCTAATTTTTTGCACTAATTTGAAAAGAAGTACTAACTCTGAATGTTTGGTAGAATTCACCTGCAAAACCGTCTGGTCCTGGATCTGTTTTTTGGGGGAGTTTTAAAATGACTTCTTCAATTCCATTACTTGAAATTGGTCTATTCACATTTTCTATTTCTTTTTTTTCTCATTAAACTTTGTTTTAATGGGTCTCAAAATTCTGTGACAGATTTTTGGTCAAGTTGTTTCAATGAAAAAGTACTGAATTTAAAAACTAAAAAACTGACACACATTCATGCGCGTGTGCACACACACACACACACACACACACACCTCAAATGGTTCACAAAACATTCTCATTTCCTCCTGAAGGTTTTATGATGCATTGTTAGTATTAACCTGTCTTTTACTATTAAACTTAAATGGCCATTTGACACATACAGTTGACAGACCATTCTTCTACCACTGATTAAGACTGGGTGGCCTTCTGAGCTTTCTGGGTGGACTTGGTGACCGTGCCAGCTCCAGCTGCCTTCTTGTCCACTGCTTTGATGACACCCACAGCAGCAGTCTGTCTCATGTCATGAACAGCAAACAGGTCAGAGGAGGTTAGTCAGAGAAGCTCTAAATGCACATAGGCTTCCCAGGAACCATATCAATGATGGCAGCAGCATCTGATTTCAAGAACTTGGGTCATCTTTCAGCCTTTGCCCAGAACAACCATCTTGTCCTTCAGCTCAGCAAACTTGCAGGCAACGTAAGCTGTGTGATGATCCAACATAGGTGCATATTCAGCACTGATTTGTCCTAGGTGGCTCAGGATAATCACCTGAGCCATGAAGCCAGCTGCTTCAATTGGTGGGTCATTTTTGCTGTTACCAGTCACATTGCCACAACGAGCATTGTGGCATTCTTGATAGATACATTCTTGACATTGAAGCCCATTTGTTTCCTGGACTCAAAGCTTCCTGGTACATTTCAACAGACTTTACTTCAGCTGTAACAATGACAGGAGCAAAGGTGACCACAATGGTAGGTGTAAGAACGCATTTCCACTCAGCCAGCAGGGACAGTACCAATACCACCAATTTTGTATTTTGTGTCTGTCCTGATGGGACAGACACAAGAGTTTGTCAATTCAATGAGTTGGTGGCAGAATGCAATCCAGAGCTTCAAGCAATGTGGTTATGCTGGAACTGCCACCTTTATGGGTAACTTTCCATCCTCTGAACCAAGGTATGTTAGCACTTAGCTCTAGCATGTTGTCACCACTGCAGAAATTGGCACGAATTCTAGTAGGTCAGGGTTATAGTCTATTTTCTTAGGGTAGGTGTTGACTTCCGTAATGATTTCCTCCTATCTCTTCTGGCTGTAGAGTGGCTCAGTGGAATCCATTTTTTTTACACCAACAATTAGCTGTTTCACACCATGTGTAAGCCATAAGAGAGTGCTCACAGATCCTTCCGTTCTCAGCGAGGTATCTGCTTCAAATTCACCAACACCAGAAACTACAATCAGAACAGCGCAGTCTTCCTGAAATGTGCCTGTAATTATGTTTTGGGGAAAGTCTCTGTGTTCTGGGACATTGATGATGATCACATAATACCTTCTGGTCTCAGATTTTCACAGGGAAATATCAAAGGTGATACCACATTCATAGGCAACTTTCACTTTGTCTAAGACCCAGACATACTTGGAAGGAGCCCTTTACTATCTCACCAGCCTCCTTCTAAAATATTTTTATAGTTCTTTTGTTAATCCCACCACATTTGTAGATCAAGTGACCACCAGTAGGAGACTTGTTTGAATGTATATGTGCAATGATGATGATGTTGATTTGAATCTTTTCCTTTCCCATTTTAGTTGTCATGACACCTGTGTTCCGGTGGCAAACGTGTTGTGAAAAAGTTCATTTTCAATTCCTTGATTAAGCCTTAGAAGGTTGTGTGTTTCTAGGAGTTTACTTTTTCTATATTTTCCAATTTATTGGCATAAAATTGTAGTAATCTTTTATGATCCTTTGTTTTTCTGTGTTGTGAATTGTGATTTCCCTCCTTTCATTTATGATTTTATTGATTTGGACCCTCTCTCTTGAGGTCTTACTGAGTCTGGCAAGAGGTTTACTGATTTTGTTTTTTTCACACATCCATCTCTAGTTTAATCTTTTCTATTTTTTATCTCTATTTCATTTATTTCTGCTCTTATCTTTTATTTCTTTCTGTTTACTAACTTCGGGTTTTGTTTGTTCTTTTTGTAGTTCCTTAGGCATAAGGTTAGGCTGTTTATTTGAAATTTTTCTTGTTTCTTGAGGTAAGCTTTTATCTTTATGAACTTCCCTCTTAGAGGAAGTGTGTCCTTTTGCTGTGTCCCATTGTATTCCCACTTCGATTTTTCTTAAGGTATTTTTTTAATCTCCTTCTCAATTTTTTTGTCTACCCATTAGTTGTCTAGTAACATATTTTTAGTCTCCATTTCTTTGTATTTTTCCAGATTTCTTATAATTGGCTTCTAGTTTGATAACATTGTAGTTGGAAAAGATGCTTGATATGATTTCAATCTTCTTGAAATTATTGAGATGTGTTTTGTGGTCTAATGTGATATATCCTAGAGAATGTTTCATGTGCACCTGAAAAACAGAATTCTGTTTTAGGATGGAATATTCTATATACATCTATTAGTAACAATTTGTCTAATGTGTCATTTAAGGTCAATGTTTCCTTATAGATTTTCTGTTTAGATGATCTATCCATTGATAAAAGTAGGGCATTAAAGTCCCCTAGTATTATTACATTACTCTGAATTTCTCCACTTATGTCTGTTAATATTTGGTTTACATATTTGGTTTTTTCTATGTTGGATGCATAAATATTTACGAATGTTAAATTATCTTCTTGGTTGACCCCTTTTTCATTGTGTAGTGCTCTTCTTTGTCTTCTGTTAGTCTTTGTTTTAATGTCTATTTGGTCTGGTAAGAGTCTCTCTACTCAAGCTCTCTTTTTGTTTCTTTTTACGTGAAATCTCTTTCTCCATCTCTTCACTTTTAGTCTGTGTGTGTCTTTAGATCTGATTGTAGTCTCTTCTGAGAAGCATATAGATGGGTCTTGTTTCTGTCATGTGTTCAGCCACCCCATGTTTTTTGATTGGAGCATTTTGTCCATTTACATTTACAGTAATTCTTGATATGTACTTACTGCAATTTGGTTAATTGTTTTCTGGTTGCTTTTTGTCTGTTTCTTCTTTTCTTGGTCTCTTCTCTCATGGTTTTATTTATTTATTTTTTTAGTGTCATATTTGTGTTCCTTTCTAATTTTTGTGTATCTATTGTAGGTTTTTGGTTTCTTATCATATGGTTTATATTTATCAACCGATATTTATAGCAGTCTATCTTAAGCTGATACTCACTTTAATTCAAATGTATTCTAAATGCACTACATTTTTATCCCCCACCATTGTTTTATGTTTTTGATGTCATATCTCACATCTTTTTATTTTGTGGGTTCCTTAGATACTTAACATAGTTAGTTGATTTACTAGTTTTGTTTTTCAACCTTTATGACAGCTTTTAAATAGCTGATTCACTTCCTGTATTATATATTTGTCTTTACCAGTGAGGTTTTTCTTTCATATGTTTTCTTGTTTTTACTTATATACTTTTTGTCACTTAAAAATGACCCTTTAACATTTCCTGTAAAGCTAGTTTGGTGGTAATGAAACCCTTTAGTTTTTGCATGTCTGGAAAATTCTTTTTCTCTCCTTCAATTCTGAATGATAACGTACTGGGTAGAATTTTCTTGGTCGTAACTTTTCCTTTCCCACACTTTAAACATATTTCCACTCCTTTCTGACCTCCAAAGTTTTTGCTGAAAAATTAGCTGATAATCATTTGGGGTTTTCCTTGCATGTAACTATTTTTCTCTTGCTGCCTTCAATATTCACTCTTTATCTTTAAACTTTGCCATTTTATTTTTATTTTTTTAAAATTTTTTAAATGTTTATTTATTTTTGAGATAGAGAGAGAGCATGAACGGGGGAGAGTCAGAGAGAGAGGGAGACAGAGAATTGGAAGCAGGCTGCAGGCTCTGAGCTGTCAGCACAGAGCCCGACTCAGGGCTTGAACCCACGGACCGTGAGATCATGACCTGAGCCGTAGTCAGATGCTCAACCAACTGAGCCACCCAGGTGCCCTGAAATTTTGCCATTTTAATTATAATAGGTCTTGGTGTGGATCATTTTGAATACATGTTGTTTGGGAGTCTCTTTGCTTCTGGGATCTAGATACTCGTTTCCTTCACCAGGTTAAGGAAATTTTCAGCCATTATTTCTTTAGGTAGGTTTTCTGCCACTTTTTCTCTTTCTCTTCTCCTTCTCTTTTTGGGACCATTAGAATGTTAGTATACTTGATATTGTTCTAGATGTCCTTTAAACTTTCCTTATTTTTTAAAGTTCTTTTTCTTTTTGCTCTATGTATTGGGTATTGTCAACTCTTTTACTTTCCTGGTTGCTGATTTGTTCCTCTGTATCATTTAATTTGCTGATTATTCTCTCTAGAATATATATTTTTCATTTTAGTTATTGTATATCTTAACTCTGATTAGTTCTTGCTTATATTTTCTAAGTCTTTTTTGAAGTTCTCACTTTATTCCTCTACTCTTCACCGAAAGTCAGTGACTGTTTTTAATGACTATTAATTTGATCTTTTAATCTGGTAAATCATTTATTTCTGTCATGTTAGGATTTTTCCCCCCTGGGGTTTTATATTCTTTCCTTTGGATCTTAATTCTTTGTCTCTTTATTTTGTTTGACTTTCTGTGTTTTTTTCTATGAGCTTTGTAGAACAGCTACCTCACTCAGTCTTGAAGGAGTAGGCTTGCATATGAGAATCCCTTGTGTAAAGTGCATGTGTCTTGCAGCTTTGGCAGACTGGTTGCAGCAGTCATAGGCCAGGTGGTCCTTGGCTGTGCTGTGCTGGGGCCACCTTGGTTGAAACTAGAGTGCGCATAGGTAGAGGTTTCCTGGGTCGTGGTGCACTGGGGCCACCTTGATGGTATAGTTGGAATTGGTACAGGCATGGGCTAGGAGATTGTGGAGCACATTTTGTTAGGACTGCCTTGCAGAAACACCTAGAGATGGTATGGGACAAGAGGGCAGGGTACATTTGGACAGTCCTAGGATACCAGCTAGAGTCCTGAATCTTGCTTCTGTCTACATGGAGAGGGAAAATAAGAGAATTGTACTCACCAGTGTGTCCAACTGTGGAAAGTATTCCAGCAGTTCTCTGTTCATGTGGTGGGTTCACTCTTTATTAAACAGATTTCCTTCATATATACTCTAATTGCCCTTTAAACTGCTTTTTGTTTGTTTGTTTGTTTTACTGTGCCCCATGGTAGGTGAGTCTGTGCATCGCCCCCTTAGTAATAGCCCTTCCTTTTTAGTGACAAATTTAAGGGTGATGTTCCTATTATCACCATATCTCCATCTCTCCTACCCTTCTCTATGTGGTCCCTTAATAATTTGTTGTACAGAAGCTGTTCAGTCAGCCTTCAATTCTTCTGCAGAAGGAATTGCTCTGTATATAGGTATAAGTTCCTTGTGTCCATGGCAGGAGTTGAGTTCAGGGACTTTGTGCACCACCATCTTGGACCACCCTTCTTTACAAAGAACTTTTTAAAATGTAGATTATATATCTTGATATTTATTGCATTAGAAATTACACTAAGAAATTTTAGAGATGTGTATTCATTTCGAAACAATGATAATATTATTATACAGTAACATAATTTTCTGAAAATTTCAGAAACAACTATTTAGTATAGGCTTTTTTAAAAAAGAAACAACATGTTTAAAGATATCTTTAATGACAACTTAATAGAAGAAAGCTGGATTTTCCTATTTGCTTCTGTATTCATCTGTTCCCACATCATATATCATGGAGCTTTGGAGAACCTCACTGTGCATGAATGAACGAATGCAAGTGAAAAAGATTAGTAATAACTTAGTGTTGTCCCTAAACTGCCTAAGAATTTGGTCTAGTTCATTACCTGTTTGTTCAGTGGGAATGGCATGTGCTGGTCTTGACATACTCAGGGGTTTTGGTGAGAACTGGAACAGTATCAGAGAGGTAACAATCAGTAGTCTGGATTATAATCCAAATTTTAGCCCCAACATATAGCATTATCCATATCTATTTGTAAAACATTGATGGGCTTTAGTTTCTTCTGTAAAATGGAGATACTATAACTCTCCAAATTTTTCTGTGATGATACATATGATAGGGCAATTGTAAAGTGGCTGGAAAAGAAGTTGGGAGAGGCAGATAAATATAAGAGGTTAATTGCTTTTCACCACTATTGCCTTTTACCATCCGTGCGTCACAAAATGAATAATGGATGCAAGATTTTCTCTTCAAACATGTTCTTTTTTCATAAATTTCATTTTTCATTATGCCATTAGGGCTAGAGGAAAAAGTATTGGACTGATGAGTAGTTTTGTAATGGCTTCTATTTTTATTACAAGGTGTAGAAATAAGTGAGAAATAAGTGAGAAATAAGTTCTGCTATAATTTTTAGAAAATCTATTTTTCATGAAATTCAGTTATTTATATAATGTAAAAAAATTCAGTTGTACTTTATTTCATATTCTATATTCACTTAAAAAGAAGAGATTAACTGACTGCATCAGCAATTTAACTTCCCCTAACAACAGCTTTGTGGCAGTAAGAACGAACATCTTTTGTAACAAGGTGTTTGTTCCTTGTATAGAATCAGAGATTAATGTCATGACAGTTTTCTTGTCTTAGAGCCCCACATTACTGTCATGTTCAGCAAGGTCTGGCTTCTAGTAAAATTGGGAGGCTCATAACAGGCAAAACATCTCCAAGTTACATATTTTGTAGTAAAATGAAAACTTTAATGTTTCAAATAGTAAGAATTGTTGTTTCCTTTTATATTTACTAGACTATAACATAAGGATTACAGTTGTGCTAATATCTAAATCTTTACAATGGCCAGATTGTAAACTGGATGTTTCAAAATTGTTGGACTTTCACAGAAGTCTTCAGTACATCCTGAAAGTAATAATTCTGAAAGTATTCAGTATGAGGGAGAGAGATTAACTAGTACTACATCCCTATACTCACATACTTGCTGGCTACCCACATACCTACACACACACGCACACACCCACACACACACATGCACACACACACAGAATCATGACAAGTCATAATTTTAAAAAACCTGGAATGATAGGTAGTTATTCTGTCCTTTATCAGGCTCTCAGTAATATGATACTCGTCTCTACTTATTTTAGAACAGGAGTTCTTAGACTTGAGCCTTCAATAGAATCACCTGTTAGGACTTATTAAAACATAGATTGTTGAACACCAAACCCAGAGTTTCTGATTCAGCAGGTTTGGGATGGGGTCCTAAAATTAGTATTTGCTATAAATTCATAGGTTCAGGGACTGCACTTTGAGAAATACTTACTGCAGAATCCTAATAGAGATTGTATTTTCAAATAGTGATCTCAACTCAGACTGTATCTCAACTTCAAAACTGTATGATCTAGGACAAATTTATTTCTCTATGTCTCAGTTTCTACCTCCAGAAAATGAAAATAACCCATTACAAGGCTATTGCAAGTATTACTTGGGAGAAAGGCTTAAGCATGCTACCTGGACTGGTGAGTGATATATAGTTGTTAATTGTTTTTAAGAATTCTCTTCAATTCAAAGTTTGTGTGTGTATCTGCAGTGTGGATATTTTATGTTGATGATTGAAAATAAATGTGTAAGATTTAGATACCCAATCAGTAGGTGGAGAGCCTGGCAGTGCAGTGAAATTGAGGCTGATTTTTTTTTTTTTTTACCTGCCAGAGAGAGCAAATTACCCATTTTATCTTTCTTACTTTTTAACTAAAATCGTAATGCTAGCTTTTCCATAGACTCTACAATATTTTGGCTCAAACTTAATTGCAAAGTGACTTAGCAGTTGTCACGTAAATCAATTTTTTTCTATATATTATATGATTATCTCACCAAAAGGGGAGACTCTTCTGGCCTTCACACTGTCATCAGTAGGAGTGAAGAGTTGGATCCTGAGCTTTATATATTCTTGGTAAGACCCCCTATTCCCTTCTCAACCACACTCATTTCCTCCTGACCACATCTTGCTTAAGGACCCAGGACTAACCAGATTGTGCCTTTCACTGATGTCTCTGTCAGTTATCCTGTGAGCCACAACATTTCCAAGTCCTCTCTCATTATCCATATTCATCCTTCATCCTGGTAAGTCTCTTTACTCGTAAAATCGTTCTTTTTAACTCCCCAAATCTCCCATTGAGTACTTTGGAATCCAGTGCCTATTAACAGCAAAATCCTCTGATTACTTAACCTCTTTGCCAAACATTTTTTCACCTACTTGACCTTTGAAACCTGACTCTGTAAAGAATCAGCTTCCTATGAAGCCTATGAAGGAGGGGATACTTTTCCTTCTGCACTCTTGTGCCACTGATCCTGGATATAGGTAGACTCCTTGGTAACTTTCACACTACTCCCCTACTCTCCTTAAAAATACCTAGTTTGAGGTTCAAATTACAAGATTATGCCACTCATTACTCCACCTTGTTGCAAACATCTATCAACCCAGGTCACTCTCTCACACATATTTCTTCTTCATGTTCTTAGTATCTGGTAAATTCATTCTTTGCCCCTCCTTTCCTCCCTTTCTCTCCCTCTCCTTATATATATGAAAAGTATTATATAAATACATATGAATGAATTTTCTAGGTATATATGAGGCATAGATTTATATTATTTGTATATGAAGAGATAAAGTGAATTTTATATGTGTGTACATATACAGTTTTACAAATTTTATTATCCACTCAGCTGCCATCTCATTTACTCGACCTTCTGTCCTCCACTGCTTTTATCCCTTACTTTGTCTCAGGTACTCACTTCTATGATCATAAGCTATATGTTGGCATTACCACTAATTGCACTTCCCCATAATCTTCATTTTCAACATTATACTCGCCAAACAACACTCCTCTTTTCCAGCTTTCTGCCTCTAGTGCCCTGGTGATAAGAACTGCTACAATATTTCTAAATGTCACATGTTCTCATGTTTTTGACTTTCATATGGAGTTCATGGTCCATCATTATAATCAACCCTAGCACATACCTTGATGGCCTCTTTCTTCCTACATCGTAAGTTTCCAAAATATTCTCAAACCAGGCTAAATTCAACTCTCTTTCTATTCCACAGAACCGAAACAATGTTGACTGCTTCTATGCCAACATATACTGCTTTTGTTCTTGTTGCGGGTGAAATGTATGTGCTTCTGTTAAAGGCCAACACTTTTATTTTTACATTGAATCCCTTCCCCTTTCAAGGACACGACTCCAGTAATTGTCCTGCCTCTCTGCATTGCATCGTCAATTTCCCCTCTTGACTGGTTTGCTCAAATAAGCAGTAATAGTCTCAAGTAAACAACAGTTATATTCAAACTCACGTTCCTCCACAATTCTTGCTCTATTTCTCTCAGCTTCTTTGAACAGAGCCCCTCAATAGCATTGCCTGTCTTGTCTCAGTATGTGTAGTCTTACTTCCATTCTTGCTTGAATTCAATTTTATCAGGCCTTACCTCTAGCATTCTATGAAAGTCTTAAGTTAGTACTATGTTGTTAAACCCAATGGTCAATTTTTAGAGCCTGTCTTAACTAATTTATCAGCATTATTTGATCACTTGATCACTTGATTCTCCTTTAAAAATCTTTCATCACGTGGCTTTCTGGAGACCAACCTCTGGTTTATCCTATCTCACAGGCAGTTAATTTTCAGTTTGCTTTTTCTTCATTTACTAGACCTCTGAAGATTAGAATATTCCAGGGTTCAGTCTTCAGACTTGTACTCTATTGTTTTCATATTGGCTAAGTAGCTAAACTTAACCAGTATAAAGACTTTAATTGCTGTCAATCAGCTGATGAGTTCCATATTTATATCTGTCCCTTTCCCCAGAATATGAATTCATATATTTTATGATTTCCTCAACATCTCTCTGCAGGTGTCTAATGGCTATTAAAATGTATCATGTCTAAATATTAACCCAGCCACACCATATCTACTTTTATTCTGCTTTTTTTTTTTTTCACATCTCAGTTGACAAACTTTTTAGCCTTCAACTTGCCCAAGGAAAAAACTGTGAAGCCAACATCCCCATGTTCCATTCTTTAACAAAAGCTGTTCCTGTATCTTCAAACAACATTTTGAATCTGATGAAATTTTACCATAATTAGGCCAACACCCCATTTCAAGAATGATCATTTGTTAGCTGGACTATTGGAGTAGCCTCATAACTGGTTTCCTTCTTCCCCACACCCTGCTATTTATTTTTGATATGTAAATCTGAGTGGTCCTTTAACAACATAAGTCAGATCATGTTGCTTCTCTGCTTAAAATTCCTCAGTGGCTTTCCATACTTCAGAGTAAAAGTTCGGGTCTTCATAATAGCCTCTAAGGCACTAAACGTTATAGCCTTACCCTTTCTGCTCTGACCTTATTTAGACCACATGTCCTGGCTTCCATGCTGTTCGTTAATCATACCAGGCATGCTTCTACCTCAGGACCTTTGTCCTTGCCTTTTCTGTGCTTTGAATTCTCTTCTCCCAGATACCTGACAGAATCCCTCTTTACCCATTCCTCTGCATCCCTTTTACTTTATTTTTCCCCATTGCCTTCATCATTTTTCAGCTAGTAGAATGTGTTTTGTATTTACCTTTGTGTTTATTCATTGTCCACTCTCTTACCAAGAATGTAGATTCCATAAGGGCTGGAACTTTGGGTTCTCCACTGTATCCTCAGTGCATGGAACTGTCCTTGGCACATAGTAGGTGCCTGATAACTTTTTTTTAAAAAGAATTGAATGACATGAATTAACTTTATATTAACACTTAAGACAATGACTTGGGTGCTAAGTTAAATGAATCATGTAAGCTGCAATTACTTTTCATTTAATGTCTGATTTTTTAAAAATAGATTTTGCTTACAAAATCTTAATTGCCAGATTGTGTTGTCTATTTAAAAATCTCTGGATTCGTGATTATGAAGAATGTAATTATGATAATGATTAAAA
Organism: Panthera uncia; assembly: GCF_023721935.1. Lineage (NCBI taxonomy): Eukaryota > Metazoa > Chordata > Mammalia > Carnivora > Felidae > Panthera > Panthera uncia. Next base: position 95,344,499 of record NW_026057582.1, on the reverse strand, counting down.
CAATAATAACAGATCCCAATTTTAAGGATTTTTGTTTGATTAAGTGTGAAAAAAACAACAGCAGGAGAAAATTAAGCAAAACTTTTCCGTGTCCCTGATATTTTCTCTGTTCAAGTGAAAGATTTAAAAAAAAACATTTCAGTTATGAAGTTGCATTTTATCAGTTAAAATATTATATTTAGAAGAGGATTTAGATGTTGCTAACTGATCCTTATTCTCACCTATTACACTATAGTAAAAAAGTTTGTAAATACGACTTTTGACAGCTCTTATGAATTGTCAATTCATACTTTCCTTTTTTTTTCCACAGCATGCAAAATAAATACTAAGAATTACTCAATTTCCATATAAACCACTATTGTGGATATTTGCTTTAAGGAGTTGAGATTGGACACTGACCGGGCATAAAGGTTATTTGATATATGTGGTCTTAGTGGGCAACAGAAGTGATTTATTATTTTGCTGAGAAAAATTCAGACAAAAATAAAATACATGGTAAAGATAGGCCCTGAATAGAGCAAAAATTAGGCCTTGAAAAATATTGGTCTCTGGCAGATATTTCAGACATCTGAAATTTTGAAATGCTATATACTGGGGTTAATGATAAACAAGTAATAGTTCACCCCTCACAGGATTATGGCCCAGCTTCAAATCCTTTCAATTCCTAATTGAAGTAAAATTACCTAGGATTATGGGATCTCTAACAAAAGTAAATTCTTTCTAGAAAAAAATAACATAGAATCTTAACTATCTCTACTAATCTTCATTTATAATATATAGAACTCAATAAAGAATAATCAGATAAAACAGAAGAAAAGATATTATTGGAATCTATGAGTCAAAATTGGTAATTAAAATAGTCTCTAGATAATGGCATTTTTAGACACAATCTTGAAAATCATTTGATTAATATGTTCAAGAAACTAAAAGATTAAATGAAGAATTTAGGTGGCCAATTTTGCATAAAATGAAAGATGGTAAGGACCAAATAAAAATTCTAGAACTGAAAATATACCTGAATGTAATAACTCAATGGGTTTAACTGTAGATTAGATATAAGTGAAGAGAGAATTAGTGAAATAGAAGGTTATATCAAAAGAAAAAGCTGTAGGTGTTTTCATACAGCCATGCAAAATGCAAAAAGAAGATATATATACATAATACATTTAAAAGTTATAGTGCATATAGAATTAAAGTATCAGGAAGAGAAAACAATAGGGTAATAGTAATGTGTGGGAAAAATATCTGGAAGCTTATTCACAAAATTGATGATCAAAAAATGTCATTAATAAAGGACATATGGACATTCTGAGCCGAAAGTCTGTAATACTTTGAAAAGGACAAGATGTTACCTACATAGTGTTCTGAGTTAGAATACCTAATATGAATATATTCATGGAGAAACATCAGCCAAACCAATAATGGGAAACTTTCCATTAAAAGAGGGTACTGTAGTTTTTTAAAATGTCAACGTTGTAAAACACACACATACACACATACAGACACACACAAAGAGTGTGCAAATGTTTCAGACTAATGGAGGCTAATTGAAAGCATGAAAAGTGAATGCAATACCTGACCCTAGACTGCATCCTATACAGGAGGGGGAAAAATGTGTCAAAGGACAAAACTGGAATTTGGATGATGAATTATCCTAATAACATTAAGTTAACTGAGCTGTGCTATGGCCATTTAATATTCTATTCTTAGGAAATGCCTGCTCATCTGTTTATAAGTAAAGGGCCACAATGCACATAACATAACTTCAAATAAATGGTTCTGTAAAATATATATGTCTATATATCTATACCTAGATATAGATATATAACATATATATAGATATGCCCAGAGCACAAATGCTCAAATAGTAAAGCAAATGGAGTAAAATGGTACCATTAAGTGAATCTGAGTAAAGGGTATATAGGAATTATTTGTGTCTTATTCTTGTAACTCTCCTGCATTTTGAAATTGTTCCCAAATATAAAGTTAGAAACTTAAAAAAATTAATTGAATGAATTGAATTCTGATGGTATTATGAAACAGAATAATTTTGCTAAACATTTTCATGCATGCGTTCACCCATATCCAATACTTGTTGGATGCTCGCTAGAGGTTGGCATTAAACTTAGGAGAGATACTGTAGTGAAAAAAAAGAATGTGGTCATTGTCCTATGGGAAATTGCAGAGTGAGATGCAGACATTAAAAAAGTAATAGCAGTAAGAATTATCCACATCAAATGAGATAACTGCTACAAAGAATAAGTTCAGGATGTTATAAAGGCATTTTTAAGTCACTCTTCACTTATTTAACCTCTTAATCATAACTGATTGAATGAAGGAGTAAGGAATCTGATCACTTGGAGTGTATGCTGGCCTTTTATTGTTTTTTCTTTCTCCCCATCTCCTATTCCCCACAGCCCACATTTCTTTCCTTCTTCATCCTTCTCTGCCCTGCTCTGTGTCCATGTGGCTAGCCCCTATAGACTATGTTAGTGGGGGTCTCTTGTCCTCTGGCTTCCACTTGAGTTTGGAGTATGGAGGACAGAAGTCTCAATATTTCTTCCCTTTTTCTCTTTCTCCCTCATCACCATGGCTCTTAAAGTGGTTGTGCCTGTCTTTAATAATGGCTGTTTTTGGGAAATCCTAAGCTCCCAAAGCTCCCGCTCTTTGCTCCCTCAAGCTTAGGGGTGATAAATATCTCCTTCTGTTGCCAGATATTAGATGCCTCCTCCTCCCTTATTTGTTATTTGATTTTTTTTCTCCACTACTGTGAATATGCCCTTAATTAAATTCTGCTGAAAAATAACCGTTGAGTAAGCCTTATGTTTTCTGTTGGGACACTCCTTGATACAGAGTGCTTCTCTATTAATTTGGAATTAAAATGAAGATTTAGGCCTCAGTTCCAGATTTGATGTCTTCAATAGAGGTTATTTGAAAATTTAGTTGTTGTTACAGAATCACCTTACACTACGTAAATGATCCTATAAAGAGAGAAAGCTAATGTAAGAGAGTAATGAAGCAGAGAAGCAGAGACCAATAGATAGGAGGTAAAGATCACCCGGGTTCTTAATACTTTGTAGGTGTTGATTCAGTCCTTCTGAGGGCCAGCTACATGCCTATAATTGTGGCAAATGAGAGTATTAGTGATACAGATCACCCCCCTTTATTTTCACTCCCTTTATTTTCTTAGGATAGCTCAAAATAGGTTATTTTTAGTTATATAAAATTTTTGTTTTGTGGTGGAATTTTTGCCCTCTCTTCAAAACTTGTAAAACCTATGTTAATATGGCTTTCAACATTCTTCTATTAAGAATTCATGGATGATGATTGGAAAAATGATACCAGACAAAATTTTAGTTGATTCATTCAGTTTACAGATGGGAAAAAATTATAAGTAGATATGACTGAAAGTAGCAAATACATTTTACATTTAAAAGTGAATAAAACATACACACAAATTCATTATGTAACAGTATGATATATAAAGTACACATATTCACCACTCACTTGAAATTTCCCTAGGGCTTCACTATTGATGGGAATTTCTTATTGCTAATGATGTGTTTTAAAACATTTTCTACCTAAGTGGTCAGCCTACAACAGGCCTCATGAATCATAACTTAAATGAGCCAGGGGAAGAAGTTTTATCTACTGTAATTATGGATAGAGAATTAAGCAAATGTATTTCTTAAATTATTCACACTTATAGAGTCTTAATAGGTTGTTATAAATCTGCAGATAAGTAGCTGTAGAAACTTTGTGGAAGTTAGTGTGGTAGAGGGGAACACTTTGCACCAGGATCAGAGAGAACTGGTGCCTCTTGGTGGATCTGCTGTGAGCTCACAGCTTCAGTTCACCCATACATTTGGGAATAAAAACTCCTTTAAAGATTCCCATACCCATCTTATCTAGTATTTCGAGACTGTATATAGTTAGTGATGTGTAAGTACATTAACTTTTATAAAGTTCCTTGTAGACAAGTTGTTAAAATTATAATTGTTCTGTTTGATTACAATGCAAAACATATCAACCAGGGATGTTTAGTTTTATGTAGCTTATTAATATTTCAAAGAACTTTGATATGCATAATTTTATTTGATTCTTCAAAAAGTTGTGGGAACTGGGTGCAGCAGAAATGATACCCTCCCCTCCCATTTTTTCAGCATGGTGACACTGAAGTTGAGAGTTGTTTATGACTATTGTAGTAATAACACTAATAGGCAGTATATTTTTAGAAGTGTTTACCAAGTGCTGGGCATTGTACTATGGTTGGATGATTTGCCATAATCACGCGGTCATCCAGTTGTGATTACTGGATGTGTAACAGGATATTATCACAAATCTTATTTGTTTTCCACTACGCCATTGTGGATTTGGGATGTATACTTAACTTTGTTTGATTATTTGTTAGATAAATTTGTCTAAGCACATTCAGGTTTGTATTGGAGTGAAAACTGAAAATTTGTATTCTTAAATCCTATTGGAAAAGCAACATTACACTTGTGAAGATTTTGAAGGGAGACCTGGAGAAAGTGACATCAGAATGGTAAATGTGTAGTGAGGGAGGTGTTCCTCATTTTCTGTCCTTAGGCTGTGAGTACTGTGGGATTACTTACTTTCTGAGGACCTAAAAACATGTAGCATCATTCACTACTTCTTGTACTAACTTCTTACATCAAGGGAAATAAGTAGGAGCCTAATTCCTGGGAATAAAATACTTGTTGGCCAACTTTTAAAGAAAAAAATACCAAGGGATATATATGAAATCTCAAGGTGCCTCATAGTATTGGGAGACACAGTTAACCCAATTTAAGATAAATAGAAGAGGGAAATCTATGAATAGTATTTAATGAAGTGGAAGAACAAAACAGGAAAGCAAACTAAATACATTGACTGGTGATCATTCCTAAGAAAGGCAGACTTAGGAAGAGACAATTTACCATTTGTTTCTATAGATCAGCAGTCTTCAAAATTCTCATTGCACACTAAGAGAAAAGACATTTTGACCACAAACCTCCATATTTTAATTTTAAGTACTAATTATGCAAATTTTTTTCAACTTAGGTATAAAATTTCCACCTTCTCTACCAATCAGTTACTTACCCTCAGAAAGTAATCAGAAGGTGATGTTGTCTTTTTATATCTTTTAACAAGGTATCCTAGCATGCACTGAAGCTTTTTGAAATCAGGTTAGAGTATTCTGTTTCTGAATTTTTAAAGGGAGTGGATATGACAAATTTTAAAATAGTTGACACACTTAGATTATGCTTGGCATCAAAATGATGCGATCCTCAAAAATGTTCCAAATATCGGTTCCTAAAATATTCTTGGTGAAGTATGACCTTTAAAAACAAACAAAAATAAAAGGTACTATATTTCTCACTCATTAAAATACTATCTTTATCTTGAAGGAATAAATTAAATGTCTATGTATTTTTAAAAACCTGCTTTGGAACATTGACCATAAAAAAATTAAGGACTTTTGATGTTCTCTGTGAGGGAAGAATTTCTAAGTTCTGTAGCTCTTCTAAGTGTTTTGTCATAAGCAAAATTCTGTGTGTATAAAACTTAAATATTTTCTTTTCATCTCATTATCAGGTATTTTAAAGATTCAACTATATTTTAAAATTGTAACCTTTACCCAACTAGCAACATCATGACGTCCTTTAATACTTTGTGCATTGTTTGGCCTCTTATCTTTTGATGGAATTGCTTGCTTATGCAGTAAAAGAATATATTGCCTTGGAATAAATGAATAGATGAATAACTGAGTGAATCTGAATTATCCATACCATTTAAAGATTGTGGTTAAAGTACAACTCCATCAGAAATTCTACTTGTGTGTTTTCTTCATAGAGATTTGTATTTTTTTCATTAAAAATATATATACTATCGTGTGTGTGTGTGTGTGTGTGTACTCTTTCATTTAGTGTTCCATGAAAAAAAAATGGTTCTTGATGCATTATTGAAATGGAACCCAGAAAATACCTTATGCTGAGATGTTAGAAACATCTGTTCTTTCATCCAACTGTATAACAAGCCTCCCATAATAGGTAATTTACTCTAATGCTTGTGTCTTCAAAATGCAATGTATCTTTGCATTTTCTGAAAGCATGATGTGCTAGAAATGCATTTTAGTTGTTACACTGTATTCACTGTGTTATTTTGGCCACTTTTACTGCTTCAGGTAAATCAAGTGCTGCCCCCAAAGCCATGCCTACCTCCTTCCCTCCCTTCCTTCCTTCCTTCCTTCCTCCCTCCCTCCCTCCCTCCCTCCCTTCCTTCCTTCCTTCCTCTCTCTTTCTTTTGGCTTGTAATGTGAAAGAAGAAATTTCAAAAGAGGTTTTTAAAATATTTGTTATATTTCGTGAAGTTTGCCATATCTCAGATTAAGAACCACATGACTGCTGTAGCATTGTGGGTATTTGCATCCAGAGTCAAGATGATTAATTTTCAAGTGTGCTGATGGCTTCATCCATCATTAGCTACTATCTCAAGGCACAATGTATACTTAGGATGAGATTCTCTGGTAACCATAGTAGATGTGCATGTAGATCTATATTTATAGTAATCTTGATAAAATCCAACTTTCTGTAGCCTACTTCTGGGAGGATGTGATTTCATATTTTTAATCTGAAACTGAGAAAGAGTTTATATTTAGAGTGAGGAAAATGTTGGCTCTGCTTTTGTTTGTTGCTCAAATGATTTTTTCATTTGAAAATTTTCAAAGTTGTTTTTATTTTTGTCAGGCAAAGAGAGACAGTATAAACATAAAATCCACTTAACCAGCTTTACATATAATGCAATATGTTGCAATATATTAAAAGCAAGCACATGAGTAAAGGTGCCTCTCTCATCTACTCTGTGTGAAGGAAATTCTACTTCAGGGTGACACAATGCTGGGAATAGGCTATCTGACACAGATATGTGGTGTTGATTTATATATTAAATGAAATTTATTTGTGTTCATTTTTATACACGTACAACTATAACTGTAAAAAATAAAAATTCTGGTGTTTTCTTACACTCCAGTGGATCATCTTTTCCATCTCCTCATATATGAGATAACTGGGTTTTGTACATGCCTGGTGTTGACAACTTGGTGTGGGAAAGACCAGTAGCAAATGCATTGTACTCCAATGAATCTGGTTCTGAATCCTCAGGTTCAAGGCTGTTCTGTTTGGTTTTTATTTTTGGCAATAAAACTCCCTTTTCCCCAAGTTTTATTGAGATAAAATTGACATATAACATTGTTAAAGTTTAAGTTGTATAACATAATGATATATGTGTATATTGTGAAATAATTACCACAATGTTAATATCTGTCAGCTCATGTAGTTAATGTTTTTTCTAGTGATGAGAACTTTAAGAATCTGTTTTTTCACAACTTTCCAATATGCAGTACAATATTGTTAACTGCAGTCACTATGCTGTATGTTCTAACATCAGAATTTATTTATCTAATAACAGGAAGTTGATAATTTTGGACCACCTTCAGCCATTCCCCAACTCCCCACCCCCTGCCTCTGGTTTCTGTTTTTTTATGAAAAAAATCTATCTGATTTCTGTTTTTTATGAGTTCTTTTTTTTTTTTAATATTCCGCATATGAGATCATACCCTTTGCTAATGTGCTTACATATTCCTCAAGGCACAAAGCCCTCAGAAGACAAATAACTATACACCTGTTATCAGTTAAGAGTATTCTCTAAGAAGACTAGGAATTTTTTTGTCCCAGAATCTGTCATTTTGGCTTCAATATTACAGATTTTTGCATCAGCAGGAGGCATGTGTCCCTCAGTGCATGAGAATCTTCCCCTAAACAAAATCTTACTAACTCTACTTTTAAATTCATGTATGGATATTTTCTATATCTTATGTTGCCTTGTCAGACCAGACAAGGTACAAAAATAAAGCCATATATAAAACCATATATTTTCTACTTGGGTTCACCTACTTGACATAAGATTGGCTCTTCTCTTAAAATTTGCTAGCCTTCAGAAAGTGAAGTTTCACATTGACTTCCTAACCATAGCCATTTTCATTATTTTCTGGTTTCTTAGCTTTAACAGTGACTGTCCCTCTGTGACATTGATGCCCTTCCAAAGCACTATTACCAAAGCCTAAAGTGGTTGATTCTGTTACCTGCCAAACAAGGTTGTACCCAGTGTTTAGAGAGCTGCTATAGAAAATGAGAACACTAAAGATGCATATTCTTATTGCAAAGGGCACTGTTATTGCAGCTGTTTCTGCCTCCTTTTATCGTCATTGAGACAGAAAAAAATAGAGGGTGATGATGTCTCATGTTAAGCAGTTCTGTATTTTCTTTGCTTGAAATCTATAGTAGCATAGCATCTAAACTCAAGTAAGTATTCATTCACAAACTATTTGAAGAAACAAATGAATCTTATGATAAGAAATTACATTATAGGTTTTAAGGACCCCATGTCTCTATTTGCAAAACTTGTCAAAATTATTATCAATTGGATTTGTATATAATTGTTTACCTTCTAGTTCTCTAAGTAACTACCTACCACATAAGATTTCATGAGTCTAGAGACCAATATTTAATGCAATCCCTATCAAAATGCCCCTGCACTTGACTAAATGTGTGTATATAAGCTTTCCTTTCTTAGGATGGATTTTTTTCCCCCATGGGGTTCTTTGGTCCTTTATGTGTATGAACTCTAGAAGTGCTTGTTCCTGATTTTTCCATACTTGTTTAGAAACGCTACATCCCTGGCCTGGATATGCAGGGGGACCATCCATGAAAGCACAGACTTCTGTGATGACTAATGAGGCAGTGGAAGAAGATAGGAGACAATTTATCTTGTACCATATGAAAATAGAAGAGAGAGATGATCAAGGCTCTATGATAAGTGCTGGATGATGCATTAGAGTTGGAAGGTTTGAAAAATCATGGATTTAAGTGTTTTCATAAATTATAAATAGTAAAGATGATGTGCGCTTTGTTACCCTTTGCATTTTCATATTTATTGCTTTGAGTAGACATAGGCAGTTTTGTAAGAACAGGGTAAGACAAATGTGCTTTGTGAGCAACCAAGTGACAAAACATTAGTGGTCAAAATGAGAATATATGGGAGAGCCAAGGGCAAAGTTATTAAGAGGGAAAAATACAGAGTATTCAGGATTCATGCTGATAATTTTGTCCTCTGAAATTAGAATTGCGTGGGATAGCTTTCTAATTTATATCAATTACTGGCTTGTATTGGCCTATTAGAACTATCTGCTGAAGTCACATAAATTGAATTTAAGCAATGAAAGCTTATTTTAAAAAAACCTGCTGTAATAAATTGTGCTTGGATTGGGTGAGTGAGGAATTTAGTCAAGAAACAGCACAGGAAAAAATGGTCAACTGAAACTGGGAAAATGAACAACTAGCTTGCAAAAAATGTCTGTCACTCACTACCTAAAATTTAAGGTAATCTCACTTCATGAGAGTAGGTAATTTAAGGTGGTGAATTTCCAAAATACTTCAGAGTTACCCAAAATCATAACTGGCTTTCAATGTATTGATTTTCATGTGTGCTTTGAATATGCATTCAACAGATCGTGACACTTTTGGACTATTTGGGAGAGATGGCCTATCTCATAGCAAAGTACTAGGGTATTATCTTTAGGCCCAGGAGAAAAAACTGAGTGATTTTCTGAGCAGGCGTAAACCTATTTGAGATCATCGGAAGGAACTGAGCTATATACTCTCATTGCAAGAGCTGAATGTTACTATAACATCTCTAATCAATTTCTTGATCTAGGAGGGAGCTCCTCTAACTGGTAAATACTATGTAGTTTCTTGGTGGTGCCATAGCATCATTCCATTACAGGTGAATTTTGACAAGCTCTAAGTGAAATATGGATACATGACAGGACATGTGGTGACACCCTGACCTGATCTTAAAGAACCATGGACAGGACCGGAAGCTGTTAACTCCTAAGAGGATAGGGTAATTGAGGAGCACTGAGATTTTTTTGTTCCCTTGTTTACTATTAGCCTATTGGGTTAAATCTAATTGTTTTTATATTAATCTAGGGCTACATTCTCACAAAGTGTAAGTAAAAAACTTTCACTCAGGCTATCAGGCTGTCTAGAAATGGATCAAGCCAATAGATGTATGATCTTTTTAGAAAAACTCACTTGTTTCTCTAGACCATAAAATCTCTTAACAGAAAGATGAACTTGCAAGTGAAAGCACCATTCTTCGGGTGCTTTCATTCATTCTTTGGGTCTGCTATGTATCCCTGTGGTTCTTAAGAAGCTGTTGGTGTACTAGTAGAATCAAGGGGACAGTTTTCATTCAGGGTCTGCCAGTGATCCAAATGGATGGTTGATTTTTAGCTAGTAAAGCTAGAGAGAAAAAAGAAGAAAGGAAAGCAAGATGGATGAAGGAAGGAAAATAGAAAGGAGGAAGGGAAAAGAGAATACAGACAAAATTAAAATTAAAGAAAGGAAGGGGAAGGGGAAGGGGAAAAATCATGTATTTCCTTTGATCTTCATTTTCCTGCCTACCTATTTTCTAGGTATCTCAAAAATAGTAATTTGTTGTTTACTATCGATGACAAATGTTAGTGTTTCTCACAATAGGAATCTGTGCAAAGAAGTTTTTTTTTTTTTGGTTGTTACTGAGTACACATAATTTCTAGGACACTATTTCTGTTAGGCTTTTTTGAAATATTGAACTCAGTTTCAAATGATTAGCGAATATCATTTCTATTCTCAGGAATTCTAGATTGTGAACCATTACTTATAACTTCTCTGTTAATTTAGCGAAGTTAATCTGCTTAATGATGCAATCATAATGTAGAATATAGGACAGCTAGAGAGTCCTCTGGATCTACCACAATAGACTGTTGGCCATCGGACACCACCTCAGCTTGTTGCTTGTGTGCATTTCCTGATTTGCCTTGTGCCAGGACCCTTCCGGTCTCCTTATAGAGGGAAGTCTGTGACAGCAGTTCTTACTTGTGTCCACCCTTTGATTCCCTGAGTGCCTAACTATGCTCTGTCGGGCCTTTTACTTAAGAAAGTAGGAATCAAGCTATTTAAAAATAGGTCAGTATATTACTCTATTTTAAATAATTATTCTTGGTAAACCATGAGAGGAAAATGGATATTTCACTCTTAAAACCGCATTCTAAAATTTTGTGGTCTCTGAAAAACATGACATCTTTTAACTTATGTGGTCTGTCATTGTGTCTATGAAATGATTCGGCATATTGATCATAATGTCCTGTGACGTATAAATTGGATGCTACTGCTTGTATATTAGGTCTCCTAAACTAAGATAAAAATGGCCTGAAATAATTTTCTCTGGAAAATTATTATTTTCAATTTATTTGACTTGGAAATAAATGTTCCTTGACCTTCTTTTCCACATTACAAAGTAATTTGCTATATTTTAAAAATCACTAGGGCATAGAAATTTTCAGTTAAGAGGAAGTTTAACTGTCTTATTTTAATATCAGATTGTTTAACTTGGTGAAACTGTGCTTATATGACATTTGAGTAAAATATATAAAATTTAGCCAAAAATCCAATTATTTCCAAATATTGGTGACTTATAGCCAAAAAAGTCTTTGTGGAAAAATAATTTTTAACTGTTCCTATATTTTTCCACAACTATGCTGAATCCAGAGGGATATTTGTCTAGTCTTTTGGTAGCCATGATGATGCAGCTATTAAAAAAAAAAAGCTGAATGTTCTGACAGCAATCCTATTTGGATATTTTGCTTACAGTAATTTGCAAATTTATAATCAAAACTTCTTAATGGCAACACCAAATGTTTCATGTTAATCCAATGTATGATTTACTTCAGTTTCATTAATCTTGCCACATGTAATTCAAGAACAAAGCTAGGTGCTGCAGAATTATTTTCTGAAATCTAGAAAATAGTTTTACAGGTGAAAAACTTTAGTGGAAATTCAGGAGTATATTAAGTGATGATTGGGCAATGACCACATTTCTTTATATGCTTTTATAAAGAACAAAATAGAAAGTCTCATAACAAAAATTTAAATACACAGAAATAGAAATTTGAGCAGAAAAGATGGAAGAAAATATGGTTGTCTATTATTAGATAAAATGAGTATACCTGAATTCTACCTACTTACGCTACAAACATAATTGCCTCACTTATTCACTCATTATTCCACAGATAGATGGCAGATTTTAGCCTATCTCCTGATCACACTATATAAAGTCATGGTAGAGCTAACATTTTGTTTGATAGACAAAGAAAAATAAACCTCCTTAAATGATCCAAAAATCACAATTTCAGGATTCCTATGTCTTGGAAAAAGAATTTTAGGATATCAGGAGACCTGGGAGATGATCTGGTTTGATCATTTTGGATTTGCAGAAACTAGGGCCCAGAATCCTCAGGTGACTTTTCTGATGATTTTGAAGTGGATCAAGGAGAATCTGATTCTGATTTTCATGACAAACATGGCTTACTTTGTTGACAGGTGACCAACTGCTCTATCAGATCAATTAACCCTCAACCTTTAGGTGTATGAAAACTATGAACACAAGTCCTTAATTATAGTCATGATAGCCACCATTTATTGAGTGCCTTATATATGTTACCTACATGTCATATGGTATTTATAATTCTAACAACCTGTGACCTGGTAATTATGTTTTTCATTTTACAAATGTAAGCTCATAAAGGCACATCAGCTTGTTCAAATCCACATACACAGTACATAGCTGAGCCAAAGTCTGGTCTGTTTCAGTCTCAGGAGGTGGAGTATGGAGGAGGAGATGGGAGACTTTCCATAATGTATAAGATACTGACAGTGTTAGAATTCACATAATTGAAGACTGGGAGGCTCTTGGACCTCTGCTGGTGGCTGAGATTAACAGCAATGTCAGACATGACACCATTGGTTTTTAAAAGTTCATTAAGTCTATATTTAGGATGTGACATTTATTCTGTATATTTACAGATATGTAAAAAGAATACATATATAGCATTAGAATTTTATTTGCCAAAAAAAGTGAAAAGTAATACACACTAAAATTTCAGCATTTCGTTTGACTTCTTTAAAATAGGTTTTGTCTCTTTGATGAGATTTCCCATTCATTCATGTGTACTGCCCATCCTTTCTAATTAATTTGACACATCAATCATAGATATTTTTAATTTATATTCTGAGTCCTCACTGGATTATTAACTGCTTTTTCACTGGTCATTGGGTTATTCTTATGTTAACCCTTTTGTGTGTCTGAGAATTTTCATTTGAATGACAAACACTGTGGTATTTTGAATGGTAAAGTCTGAAGTAAATAACATTTATGCCTGAAAGTGGGCTCACCTCTTCCATCAGATCATCTAGTCAGTTGATGAGCTAGGTTTGAGTTTGTTGTTGTTGCAGTGGGCTGCTGCTACCTGCACTTCAGCTTGGGGATTCATAAAGTTTTTCTCAATGTTGCTGCTCCACTTGGCATAGCTGGACCATAACGGGTCTCTCTCCTTACATTCCACTCTCCCTTAGCAGCATGCAACCTTTTTTTTTTTTTTTTTTTTTTTTTACTAAAGTCAATTTATTTATTTTGAGGGAGAGAGCATGCAAGCAGAGGAGGGACAGAGAGAGAGAGAGAGAGAGAGAGAGAGAGAGAGAGAATCCCAAGTAGGTGCCACACAGTGCAGAGCCCTATGTGGATCTCGAACCCAGGAACTGTGAGATCCTGACCTGAGCTGAAATCCAAAGTTGGATGCTTAACTGACTGAGCCACCCAGGTGCCTCAGCAGCAAACAACTTTTACTACTATTCTTCTCTCTCTCTCTCTCTCTCTCTCTCTCTGTCTCTGCTAAGGGGACAGTAGGATTTCCTAATCATCTCTGATGGCTTAAGGCTTTTGTTTCACAGAAGAATGATTGAGAGAATGGACACACTTTTCCCTGTGTACCACTAAGTGGGCTCATTTAGACCTTCTGCTGTGATACTCAATTTTTTGTGAGTGGAGACGTAAGGAAAAGAACTTGTGAATGAATGCAGGCTTCCCTTATGTCTGCATTCCCAGTGATCCCAAACTGTTAAACTAATACACAGCCATTAAGAATTACATTGATCCTTGGTCTACATGGGGGGTTAAGGGCGCTGACCTCTCCACAGTTAAAACTCCATGCATAACTTTTGACTTGGCCAAAACTTAACTATTAATATAGACTGTTGTTGAGTGGAAGCCTTATCAATAACAAAAACAACCACTTAACATCGATTTTTATTTTATGTATTATATACTGTACTATTACACTTTCTTCCTTAATTTTTTAGTGTTTCTAGCCTACATGGTGTATCTGCAATTTTTTTCAAATAGTTGAAAATGTTAAAAGGAACTTGCCACTATATCCTTTGAGAAATATCCATGTATAATTGGACCTGCACAGTTCAAACTCAGGTTGACCAGACATCAACTGAAGTTACCTTGCTGATTTCTTATTTTCTTTCATGGCAGTTGCTTCTTCCTCGATGTTTTATTGTAGGTGAAATAGCTCAGGATCTGATCTCTCCTTTGGAACTCATTGCAATGGGTTATTCTGAAATCTCACCTCTATAAAAGGCTCAAGAAAATTTATGATTTTGGAGATTTTTCAAGTTTTTGTTGTTAGGGTAAGAGTTATGTCTCTTCAAGTTTTCTATTAGTGGATGTAGAAATGCCTGGTCCATTCATATTAAAAAGAAGGAAGTCATTCCTGGCTCTAGGAATTTATGCAGCAATAGTAGCTGAATGAATAGTCTCAATCTGTGTACTTTTAGCCTTTATGCACATTCTCATGCTACCTAAAAAGAAATATGAGCCAGAGGTTGCCATGTGATTGAATGGTATGGTGAATTTAAAAGCTTGCACTTGTAGCCTGACAATACTAGGTGGAAACCATAGTCTTGCCACTTACAGGTGGCATTGGGAAACATAAATACTTTGAGCAATAATTATTTTGCAATGTAAGACAAATGGCGTCATTTTCTACTATAATTAAGGTTAGTATATACTAGTTTATTCAACAAACTTTTTTTTTTTTTTTTTTTTTTGGCATCTGCAGTATACCAGATATCACTGAAGATACTTGGGACACAGGGATAACACTGGAGAAGCAATCTCTTGTTCTTACAAAGCTTGCATTTTACTGGGGATAGACATACTTTAAACATGTAAGAAAAAAAAAGGCTCAGGTAGTAATAAGTACATTGAAGAAAAATAAAGCAGGATAAGAATAGAGATTAATAAGTCAGATGGGAGCTGTATTACATTGGGTGGCCAACATACAAGAGTAGGTGACTTTTGACTGGAAACTGAGTGATAGTAAAGAAAAAAATAGTAAGCTTTATGAAGGTCAGAAGAGAAGAGCATTATGGCATAGGAAGAAGCAAGTATGAGGAAGCCTTCCCTGAGGTGGAGTGAGCTTAGTTTTTTGAGCAACAGGAAAGTCACAGGCTGTAACAAAGTGAGAGGGAGGGTGAGCAGAATGGGATGGTTTGGAAAGACAGGTAGGAACCAGATTATGTAGGGTTTGTCAGGCCAGGTTACAAAATATATATAATTTTTTATTTTTATATTTTTATTTTATATTTTTATATTTTATATATATTTTTATTTTATATTTATATGTATATTATACACACACATACATACATACATATATTACTCTGTCTTGAAGACTGACAAATAGTGGGGATTTAAGAAACGTTACTTCCTATATCATTATCAGTTACTCATCTCCATAGATGAATCTATTTATCCTACCCCAAATAAAGGCAAAAGAGGGATGGTGATACACTGTTCTGGAATTGTGCATGTGGATAAGTATAAACTGTGAAGACTGGAATTTAGGAATGTAAGAATTTTGTCTTCCAAACTGGTCTTAATATTAACACTTAACTATGTGCTGGTTGCAACTAGAATTCTAGGCCAAATTTCAGTGTTAGTTTGTTTTGATGTCCTAACTCTCTTAATGATTACTTTCCTTAAACGCTCTGCAGATACCAGATGTCTTCCATATCACCCCCATGAAAGCTCTGGTTCCTAAAGCCAATATGTTAATTAGGAAATGAAATAAAACTAAGATGAATGGCTAATAGGCTTTTCAATTTATTTAAATGTTTAATTTTGAGAGAGAGAGAGAGAGAGAGAGCGAGTGAGCAGGGGAGGAGTAGAGATAGAGGGAGACACAGAATCTGAAGCAGGCTCCATGCTCTGAGCTGTCAGCACAGAGCCGGATGCAGGGCTTGAACTTACTAACTGTGAGATCATGACATAAGCCAAAGTCTGATGCTTAATCGACTGACCCACTTAGGTGCCCCACTAATAGACTTTTTAACGGCTAAGTCCTACTCCATGTAAAAACAGTCCTACAGGGACACCTGCATTTGGGACAAAAAGCAGCTTTCCAAAATATACTTATAACTGCAAACTTACAACTGATAAGTGTGAGAAAAGATACTTTTAAGCAAAGGCACCTTAAATATTCAAACTAACTGTCCTCAGTCTGTATTATTACCCTAAAAAATACATTCAGTGTTATTTGTTCACATGTAATCACCCTACATACCCTTCTTTCATTCTCTTTAAAAAGTCAGCATTAAAACAAGTAAAAAAAGACTTTGTTTTCCAGGTAGAAATCAAATCGGCTCAGCACACCATAGAGAGAGGTCTCAAATCCATTTTCTCTTATAATCCTTTTGCTATCTGTTTTAATAAAAAGGAGTATACTTATATTTAAGAATAGAAACTTAGACTCAAAGCTGGAAGGCAACGTAGTGTTACCTAAAGACCTACTATCTTCCTAAACTTCTTTTCTGTAGTCCTGCTACAACATCTCACCAGCTCATGAACATGATGTACACATTCCTCTGGTTATTCAGAGAACACAGTGTCTAAAGAGGTGGTGCATGGAATCTTGGATTATTTCACAGGTCTATACGTGCACACATTCCTTGCAATTCTTTTGTCTCAAAATATTCATAAACATTGCCTGTTAGATTCTGATAATTCAGTGCTCTCAAAATGCTGATGTTTTTCCTTCAGTTAACTTATCTTCCTCTTTTGGGTAAGGTTTCTCACCCTCATGATTTCTTCTCTGGTAACTTTTACATATTTATATTCTTGTGCATTTTTATTGCTAAGTTGTCACTATGGTGATGTTTTCTTGTTGTTAAAGAACATAGCATATTTTATTATTACTAACACTGTCACCAGAAAAGATAAGTTCATTTATTTATTCATTAAATAAATACTTATTCAGAGCGAGGTGTTTACGCTCTAAAGGTACAACAGTGAACAAGAGAAAGTTTTGTAAGCTAGATGCTCTGACACCTGATGCCATGTGTTCACCTATTGACTTGTTTATGACCCTGAACTTGATGCAGATCATCTATACATATATATGACATATATGTGTGTAATTCCCTTGAATGTTAAGAGTGAGAGAGTCTAAAAATTCTCTAATTGGTGGGATTTTAATTATTTCATGAATATCAATTAGACTAATTTTGTTTCCCCTCTGTAGTGTGAGCAGATTCATCTTTAAGTCTGGTGTTTTCAGAGTCTTAGTACTTGAATATTCTGTCTTCTCTGTGTTCTCTTCTAGGTGCTCCCTCTTTCTTTCTCACAAACACAGAACTTTGTTTTCGTTTTCACTAGAATTTTCAAAGCAATGTACTCCATGTGACATATCTTCTCTGAACTACCTCTTAAATTTCATGTAGTTCCCAAGAACATTATAATATCTATTTTTTATAATAAACAATTATGTAAATTTCTCAGTGCTTATCAAGATGAGTATACTCTTAATCTCATCACGTCTTTCACCTATCCCCCCCCTACCCACCTCTCCTCTGGCAAACACCGGTTTGTTCTCTGTATTTAAGAGTCTGTTTTCTTATTTGTCTTTTTCTTTATTTGTTCATTAGTTATGTTTCTTAAATTTCACATATGAGTGAAATCATAAGATGTGTGTCTTTCTCTGACTTATTTCACTGGCATTATACCATCATGGTCCATCCATGTTGTTTTAAATGGCAAGATTTCATTCTTTTTTATGGCTGAGTAGTATTCCATTGCATATATAAACTACATTTTCTTTATCCATTCAGCTATGGATGGATCCTTGGGCTGCTTCCATATCTTGGCTATTGTAAATAACACTGTAATAAACATATGAGTGCATGTATCTTTTTGAATTAGTGTTTTCATATTCTTTGAGTAAACACCCAGTAGTGGAATTACTAGATCATAAGGTAATTCTATTTTTAATTTTTTGAGGAACTTCCATACTGTTTTCCACAGAGGCTGCACCAGCTTGCAGGAATCAAAAAACTTCATTTTTCTGCGCACCCTCACCAATACTGGTTCCCTCCTGAGTTTTAGATTTTAGCTATTCTGAGTAGCGTGAGGCGATCTCTCACTGTGGTTTTGATTTGTATTTCCAGATTAATTGGTAATACTGAGCATCTTTATCTGTCTATTGACCACCCTATGTGTTCTTTGAAAAATGTTTATTGAGGTCTTCTGCCCATTTTTTAATTGGATTATGTGGTTTTGTGTGTATGTTGAGTTGTATAAGTTCTTTATATATTTAGAATATAAACCCTTTATTGGATATATCACTTGAAAATATCTTCTCCCATCCAATAGATTGTCCTTTTGTTTTGTTGATGTTTTCCTTCACTGTGTAAAAAGCTTTTTATTTTGGTGTAGTCCCAATAGTTTAATTTTGCTTTTATTTTCCTTGCAGGGAAGGCATACTATAAACATGTTTCTATGGCCAATGTCAAAGAAATCAATATCTATTTTATGAGTGGTGGAAACCTCTTGTGAGATTTGTTCCAAGTTTTACTGAGAAACAATATATCACTATATAAATTTATGACATACAGCATGATGATTTGATTTACATATCTTGTCAAATGATTACCACAGTATGTTCAGCTGATATCCATTATCATATAAATCAAATAAAAAGAAAAGAAAAAAAAGAAAAGAATTTTTCCTTGTAATGAGAACTCTTAGGATTTACTTTCAACTTGCCATATAACTCTAATTTGGAGGTTTTTTTTTAAAGGACATCATTTTAAAAATTAATTTCTATATCTTAACAACAATAGTAACATAATAGTGATTTTAAAGAGAATATCTAATGTCACAGAAATGTAATTTTAATTATTTTTATTTGTATATATTACCTCTTTATAATATGCTGCATAACTAGCCCTATCAGGTTCAACCTTGGGGTCCTTTGGACCTTATGGATCTGGATGTCCATTTCTCTTCCCAGGTTCAGGAATTTTTCAGTCATTATGGCTAGAAATTTGTTTTCTGTCCATTTTTCTTTGTTTTTCCTTCTGGAATCTTCACAAAGTGACACTGGTCCTTTTCATTGTGTTTTATAATTCCCATAGCCTTTTTGTTCATTTTTTCAAGTTTTTATTTAAATTCTAGTTAGTTAACATACAGTGTAATATTGGGTTCAGGAGTAGAAATTAGTGAGTCATCAGTTACATACAACAAAGTGCTTATCACAAGCTGTCTCCTTTTTCATTCTTTTTTCTTTTTGATACTCTGACTGGATAATTTTCAATGTCTGCCCTTCCAGGTTGCTCCTCCCATTTGGTAGGTTGTCTTTTGTTTTTTTTTTTTTTTTTTCAAGTATTTATCACTTTTATTTTCAGTATACTTTAGCTGTAACTTTATTTAACTTAATTTTTATTTATTTTATTTTTTTTATTTTTTTTCAATATATGAAGTTTATTGTCAAATTGGTTTCCATACAACACCCAGTGCTCATCCCAAAAGGTGCCCTCCTCAATACCCATCACCCACCCTCCCCTCCCTCCCACCCCCATCAACCCTCAGTTTGTTCTCAGTTTTTAACAGTCTCTTATGCTTTGGCTCTCTCCCACTCTAACCTCTTTTTTTTTTTTTCCTTCCCCTCCCCCATGGGTTTCTGTTAAGTTTCTCAGGATCCACATAAGAGTGAAACCATATGGTATTTGTCTTTCTCTGTATGGCTTATTTCACTTAGCATCACACTCTCCAGTTCCATCCACGTTGCTACAAAAGGCCATATTTCATTCTTTCTCATATACTCAATGGTTGTCTTTTGTTTTGTTGGTGGTTGCCTTCATTGTGTAAAAGACTTTTATTTTGGTGTAGTCCCAATAGTTTAATTGTGCTTTTGTTTCACTTGCCAAAGGACACATATCTAGAAAAACATTTCTATGGCTGATGTCAAAGAGATTACTGCCTATGTTTTCTTCTGGGACTTTCATGGTTTCAGGTCTCACATTTAGGCCTTTAATTCCACTTTGAATTTATTTTCATGTATGTTATGATAAGTGGTCCAGTTTTATTCTTTTACATGTTGCTGTCCAGTTGTCCCAACACCATTTGTTGAAGAGACCATCTTTTTCCCATTGCATATTTTTGCCACCTTTGTCAAAGATTAATTGACTCTATAATTGTGGATTTCTTTCTGGGCTTTCTATTCTGTTTCATTAATTTATGTGTCTATTTTTGTGCCCATACCATACTGTTTTGATTACTACAGCTTTGCAGCATATTTTGAAATCTGGCATTGTGATACCTCCAGTTTTGTTCTTGTTTTTCAAGATGGCTTAGTCTATTCAGGGCCTTTTGTTGTTCCATACAAATTTTAGGATTATTTGCACTCACTCTGTGACAAATGCTGTTGGTATTTTGATAGGGGTTGCAGTAAGTCTGTAGACTGCTTGGGTAAAATATATAATTCAGCAATATTTGTTATTCCAGTTCATGAACATGGAATATCTTTTCATTTGTTTATGTCTTCAATTTCTTTCATCATTATTTTATAGTTTGCAGTGTAGAAGTCTTTCACCTCCCTGGTTAAATTTATTCCTAGCCATTTTATTTTATTTTATTTTATTTTATTTTATTTTATTTCATTTCATTTCATTTCATTTTATTTTATTTTATTTTTTGGGTGAAATTGTAAATGGGATTGTTTTCTTAATTTCTCTTTCTGCTGCTTCATTATTCATGTATAGAAATGTAACAGCTTTCTGTGCATTGATTTTGTATCCTGCCCCTTCTTTGAATTACCAGTTCTAGTAGTTTTTTGGTGGAGTCTTGAGGGTTATCTACATATAGTATTATGTCATCTGCAATAGTGAAAATTTTACTTCTTATAACCAATTTGCATGCCTTTTCTTTCTTTGTTCTTGTCTCATTGCTATGGACTTCCAGTACTATGTTAACTATACATCCTTGTCTTTTTCTGATCTTAAAAGAAGAGCTCTCATTTTTTCACTGTTGAGTAAGATGTTAACTGTGGGCTTTTTTATATATGGCATTTTTTACTTTGAGGTATGTTCCCTTGAAACCTACTTTGTTGAGAAATTTTATTATGAATGGATGTTGCATGTTGTAAAATGCTTTTTCTACATCTACTGAAAAAATTACTATGTTTATCCTTTCTCTTATTGATGTGATGTATAACATTGATTTGCAAATATTGAAACACCCTTGTATCTTAGGAACAAATCCCACTTGATTGTAGGGAATGTTTTTTTAATGTATTGGTGGATTTGGTTTGCTAATGTTTTGTTGAGGACTTTTGCATCTTTGTTCACCTGTTACTGACCTCTGGTTTTCTTTTTTGTGGTATCTTTATCTGGTTTTCATATCAGGGTAATGCTGGCCTCATAGAATTAATTTGGAAGCTGTCCTTTCTCATCTATTTTTTGGAATAGTTTCAGAAGAATAGGTATTAACTCTTATTTAAATATTTGGTAGAATTCACCTGTGAAGCCATCTAGTCCTGGACTTTTGCTTGTTGGAAATTTTTTGACTATTGATTTCATTTCACTGCTAGTAATTGGTCTGTACAAATGTTCTATTTCTACCTGATTCAGTCTTGGGAGTTTATAGGTTTCTAGAAGTGTATCTATTTCTTCTAGGCTGTCCAATTTGTTAGCAGATAAGTTTTCATAATATTCTTTTATAATTTTTTGTGTTTCTTTGGTGTTGGTTGTTATTTATCCTCTTCCATTTCTGATTTTGCATTCTCTCTCTCTCTCTCTGATTTTGATGAGTCTGTGTAAAGGTTTATCAGTTTTGTTTATCTTTTCAAATAACCAGCTACTCCTGGCTTCATTGATCTATACTGTTGTTTATTTAGTCTCTATTTACTTCTGCTTTAATTTTTATTATTTCCTTCCTTCTATTGGTTTTGAGCTTTGTTTTTCTAGTTCCTTTAGGTATAAGGTTATATTGTTTGAGATTTTTCTTGTCTACTTTTGAAACTCTCTACTGAATTCTTCAATTCAGTTATTATTTTTTTTACCTCTAGGATTTGTTTTATTTATTCATTTATGTATTCATGTATGTATGTATTTTTTTTTGATGGTTGCTATTTCCTTGTTGAACTTGTCCTAATTTTGTTTACTTCTCTGTGTTTTCTTTTATTTCACTAAACTTCCTTAAGACAATTATTCTGACTTCTTTCTCTGACAGCACCTAGATCTGTATTTCTTTAAGATCAGTTATTGGAGATTTATTGGTTTTCTTTGATGGTCATTTTTCATGTGTGTGTGTGTGTGTGTGTGTGTGTGTGTGTTCCTTGAATCCTTAGGTTAGTATTTTTACATTTAGGTAATATAATTTATCTACCAGACTTCATATGTTTCCTTTGGCAGAGAAAGATTTTAACCAGCTCAGTTTGGATTTTTGGCTGTGTCTTCACAGACACATGATCATGGTCTTGAGCAGGTGTTGCCTACTATTGTGGTCTATTTTGGGATGAGGTAATTGGTTTATACTCTGAGGTTGGGGATAGGTGGTTGTTCCATTGGCTGAGAAGAGTTGAATATGACTGCTGGCTTGATTCCCTACCCAAGTGAGGCTATAGGGTGGCTTCACAATTGTCTGGATACTCTGGGCACACTTACTAGATAGTCAGGACTAGGTATTATATTCAGTAACAGATGGGGCTGTGATTTAGCTTACCTCCCCTGGCAGGGAAGCAGGACAGAACCCCATACAGATTGTTGTTTGGGAACTCATATCAGGCAAGTATGTGTCCTGAATTCCTTGGCCAGATGAGGCCATCAGTTTTGCTCTACAGATGAGGAAAATCACACATTGTATTCTCTGTTCAGGTGCCACTATAAGCAGGGCTGTTGAATGGGTTGTGTAACTTTCCATGTGCTCTGGTTGGGCCCTCTGTTAGGGCAAACTGGAAACTATATTCACCAATAAATGGAGGCTGTGAATTAGTTTCTCCCCCTGGGCACAATGGGAGAAGCAGCTGTAAAGCCAGTAAAGCTTCATTGTCTTATTTTAAGCTGACCCACACCCCAAATTGTCTGCTCAAACAGGTCTCTGGCTTTGTTCTGCAAACTATCATCTCTGCCTATTCTTCTCTTACCCATATGCCAATGGGCTGCACAGCTTCCAGGTATTCTTGACAGCCCTTCTAGTCAGATGGGTGCAGGAACCATAGTGGGTAAGGCTATGTCTCAGTCCCTTGCCTGGGTGACAAGAGGACAGACCATTACAGGTAACTCTCCACTTCCCAAGCAGGCTTTCCACCTGGGAGGGTTTGGGAGCTACCCTCATTCTTGGCTATAAATTAATCCTCCAGTGTGTTTAGAATAGAGACCCTCCATGCCTTCTACTGGCTTTGCTTTGGGAGTGATCAGCTCTGCTCACCTACTTCATTGCTTGAGTACTGCTGGGCTGCACAGCTTCCATGTGTTCTTGCCAGCCCACTAGTCAGATATGGCCAGGAGACACTCTCCACAGCAGGTGGGGCTCAGATCCTCAGCTGGGTGTGGGCTAGCCAGGCTCTGGGGCCAGCAAAATTCTTCATTTGGCCATGCAAACCAGTCAGATCTGCAAACTGCCAAGTTCCCTGGCCAGAATGCATCCCGAACTTGGTTCTACAGATGAGCAAAACTGCTGGTTGGGATTACTACTTGAGCACTGCAGTTGTAAATGCAGTTTGTCAAGATCCATGTGCTGGCTGTTACAAGCCTCTCTTCCCTTGTCTGTCACTGTCAGATTCCCAGTGTCTGGGCCCTCCAGATTC
Source organism: Panthera uncia (assembly GCF_023721935.1). NCBI lineage: Eukaryota > Metazoa > Chordata > Mammalia > Carnivora > Felidae > Panthera > Panthera uncia. Next base: position 95,320,411 of record NW_026057582.1, on the reverse strand, counting down.
CTCTGAAGTCCCTGTGGAGTATGTTCAGAGTGGAGGTTACTTCAAAGTAATCCACAATGCTGAGGGGAGCTGCTGGTTGTTCCTCTAAGTTCTCTTCTCTCACTAGAGGAACCAGAGCCTCAGGGTGACCTCTCCGCACTGGCATAGGTGAGGGACAATGTAGTCAGTGTGTGGCTGCTGCAATTACCCTTCTACTGCAGTCTGTCTTGGTCTTGGAGGTTCAGGGGTGCTTCAACATCACCCCCATATTCCAATATTCTGTCAGCAGTGTCTTGTTCAGAGTAGTAGTTAGGTGTTTTTCATGTGAGGAGGAATGAAGTCAGGAATGACCAGTGTTCCCATCTTGGTAATGGCACTCCTCCAAGATTTCTTTGTATAATCCTTTGCTGTCTGTCTAAATCTTCAGGCTCTGTCCTCAGTGACTCATCTTTTTCACTTTCGTGTGTTACTTTTTTCATGTTAAAATGTTTACTCTGTGTGAAAAATCTTTCCACTAGTCTTTCAAAACTGGCAAGTAGAATCTGGAGCAAGATCTACAATGATATCATCCTCTGCTCTTCTTTGTTTCATGTAGAAACATTGAACTCCTCTGCACTGATTTTGCTCAATTTGCCTTTCTCTACTTAGAGATGTATAAGCACTTGTGGTCAGGTGGACCCTGTTTTTGAATAGGGTTATTATGGACCCTATTGACAGGCACTGTCAACAACTGGTATAGAAGAATAAAAGTTAACCAAGACCATATTGTCATTTCCTATCAGATAGTAAATTATCCATGAATATATTTCCCTTAATACTTCACTTATTTTCATTTCTTTTCCATCACAAAGGACAATAAATAATCCTTTTTGGCTCCTCCACTGATTTTGTCTTCACTTCAATTGTACTTGCTTCTTTTCCATTTTTGTAGTTTTGAGTTTTGCCCTTATATCACCTGGCTGATCTCTCTGATAGACTCTACATCTTTTGGGTATTTCTAGAGAAACATCCACTGCACAAGGCATGACTGGATTGGCTGTGAATGGATATCCCCATGCATATTTATACTATTCTCAGTTTTGTTAAGTATTTCCTATGAAATAATCTTGAAACCCCATGAATTTCTGTGGACTAACGGAGCTAAAGGGGCTAAAGGAGCAACCTGTTTACTTTCACTTTAGCGGTGTTTTATTTTTTTCCATATCCAACTTACGGATACCTAGGGATGCTGTCATATCAACACATCCACAGCCTTTTAGGTGAAGGTTATTTTGCAATATCCTGAATAAGAAATCATCTGTTAAATTAATAACTTTTAGGATTGCCTACGTGGCTCAGTAGTTAAACATCAGGCTCTTGGTTTCAGCTCCGGTCATAATTTTGGAGTTTATGGGTTCAAGCCTCGTGTTGGGCTCTGCGTTGACAGTGTGGAGCCTGCTTGGATTCTCTCTCTTCCTCTTGCTCTGCCTCTCCCTCACATGCCCACACACACACTCTCTCTCTCTCAAATAAACTTAAAAAAAAAGATTGATAATGTTTAAATATGTTCTTTATATTTCCCTCCTTTATGGTCTTCTACGATTTTTAACCCTAGAGCTCAGGCAGCTATTTGCTGTTGCTTCATAGCACCTACCACTCTTTTTTGTCAGTGTAAAGTTTTTGGTAAGTTAAGCATCTATTTTGTCCATTCATATTCCTTTAATTGCCATTACTGTGTTTATTAAGAATATTCTAACCTATCTTCTCTAATTTCCCACTTTTTAAATTCTATATGTGTAATCTGTTACCTGGGTGAACTTTTGTAATATCTATTTGCTTCCATAAAGCCTCTGGGTTTTCTCCTAATTTAGTTTTACTTAGCTTTTTATTCTTCATGGGTTAAATTTTTTAGAGATAGAAATTTTTTTCGGTCTGTATTCAATACAACTCTGTTAAATTTCTCAACTTTTGGGAAAAAAAAGAGTCATTGCCATTGCATGTTTAGAAAAGTAGTAGTTTTCTCATCTATTTTTTTCCCTAGCCATGCGTACTCTCATATTCTCAGAATTGCTGGGTTACTTTGTTTTTGAGTAAATATGTTCCATTTCTTTGAATTGATAGAAACATTTGTAATATTTGGATTCCCACATGGTTACTTGTGTCTTTTCTCCTTTTTTGAACTCTGCTCCTGCTCCAACTGCCATAGTCCATGTACTGGGTAGGAACATGTATCAAGTCATTTTTTTTTTCTTTTTTGGAAGAATTAGGTACATAATAACCTTCTGACCTAAGTATCCTTTATTTGTTGTTTATTCACTGAAAATTGATAGTGTGTGAAAAATCAAGCTGCACCATAATCTTTCTGTGGGCACCAGTATGAAGTACCCCAAGTGGCCTGCTGTGTTTACCAGTTGATATGTAGCACAGCCCATGTATTAGGATAACAGGATTTTATGGTAGAAAAGAGAAAAAGCACTCTGTTTCCCCCCTTTGTCATAATTTTAGTCTTTTGAGGTTTTTGCCCAGGTTTCTTCTAAAGGAAGTATTGGTCCCTCTTTTCCTCTGAAACGAATCTTCTGTCTTCACAGATAATCTTCATTTTCCTGCTGAAATTACCTGTCTTCCTTCTCCTTCTCCCCAACCCAATTCCATAAACCAATCACTGTTTTTAAGTTCTCCTATGCCTTTCTAAAATCTCCACTTGAGATTTTCCTTCCTCACAGAAGATAATCCAGAATGTACTGGGGCAAATTTCACTTGCTCTATTCGTTCTTTCCCATCCTGTATTCTTAGTCCTGGCCCCGTGTACCTTTCTCCCAGTCTTTTTCATTGCATAGTCTCTGGCAACTTGAACAGGATAAGTCCTTTTCTAAAACACAAATTACATAATTTTATCCCTGCTTTTTTCCCCATGATAAGAATAGGAGTGAGCTTGTTTTGAAAAGATCTGTGATGTTTTTATTTACTACGTATTCAGTTTATTTCTGGATTCAGAAAATGTGGCTTTTCTTCTCTTTATCAGACCTATACCTGATATGGGTTTCTCCCTTCTTTTACTGCCACAATTTTATTTCACCTTTATTTTCCTAGATCCAAACCTGACAACTTTTACTCAGATTTTTCTTACATTATAATTTTTTAATTGCTTTTATAACAAATTTTTTTATTTCAAACAGAATTTAAAAAATCTCTTTGGGCTTTTTCTTTCTATTGCTGTAGTTCCCAAAATAATATGTGTGTTTATCAATGATCCAAAGCTTTTAGAAATGCTTTAATTCCTAAACATTCTTAAGTGTTGTGGATGGATATCAGATGTTGGAGACAGAATGCAACTGAAATAACTTCCATTTTTCATTCTGATTATGAGGACTTGATATCTAGTTTCTTCAGCCTTCAGTTTCTTTTTTTTGGATAATACAAACAATACTTTCCAGGATACTGAAATAATAAAACTCTAAGATAGTATATGTAAAGGATGGTTATAAACACATACACATAGTAGAGCTAATGTGTGTGAAACATCTAATGCAACATCTGGCCCATAAAAGTGTTCATTCAGTAGTCAGTATTTCAGCCAATGCATACTTCAGATGCTTTCCAATTGTAAAGTAACCGTGAGGATGTATCTTTTGTGCCTCAGGTCACAGCTAGTTTTTCTCCTCTTCCAGAAGTCTTACAGATTTTCTTTCTCCGTGCTACTTGTATAATTTTTTTTTTTTTTGCCAGAAATCCTAGGTTTCTAGGAAACAAATCTAGCAAACCACATCTTGGTTGTAGATTTTCTCTTCCATGCCTCTCTTGAGTTCCATTTTTTCTCTTTCTTGAGGTCTCCAGCTTTGTACTGTCTTTTCTCTTAGTTTCCATTTTTGACTGACCCTGATTCCTTGACTTTCACTAATGGGTGTCAGAGAGAATGGGAGGAAGGAACAGATAATAAGAAGTCTCAGAACACCCAATTCTCAACAATTTATGTTTTTTTTTTCTTGTTGCACTCAGTTTTTCTGTCTCCTTAAGAAAAGTCAAGGCTCTTTTCCCACACTGTTGCCTCCAAATCTTATCCTGACCACTTCGGGGTTTTTTTCATAAAATTTCTTGGTTTGGAAAACTCAAAACAATCTGCAAGTGTTCCTGCTACTGTGTTATGAATAAGAAAATTAGGACCCATACAAGGTTCTTGTAACAAGCATATCTGGGTTTCAACTGAATCTTATTGCAGGAGTTTTTCTGACTGGCCAGTAGATCTCTCTAATTCAGTGTTCCTCAAATTTGTGTAAATATGAGAATCAATGGGGGAGGTTGTAAACAATTCTAAATGCCCAAAACACACCATGAATGATTTAGAATCACTGAGAGTAGACCCTAGGCCTCTGTATTTTTCAAAAAGTCCACTGGATGCACAGAAAGCGTTAAAAAGCATTGCTATAATGAGCTATCAAGTCTCTAAGCTCACTTGTATTTTTGAATTCAATTTCAGTGATTCTATAACCAAAGAAGTAATTTTCAAAATAACTTATTTTTCTAGTGGAATTTTTTCAATGAAGCAGGAAAAAGGGAGCTGTCCTGGGGTTAGAATGCAAAAATTTACCTAACCGGGATCCCTCCCTGGCGAACTGCCTCCACTAGTGTCATTCTGCACAGACATTCCCATTTCCCATGTGTCTTCTGATGTGCCTTCCCCTGATATAGAGAAGCACTGGTCTAAGAAGTTGTTTTATTTTTTTAATGTTTACTTTTGAGAGAGAGAGAGAGAGAGCGCAAGCAGAGAAGGGACAGAGAGAGAGAGAGAGGGAGACAGAATCTGAAACAGGGTCCAGGTTCTGAGCTGTCAGCACAGAGCCCAATCGGGGCTTGAACCCATTAACTGTGAGATCATGACCTGAGCCAGAGTTGGACGCTTAACAAACTGAGCTACGCAGGTGCCCCAGAAATTATTTTTAAATCAGTTTTGTCACCAGAGACATGGCCTCAAATTTTGCTGCAGAAAACACTACAACAATTAATAATTCAATGAGCAAATTTTAGCATCTTTAAATGTTTGGGGTATTTTTTTGCAAGTTTATTTATTCACTGTGTTTGCTTTCATTTGTTTTGCTTTCTTTGTAGTATTTTTCAGTAATACTTTCAGAAAAAGTATGTAATTAAAAATTAACCCACAACTGGTTGTAACAGGTAACATTAAACCAAGGAATCATTTTCTATCACCATTAACAGGTTTTCCCTGTGGGTACTACGTGTGTGTGTGTGTGTGTGTGTGTGGTTTCCTCTTTTCCTCCCTCCCTTCCTTCCCTCCTTCCTCCCGCCCTTCCTTCCTACAATAGAAATCTTTCTACCCAGGTGGAATAGATTTTTGCATGCAGCTCGTCACCTGCTTGTAGAAGATTCCCAGTAGGCATGCTCATACTCTGGGTCATTGATTCTCATCTCATTTCATGCATATAATGAATTGTTGTTGGGTGTAGTTTTGGGGTATGAGTGAATTTCAGCTGTCATCTCTAGGGCTGCTTACCTAGAATTAGATCTTGCCATTTCAAATGCTATTTGTCTTCATTAATCTTCACTCTTGCCCCATTTGTCCTATAGAGTTAACGTGATCTGAATAGCTTAATGGTGACTGTGGTGTTTTTCAGCCAGCTAAAATAGAAATACAGACATACCCTCTAACGTTGTTACTTATAAATCTAACGTGAAATCTATATTTTTGGTAATTTAATACCAAGATTTCTGCTGTCCTCCTTATAGTACAGTAAGCATGAGTGGTAAAGAACCACCTGACAGGTTCCTAAAATCTAAGTCAGTCTGAAAATTTCTTTTGAATTCAAGTATTTAATGAGACTTGACTATCTTCTTGGTAGTTGTTTTACTAGCTTAAAAGTTCGCTGAGGTCGGGGAGTATGTTTTTTTTTTTTTAATTTTTTTTTTAACGTTTATTTATTTTTGAGACAGAGAGAGACAGAGCATGAATGGGGGAGGGTCACAGAGAGAGGGAGACACAGAATCTGAAACAGGCTCCAGGCTCTGAGCTGTCAGCACAGAGCCCGACGCGGGGCTCGAACCCACCGACCGCGAGATCGTGACCTGAGCCGAAGTCGGACACTTAACCGACCAAGCCACCCAGGTGCCCCTCGGGGAGTATGTTTTGATCTTCATATTTCAACTCTCACAGAGTTCTTGATATATAGTAAGCCCTTGAGCAGATAAAGTTGAATGCTAAACTAATGAACTAGCAAATACAAAAGAAGTTCATAAAAGGTTAATTGTTTTAAGGAGTTAGAAAAATCTTTTTTCAGAGAAAAATAATCGTCTGGACTAAAGCTTTACACATATTACCTATTTTAATTTACTTAATAGCACTATGAGATAGGCCTGGCTATCCTCATTTACAGATGGATGATAAGGCTCAGAGAGGAAGAAACCCAGGTTACGCATTGTAGTAGTGGAAGAGGTATTTGTTTAACCTAAAACACAGTTCATAGAGAAAGGCAGAATCAGGGTTTAATTTTGTCTTTGAACTTTTCTCAAGACCGCTTTGGTGTCCTTTTGACACTAGCCCAGTAAGTACTCTTTGGTATTTTCTCTTTCTTTCTTGCATAAAAATATGCACCGCATTCACTTTGTATATTTGCTACCCAAGATCTGGAATTAGCACTTTTTCTAAGGATCCTTGGTTCTAGTGGATTGGTTTTTAGACGCTATGTTCTGGGCAATTCTGATGTTCATTGGTACTGGGTTTTCATTATTTCTAGGCTATTTCAGGGGGCAGTACTAGAAAAATACATTTTTTAACAAATAAATTATGAGTTAAGTTGATAGAATTCAGGATTAAAAATTCAGGTATTTAGTTAATTAAAAAAATAAGTTTATCTTTTTTTAAACTGATAATCTTAATTCCTAATAACATTAGCATAATTATTTCCCTTATTCTGTATTATACATATAATATTAATATTATTACTAACAATAAGGCACACTATACCTACACATTATTTTTCACTTAAACATATCCTGAAGATCATTCCTTATCTGTATATAAAGATAGACCTCATTACATTTTTCACAGAGAGAGCATGAGCAGGGGAGGGCAAAGAGAGAGGGAGACACAAATGGGAAGCAGGCTCCAGGCTTTGAGCTGTCAGCACAGGGCCTGATGTGGCGCTCGAACTCACAAACGCTGAGATCATGACCTGAGCTGAAGTTGGACACTTAACCAACTGAGCCACCCAGACACCCTTATCTCTTGAGTTATATATCAATGTTGTTCATTTTAATTTACATTAAATATAATCCACACTGAACATTAAGATCATCATTATTGTTGTTTTCTTACATTCAGTATTCTCTTCGTTATTTTTCTATTCTGCATCTTTGGTCTTTCATTTAGTGTGATTTTTTTTTTCTTTTTTTACTTTTTTAAATATTTATTTCAGAGAGAGAGAGAGAGAGAGAGAGAAAGAGAGAGAGAGAGAGAGAGAGAGAGAGAATGAGTGGGGGAGGGGCAGAAGGAGAGGGAGACACAGAATCTGAAGCAGCTGTCAGCACAGAGCCCAATGCAGAGCTCAAACTGGTGAACTGTGAGATGATGACCTGAGCAGAAGTCAGATGCTCAACCAACTGAGCACCCAGACGCCCCTAGTGTGATTTTCTTTGTAGTCAGTGTCACCTCTTTTAATTGAGATTTATTGGTGTGATACTCTTTTATTAATTGGAAAACATGATTAATTTTCCCTTCATCGTTGAATGTTATTTTCACTGAGTATAGGAGTCTATTTTGGCAGTTACTGTTTTCAATATTTTTAAAAAATTATTTATTTATTTTTTAGTTTACATCCAAGTTAGTTAGCATACAGTGTAACAATGATTTCGGGAGTAGATTCCTTAATGCCCTTTGCCCATTTAGCCCATCACCCCTCCCACAACCCCTCTAGTAACCCTCTGTTTGCTCTCTATATTTAAAAGTCTCTTGTTTTGTTCCCTTTCCTGTTTTTATGTTATTTTTTTAAAATCAAGATTGCTTTCTGGTTTCCATTGTTTCTGTTGAAAGTCAGTGAGTCACCTCTTTTTTTTTTTTTTTTTTTTTTTTGAAGATTATCTTTTTTATCTTACTGCCTTTAAGAAATCTTTGTCCTTTGGACACCTGGGTGGTAAAGCATCTGACTTCAGCTCATGGTTCTTGTGAGTTTGATCCCCACATCAGGATCTCTACTGTCAGCACAGAGGCCGCTTCAGACCCTCTGTTCCCTACTCTGTGCCCCTTTCCCACTCGTTCTCTCTCTCTGAAAAATAAAGATTAAAAAAAAGAAGAAGAAGAAATCTTTGTCCTTGATTTTCTGCAGGTTTACTACGATGTGAATTTCTTTCTATTTATTCTTTCTATTCATGGTCACTCTTGAATCTGTGGCTTGGTGCCATTCATCAATTTTGAAAAATTCTTAGGCAAATTTCTTCAAATATTACTTTCTTCATTCTCTTTCTTCTTTCATTTTATGATTCCAATATAAAATGGTAGAATTGTTTATCATATTAATATGTATCATCTTATTTTCTGTATTTCTCATTCTATTGCCTCTTTAGTCTAAATATGTTCTATTTTGTATTCCATTTAACATTTATCTTTCTAGCAATATCTAATTCATTACATTCTTTTTCTTTTATTAGTTGTATCTTTCATTTCCAGAATTTCTATTTGATTTCTTTCTTAAAGTTTGCATTTCTGTGAGAAAATCTCAATTGGGTCATACAATTCCTTGCAAATACTATTCCTTATTATTTTAAAATTTAAATCTTAATAATACCATTGCGTTAATTCCCCTTTAGTCTGCTTATTGTTTTTGCTTTTTTTTTTTTTTTTTTTTAGATTGCCTCATATATTTCATAGGCTTAGTTACTTTTTATTGTGTGCTGAACATTGTTTAGGAAAGATTATCAAACTAATTTGAAGCTCTGGTTAATCTTCTCATAATATGGAGTCACTTTTGTTTTTTGGAAGCAGCTAAGCATTGAGTACCATAATCCAATCAAGGAATAAAAGGATTCTGGGCTGTGAGGGAGGTTTACCATTATTACACTAAAGTGTAGCCCTGGGGGACTTACTGGAGCTTAATTTTCTTATTGGACCCTTGTGTTCAACTTTATCCACACAGTCCAACAAATCTGTGAGCTCTGTCCTTAGCCTCCAAGCTGATGTTTCTGAATCAACAGGGGCCTTGAGAAGAAAAATTGCTACAAATGCTGGCTCACTTCCCTGATTACCTACTCTCCCGGTCTTGGCCTCATGATTCCTCACTAACTTGGAACATTTTAATACTGTTAAACATCATTCTTGTAATACATATCCCCAGGTTTCCAATTATTTACAGCAAGATTATTGGTCTACTGAGACTGCTATTTCCAGAATTGAAACTCCGTATCTTGGCCTGAAAAGCATCTTTTCTTTTTTTTCCAGTTGCTCTTTGTTTGTGTCTAGAAATACATTTTCTATATTATTCTTATGAGACAGCTTATCAAATTTATTTATATATTTGAAATTATTTTAATGTTTGTTTATTTTTGAGAGAGAGAGTGCAAGTTGGCTAGGGGCAGAGAGAGAGAGGGAGACACAAAACCTGAAGCAGTTTCCAGGCTCTGAGCTGTCAGCCCAGAACCCAACACGGGGCTTGTACTCATGAACCATGAGATCATGACCTGAGCCCAAGTCAGATGCTTAACTGACTGAGCCACCTAGGCACCCCTAATATATTTTAAATAATTTTCTTATACATTCTATTGTATTCTCATTATTGTTGATTGTATCATCTGTGAATAACTATGGTGTTAGGTTCTGCCTTTCCTATCTTTATGACTTCTTAGTTATTTGTACCTTTTTATTTTATTTTTTTAGTATTTATTCTATGGCTTATGGTATATACATATAGTAGAGATATGTTGATGTATATATAATATTTATTATATACAGATATATATTAATATATCGCTATCACTCCTTTTTTAGTCTTCCTTCAAATCTACCATTTTCTGTATAGTTTAAGGACTATGAAGTATACTTCTATTCTTTCTCCCATCTTTATGCTATTTTTTCTTAAATTTTACTTAAACCTATACTGTAAACTTCAGAATACACTTTCACTGTTTTTTGTTTTAGACAATTTTTGACTTACAGAAAGTTACATAAAGAGTACAAAGAGTTCCACAGGGCCTCTGGCTGGCTCAGTCAGGGCAGCATGCAACTCTTGATCTTGGGCTTGGTTGTAAGTTTGAGCCCCATGTTGAGTGTGGAGATGACTTAAAAAGAATACACAGAGTTCCTGTATACCCTTTATACAGCTTCTGTAAAAGTTATCTAAAGAAACAGGGCACAATGACCAGAATCAGGAAATTAACATCAACTCCATAATATTTACAAACTTAAAACCTCAATCACAACTTGTGACCACTTTGCTAACGTGCTTTTTCTAATCCAGGCACTTATCCAGGATCCTGCATTTTGTCTAGTTTTTATGTCCCCTAGTCTTCTCTAATTTGTGATATTTCCTTAGCTTTTATCTTTCCTGACATTGACACGTTAGAATTGGTATGAATAGATAATTTTTGCCTGCCTCAATTATTGCTATGGTGGTTGCCTATTGGATATTTTGTATTTTCCTCATTGTTTCTATACTAATCAATTGCAATTCTACTGTAAGAAAGAGAAGCTCTTCTCTTTTATCTATTCAATTAGTTATCTGTATCAGGATAGACTTAAGGATATTCATTTTATTTTATGGGTTATAATCCATTATCATCATCACCTATTTTTTTTGTTGTTGTTGTTCAAATTGTCCCGATTTGGCCATGGGGACCTCTTTTAAGGCCCACTTTTATTCCTTTTATTGTGAATTGCCTGGTCATGTTTTTGTTCAATTTTTTATTGGATTTTTATTCACTTTTTCTCAAGTTTCAGGAGTTCTTTACACATTAGGGAGAGTAACCTTTTGTAGTACATGTTGCAAATATTTTACTAGTGGTCTTTGAGGTTTTTTTCCATGAAACTTAAAAAAAATTCTGTGTAAAATTTTTCAGTTTTTCATTCATAATCTCTGGATTTTTGAGTCATAGTTCAGTCTTTCTCTATACTTAGGTGTTGGAAGAATTTATCTGTGTTGTTGTTCTCGTTCTTGTAAGATTTCCTTTTATATTAAAATCTCTCATCCATTTGATATTTGTTCTTAGGTATGGTATAAACTGTGTATGTAATTGTATTTTTTCCTAGATATTACCCAGTTGCACCAGCTTCATTTACTACAAATTTCATCTTTGTCCCAGTGGTTGGAGATGCTACCTTGTAAAAATTACTTTATTATATGCTATTATATACTAAAACCATATGTGTTTGTTGGAATTCCTTATATCATTTGATACATGGTTAGTCTTCCATATATTTCTTATACGATTCAAAATTTTTCAGTGCATGTTTCTATTTGGGCCTATTAGATCAAATTTATTCATTGTGTTGCTAAAACGTTTTTGTACTGATGCTGATGTGCATCATGCTTGATCTGTCATTTAGTGATAGATATGTTCAAATCTCCGATTATGCTAGTATCTTGTGCCTTGTAATCTTGTCTCATTTTCTTTAAAGCAATGTTACTAGGGGAAAAGAACTTTAGAATTATTTCATATTTCTATTTTGTTGAAGCTTTTTATTATGTAATGAACCTTTTTATTGCCTTTTGCTTTAAAGAATGTGTGGTTTAATACCAAAATAAGTTTCTCAGCTTGTTTTTTTCACATTTGCCTGGTGTGCTTTTTATCCATACTTTTATTTTTGTCTTTTTTTCTTTTGTACTTCTATTTTAGATGTGCGACTAGATGATTTTAAAATCCAGCCTGATAATGACTATCTTTTAAAAGAGAATCTTAGGGACACCTGGGTGGCTCAGTTGATTAAGAGTCAGGCTTCTGCTCAGATGATGATCATGGAATTCATGGTTTCAAGCTCCGCCTTGGGCTCTGCACTGATGGTGTGGAGCCTGCCTAGGATTTTCTCCCTCTCCCACCTATGCGCGCTCTCTCTCTCTTTGTCTCCCTCTAAATAAATAAATAAATAAACTTAAAAAAATAAAAGAAAATCTTAAACCATTTATTTTTTTATATTTTTATTGTGACTTCTAGTACATTTGGATTCTTTCATCTCATTATAAAACTCAGGAACACTTTAAATTCATTTTTCAGGGACCCCTGGGTGGCTCAGTGAGTTAAGCATCCAACTTTTTCTCAGGTCTCAGGTCATGATCTCTTGGTTTCTGAGTTCTGGGCTCTGTGCTAATAGTGTGGAGCTTGCTTGGGATTCTCTCTTTCACCCTCCCTCTCTGCCCCTCCCCTGCTCACTCTCTTTCTCTCTCAATAAATAAGTAAACTTTAAAAAACATAAATTCATTTTTCAAAAGTAAGAGCATTTATATGATAGAAATGTAATTTCTTTGTTTTGTTTTGATTGTTTTTGTACCATATGGGTGATATAAATTCATCTCAACTTGCATGAGGGCTTCTCTGTTGTAGCACATGTTCTTGGGGGCCTTTTTCTCAACTTTACTTAAAAGTCCAGGCTGAGATCCACCATTTCTCTGGTACTTTCCTTTGTTGTAGACTTTTCCTGCTGTCTTCCCTACTACTGAGTGCATATACCCTTTGGGATTCTGTATTTATGAAAGAATCTCTACTCAAATCTTGACTAGATCTGAGATTTTTTCTTGGTCCCCAAGTAGTCATTAAAACATGATATCCTGTGTTACTGAGAGTATAAAAACTCTAGGTTAGACTTTATTCTGAGTATCCCACTCACATATTAAATCACCTATTTATTGTTTCCATTGGAATATCTCACAATACCTGAAATTAATGTTTTCTAAGCTGAATGCTTTGCCCTTCCACATTGGATCTTACTCAGTCTTCCCAGTCTCAATCTGTCACTGACACCACCAGCCATCTACTTACTTGAGCTGCCACCTGACAATTAATCTTGCCTTCTTCCATTTCCATGTCACCATCCGACCCATCAGGCAAGTGTATTGATTTTGCATCCAAGTATATTTCAAACCCAATTTTCTGCATCACTGTAGACAAAAATCACTATCATCTTTTTCATAGACGATTTCAATAGCTGCCTAACCAGTCTTCTGCTCTGGGGATCCTCTAGTCCATCTATTCCACACACAGTGCACACATACTTAAAAAAATAATAAATTTGGGGGAGCCTGGGTGGCTCAGTCAATTAAGTGTCTGATTTCAGCTCAGGTCATGATCTCACAGTTTGTGGGTTTAAGACCCATGTCAGGATCTCTGCTGACAGCTCACAGCCTGGAGTCTGCTTCAGATTCTGTGTCTCCCTCTCTCTCTGCCCCTCCCCTCCTTCTCTCTCTCTCTCTCTCTCTCTCTCTCTCTCTCTCAAAAATGAATAACAAAAATATTTTTAAAAGTTGAAAAAAATTTTGATCCTGTCACTGTTCTTCAGTGATTTACCATCATACTTAAAATAAAATATAATTTCTGTATTATACTCTACATAGCCCTAAATGATCAGGCTCCTATATTTTCCTACAAACTAGACATTTTGTCCTACAAACTCTGACAAAATGGATTTTCTCCCAGTGCTGTTTTGAGTGCTCTACTCCCAGCTCTTTCCATTAGAATAAAGTACTTCAAACATGTACTAAGAAGGCTTTATATTCTTTGCATTTCAGTTTAAATGTCATAATTACAGAGACTTTTTTTTTCTCTGACCACTTTATCTAAATTATATCTAGAACTCTCCCTCTGGCCTTGCTGTTCCTTTGCGTTAAATCCTATGGTTTTTCTTTGTAGCACTTCTCCTATTTTAAGGTTATATGTTGTTGGGAAGGTTTGTTTTTTAATTAAAAAATTATTTTAAATCGTCTTCTCATTAGAGGCAGAGAACCATGAAGGCAGGGATTGTATGTCTTGTTAGCTACTGTATGCCCAGTATTTAGGACTGTTCCTCATACATAGTAAATGCTTAATAAATATTTCTTAAATTACTAATTTTGGCCACAAAATTAATTTCTCAAAATATTAAAAGGTCTCTCTTTGGAAAGATACAACTTATGAATTTGATTCAGAATTCAGATTTAAAGATTTCAGTTTTGTCTCTGTCATCAGCAGTATAACATCTCATCTCTGATTCCCAACTTCATCTGTAAATAACAGGCTTGTGTTGTCCATGCATTAGGATCATTCTTCCATTTAACCAGCTCCCTTAGGATTTGGGGGTACCATAATGGAGAAAAGTTAAAATATCTCGTTTTTTTTTGTTTGTTTGTTTCTTTTGTTTTCCTGTATGACCTTTACCATGCAGTGGGAATCAGACTATGTATTGGCCTAAGTCTGTCCTAGAAAGGAGAAATTCCATGACTATCTTATAAATACAATAATATAGTATTTCTTGTTTTTCAGTTGGATCCTTTTCCCAATTCCATTAAAAAAATGTTTAATGTTTATTTATTTTTAAGAAAGAGACAGAGTGCAAGTGGGGAGGGCAGAGAGAGAGAGAGGGATACACAGAATCTGAAGCAGGTTGCAGGCTTTGAGTTGTCAGCACAGAGCCCAATGAAGGCCTCGAACTCACACGCTTCGAGATCATGACCTGAGCCGAAGCCAGGTGCTTAACCGACTGAGCCACCCAGGTGCCCCTTCCCTTTTCCATTTTAACCCATATAGCAAAGGGCAGGAAAAGAAGATCCTGGTGCCTACTTCTCTTTTGAGCGTTATCTTCTTTGATAGTCCATGATTTATGACTTCACTAAATAGATCACAGAGAGATGCCTATGCATTTGTGCCAGGCCCCAAAATTCCTAATTTAGGTTTTACATGTCATATAATACAGTGTTATATACATACTTCTGTGCACAAAGGGTTGTCATAGGCCCAGGAAGGTTGTGTTGCCATGGTATTCTATTATCAATTAACAGGTGCTATTGAAAAGCTGTCAGCAAATACATGCCCTGTCAACTCTAAAATGCGTTGAAAATATAAAATCAAATACCATGTATAGAATAGGCTAAGGGTCATACTCAAAGATTTTCTGTTTGAGTGAACTTCAATTTTATTTTAATATTTGAATTCATAATTAATATTTAGACTTGGCAGTAAGAGGCACTTGAAATTTTAATTGTTGATACACCTCTAACTTCTAGAGATATATCTTATAGATCTAATATTCCTTTATTCTGCTATGAAATATACATACCGCTTTTAGATATGGAAATCTAAATCTATTTCCTCTGGAAATAGGACGAACTTACATTTAAATTCCATTTCTTTAATATTTAAGTGACCTTGGTATACATAAGTGGCACACTGTTTCCTTCTAGCAGATTCCTAGAGATTTTCCTATTTTATTTTTTTACTGAAAGTAACTACTGCTTTTAGTCAACCATTAACTATTAACAACATTGTATGCCTAAGGGCTAATGGACAGGTTTGTATCATTTTATTGCTTAAAAGACTCTAAATACTTCTGTTTATTTGGAGGAATGGCTCCCAAATAAATACTGAATCTCTTAAATTCCCATTCATTTCCATAAATTGTCTTTTTTAGGGCAATTATGAATGGAAACAGGGATAGAAAACTCAAATTTATACCAAATGCATGCATTTTCGATAAATTCAATAATAATTTGTTACTACTTAGTGGAAGCAGCAGAGCATATTTAATAGCCCAGATTTTGGAGTCAGAAAGACCAGTGTGAATTCTAGCTCTGCCATTTGTGAGTTTATTTATTTGTTTAGGATGAGGGACATAGTCCAATATGTTGGAATGGGCTGAAAGAGATTAACTTCTCTTTGTTGTTACTGATAGTCTGGGAGAGGAGCTAAGCAGTCTGCCCCTCATCCCTTACTTAAAAAAAAAAAAAAAAAAAAAAGTAACACATTTACCCATATGTTACATTGAATGTTAATTACAGAATATCATGAAGGCATTTAAGCATTAAGTAGTCCAGTCCTGGTGAGCTGGCACTGTTGATTTCCACCCGGGTCCTGGGCCCCTTCACATCTCTGTTTCTCAGGCAGCATTGTGGGATGCTGTGACCCACATGAGGGGTATTGTGCTCTAATTTTTGTCTTTAAGGAGACTTTTACTATAACTGGCACCTTTAGTGGCACCTGCAAGCTGGCCATAGAGCATTCCTTGGGGGAGGGGGGATTCTAACTTACTCAAATTCGTCAATGGCAGGGAAACTTGCCTTGATATGAAAGATGCTTTCCTAAAGGAGTTTCTAAAGCAGTGGAAGTTAGTCTGTCCTTTTGAATGTGCTTTCTGTGCATTTTAACTGAAAGGATGGATTTGCCATTCTCCTCCACTTGCTACCTCTTGATCTAGTAAACACTGGATCTGACATGAACTCTAGAGCTTTCTAACTCAGTTTTCTGAAAAGTTACTGGTTGCTAGGATATTTTTTAACATTGAAATATCACATGAAATACAGAATTTTTTTACTTTATTTTTAAACTTATTTATTTCTTAGAGAGGGAGAGAGAGAGAGGGAGAGCATGAAAAGGGAAGGGGCAGAGAGAGAGGGAGAAATAAAGAATCCCAAGCAGTCTCCACACTGTCCGTGCAGAGCCCAATGCAGGGCTCAGTCTCATGAAAATAAACTGTAAGATCATGACCTCAGGCGAAAGCAAGAGTTGGATGTTTAACCGATTGAGCCACCCAGGAGCCCCTTTATTAATTTTAAAATGGTGTTCAGAAATTGATTTAATACCACATTCTTTGAGGCATGTAGAATTATACCAGTACACAGTGTATAAACTTACGTGACCATTGTTGTCAATGACTCTTGTTAGTTCGATCACATATTAGGTGCTGAGATCTCTGAGGATCCCAGTACTAATCAACAGTGTCGATACCAGTAGAGTTTATTTCTCTGATTGTAAATAGCCCTGCCCTTAAATTATCATTTCTTTTTGTTAATAAATGTACTCTTTTTTTTAATGTTTGTTTATTTTGAGAGAGAGACAGAGTGAGAGTGGGGGAGGGGCAGAGAGAGGGAGACACAGAATCCACAGCAGGCTCCAGGCTCCACACTGATAGCACAGAGTCCAGCCTGGGGCTCGAACCCACAAACTGTGTGATCATAACCTGAGCCGAAGTTGTGCGCTTAACCGACTGAGCCATCCAGGCACCCCTTAAATAATCATTTCAATTTAACGTCATTTTGAACTCCATGCTTGTTCTGCACAGGTTTAGTCAGTCACCTAAAAACTGACTTTCTTTGTACTTGAGTATTTCCTACTATAAGAAATGTACTGAGAGAAACATGCTATCATATCGTCTATCTGAACCACAAGACAGGCCCCCTCCTGTCTCCTCCCAGCTGAGTAGCTGAGAACTGTTGGGGACATGGATGTAAAGAATGTTCTCAAACTGGCCAAAGAAAACACAAGGAATCCCTCAAATAGAAATGCAAAAAAAAAAAAAAAATTCAGTTCCCACTGTGCACTCACAACTCTTAGAGAGTTCAAGAATCATGAAAAGTTAATTAAGGCTTTGCCATAAAAAGAGGAAAAATACTAAAGTGTGGGTGGCATGTTATTACCTATATACACAGTTACATTCTATATGCACAGCTAATCCAGTCCTGTGAGGCTGAGATTGGTGCTCTCTGAGATGTTTTGTTAGGTAAACAAATACCAGGATAGGTAGGAACGTGGATGTCAGAATCAGGCTAACCAGTATCTTAATTCCATCAGGGTCTCCCACTTACTGGATATGTAACCATGGACAAGTTACAAATCTCTGAATCTCATCTGACGGAGGATGGCAATTCTCATGACAGATACATGAGAATTAATAATATAAAGTGCCTAAAAACTGAGCACAATTTTTGGCATATGGTAGATGTTCCTTAAACAGGAGCAACTATCGTTAAGCAAAGAAAATACCTGTCTTCTAAAAGATTTCCCAGACTCTGTGTTTATAGTGGCTTGTAAAATACTTACACACAGTCTTCCACTCCAGTAAATGATGTTGATAGCTATAAAGAAAATATTTCCCAAATCCCAAATACTTATTTTTTCAAAAGTTGCTAATGGTGATGGGAGTAGTGAAATATTTGGAAAGGGAGTATTCCAAGGTATAACTAGATTCACTCGTGGTAGTCAATTAATACCCATCCATCTTAAAGAAAAGCCTGGGTTGATCAACACTCATTACTGGAAAAACTTGATTTACAGCAGTTACAAATATACCTCTGCTCATTATACCGCTACCCAGTGGCCCCCAGAAAGAAATTTGTCAGTAGTCAGATGATTAGACATAATACTAGACTAGTCAGTGGTTAGATGATCCTAAAGGAGGTACTGAGACCACAGACCAGTATTTGCTGAATATGTGCTGACAGCTGCCTGAAAATTCTCCACTTGTAGAATACATAAAGCCATATTAAAGGCCACATGTTCACTGATACTCAATTGTGGTTTCCTGATGTCCTGAAAAACACCTAGATACAGTTATGTGGTTGTTTTTTAGAAGTTTGGCTATCGTCTGGCATTTTTTTCTTTAGTAAACCCAGAATGAGCTAATAGCTCTACAGACTAGAGCTAGGCAGCTTTTAAAGGAAGAGTAAATGCCATTTAAGATTAATTTCCAGATCTGTGTGTCAATCAGCCAGACTCAATAGGACCCTGAGAACAAAGTTGGGCAGGAAAAATAGATGTGTTTTGTTTTGTTTTGTTTCGTTTTCTTCTTGTTTTTTGTTTGTGTGTGCGTGTGTGTGCCTGCTAGGAGAAACAGTATCTTTTGTTTGTAGGTTCTATCATAGTGAAAAAGGAAGGGATCTTATTTTGTCATTTCAAAGCTGGTGACTTCACTGATAAGAATTGGAACTTGGTTCATGGGTATTGATAGCATGCTGTCTCTCCTGAATATTTTCATCTTTTCTCGGGGTTTACTCTCCAGCTTTGCCTCACTCTGTATTCCAGGAGGTTGACCCCCAAGTATTGTCTAAAACAGTCTCTCTTACCTTTAAGCTTTTGGTTGGAATGGCCAATGGGAGGAATCAAAAGGAGATTGGAGTATGGGAAGAAAAAAAGTTTGGAGTATTTGTCTTTGGTTCCCTCTCTGTATCTTGCCAATTGAGACCACAGTTCCGGTTAGATGGATGGCTCTTTCTTGGAAGTTTCAGTGGTTTCCATTAACCATTCCAGCGTTGGCTTTCTGCTGTTCCTTGCCCCAGGATGCCTCCCCATCCTTTGTGGTTTCCCTTACCTGTGTCTGCCTATGTGAATAGTCCCTTTATTGCACTCTATGCAGTCATCCCTTTTGAGTAGGCTGTTTCCCACTGTGACCTCGTTTCTAAAAGAGCTGGAGAGGAAGAAAGGGTGGCTTAGCAAAATCATAGATTGCTAGCAGCTTTCACTAAATGGTTATTAGAAATTGGAATTTAGTAACCTCAGCCTCTATATCCCTAACTATTGGCTCACAGTCTGAGAGGGTTGAGAACTCAAGTATTCGGCACCATGCAAAATGTAGACTTGAGAAAGACTGTACATATTTGGAAATTAATACATTTTGTTTTTTTTTTTAATATATGAAGTTTATTGTCAAATTGGTTTCCATACTACACCCAGTGCTCATCCCAAAAGGTGCCCTCCTCAATACCCATCACCCACCCTCCCCTCCCTCCCACCCCCCATCAACCCTCAGTTTGTTCTCAGTTTTTAAGAGTCTCTTATGTTTTGTCTCTCTTCCACTCTAACTTCTTTTTTTTTCTTCCCCTCCCCCATGGGTTTCTGTTAAGTTTCTCAGGATCCACATAAGAGTGAAACCATATGGTATCTGTCTTTCTCTGTATGGCTTATTTCACTTAGCATCACACTCTCCAGTTCCATCCACGTTGCTACAAAGGGCCATATTTCATTATTTCTCATTGCCATGTAGTACTCCATTGTGTATATAAACCACAATTTCTTTATCCATTCATCAGTTGATGGACATTTAGGCTCTTTCCATCATTTGGCTATTGTTGAGAGTGCTGCTATAAACATTGGGGTACAAGTGCCCCTATGCATCAGTACTCCTGTATCCCTTGGGTAAATTCCTAGCAGTGCTACTGCTGGGTCATAGGGTAGGTCTATTTTTAATTTTTTGAGGAACCTCCACACTGTTTTCCAGAGTGGCTGCACCAGTTTGCATTCTCACCAACAGTGCAAGAGAGTTCCCATTTCTCCACATCCTCTCCAGCATCTATAGTCTCCTGATTTGTACATTTTGGCCACTCTGACTGGTGTGAGGTGATATCTGAGTATGGTTTTGATTTGTATTTCCCTGATGAGGAGCGACATTGAGCATCTTTTCATGTGCCTGTTGGCCATCCAGATGTCTTCTTTAGAGAAGTGTCTATTCATGTTTTCTGCCCATGTCTCCACTGGGCTATTTTTCGGGTGTGGAGTTTGGTGAGCTCTTTATAGATTTTGGATACTAGCCCTTTGTCCGGTATGCCATTTGCAAATATCTTTTCCCATTCCGTTGGTTGCCTTTTAGTTTTGTTGATTGTTTCCTTTGCTGTGCAGAAGCTTTTTATCTTCATGAGGTCCCAGTAGTTCATTTTTGCTTTTAATTCCCTTGCCTTTGGGGATGTGTCAAGTAAGAAATTGCTACGGCTCAGGTCAGAGAGGTCTTTTCCTGCTGTCTCCTCTAGGGTTTTGATGGTTTCCTGTCTCACATTCAGGTCCTTTATCCATTTTG